>NC_089256.1:55529137-55846637 GCF_963930625.1 Muntiacus reevesi
TCTAGGCTCAACATAAGGAATAACTTTCAAACCGACTCCACCATTTGGTGGAATTCTCTTCTTTGGAAGCACAGGGTTACTTGTCATTGGATGACTCCAATCACAGCCTCAGCAACTTCTTGGCATAGAAAGCTGAGCCTGAACCTAAATCGTCATGGCAGGGGCTAAACCAAATGACTTCAAAGTCTCCTCCAGCCTTGAGTCTTAATGAAGCTCCGAAATTCTAGTCTTTAAACTGGCATGTGAACCAGTTTTCCTCTTTAGATCCCTAAATTGGATCCAATTGCATCAGAAACAGTTTAAAATTAATTTCTCTTTCTTATATACTGTTTTTGCCATCCAAACATAACTCAGTTTTTAGGCCTCATTCCTAAACTTTATTTCATATGTTTCACAAATGTTTATAAAAGATCTACTGTGTGCTTGGGAAACCACTCAGCGGGCCCCAGGGGTACATGATTGAACAAGGCAGAGCTTTGAGCACAAGGAGCTTGGAGAGGCCAACAGGAAAACTATGGGGAGAAGACAGTCATCTGCGTTTGTAGGGAGATATCAAAGAAGACTTACTTACATAGAAAGCGTTAGTCGCTCAGTCATGCCCAACTCTTTGCGACCCCATGGACTGCAGCCCACCAGGCCTCTGTCCATTGGATTTTCCAGGCAAGGAGTGCCATTTTCCTTTCCTTCTCCAGGACTGCTAATATAGGGCAACCCTAAAAGAGCAGAGGATGACAGCTGGACACAGAAGAAAGAACAGTCCTGCAGAGGATCAGGGCAGGGAGAGATCTGAAAACAGCGCAAGGGACTGAGTAGTCTCCTTTACATGTAATTCCTCCCTCCTCTCGCCTCTCCACAGCCAAAATGCCAGCGTTCCCCACATCACCCCTTCTTGACTAAAGAATCTAAGTACATGAGTACACAGTGGAGATAACATTGTTGGATAATTGTCTGTTGTTTTTTAATCTTTAGTTTTCAACAAACATTTATCTGCTTTACTACTCAGTATTTCAGCGTCTCCTTCAAGATATTTGTTTCTATCAAAATAAGCTCTGTCTCTCTCACACACACACACAAATAACACAAAATTCTCTTTTTTCCTTCCTAACCTGAAAGTACTAGGGAAAATCCTCCAGTCTCCAGGCTGTGGCGACATCTAGTGGTCACAGAAGAAAATGACCAGAGCTTCTATGGCAGCTACCAGGAAAATCTTGCCTATGACATAATTCTGAGACTTTGCTCCACAATGTAGTCAACTGGGGGTCTTTACAAACTATTGACATTTTAGCTCCCACATTTAAAAATTCTAGATTGATTAATTTAGGTGTCGGAAGTTTTAAAAGTTCCCCAGGTGATTTAAATGTGAAACAGTTTGAGAGTCCCTGAGTTGTTCAGTTGCTCAGTCGTGTCTGGTTCTTTGCGACCTCATGGACTGCAGCATGCCAGACTTCCCTGTCCATCACCATCTCCTGGAGTTTGCTCAAACTCATGTCCATCGAGTCGGTGATGCCATCCAACCATCTCATCCTCTGTCGTCCCCTTCTCCTTCTGCCTTCAATCTTTCCCAGCATCAGGGTCTTTTCCAATGAGTTGTCTCTTCACATCAAGTGATCAAAGTACTGGAGCTTTGGCTTCACCATCAGTCCTTCCAATGAATATTCAGGGGTGATTTCCTTTAGGATTGATTGGTTTGATCTCCTTGAAGTCCAAGGGGCTCTCAAGAGACTTCTCCAATACCACAATTTGAAGGCATCAATTCTCTGGTGCTCAACCTTTTTTGTTGTCTGGCTCACATGAGCCTTACATGACTACTGGAAAAACCATAACTTTGACTACATGGACCTTTGTCAGCAAAATAATGTCTCTGCTTTTTAATATACTGTCTAGGTCTGCCATTGCTTTTCTCCCAAGGAGCAAGTTCATTTTAATTTCATGGCTGCAGTCACCATCTGCAGTGATTTTGGAGCCCAAGAAAACAAAGTCTGTCACTGTTTCTATTGTTTCCCCATCTATTTGCCATGAAGTGATGGGATCAGATGCCATTTTCTTTGTTTATTTGAATGTTGGGTTTTAAACCAGCTTTTTCACTCACTTCTTTAACCATCATCAAGAGGCTCTTTAATTCCTCTTTGCTTTCTGCTGTTAGGGTGGTGTCACCTGCATATCTGAAGTTATTGATATTTCCCCCCCAAACCTTGATTCCAGCTTGTGCTTCACCCAGCCCGGCATTTTGCATGATGTGTTCTGCATATAAGTTAAATAAGCAGGATGACAATATACAGCCATGATGTACTCCTTTCCCAATTTTTTTTTCATTTATTTTTTATTAGTTGGAGGCTAATTGCTTTACAATATTATAGTGATTTTTGCCATACATTGAAATGAATCAGCCATGGATTTACACATGTTCCCCATCCTGATCCCCCCTCCCGCCTCCCTCTCCATCCCATCCCTCTGGGTTTTCCCAGTGCACCAGGCCCAAGCACTTGTCTCATGCATCCAACCTGGGCTGGTGATCTGTTTCACCCTTGATAGTATACTTGTTTCAATGCTATTCTCTCAGAACATCCCACCCTCGCCTTCTCCCACAGAGTCCAAAAGTCTGTTTTGTACATCCATGTCTCTTTTTCTGTTTTGCATATAGGGTTATTTACCATCTTTTAAAATTTCATATATATGCGTTAGTATACTGTATTGGTGTTTATCTTTCTGGCTTACTTCGCTCTGTATAATGGGCTCCAGTTTCATCCATCTCATTAGAACTGATTCAAATGTATTCTTGTTAATGGCTGAGTAAAATTCCATGGCGTATATGTACCACAGCTTCCTTATCCATTCATCTGCTGATGGGCATCTAGGTTGCTTCCATGTTCTAGCAATTATAAACAGTGCTGTGATGAACACTGGGGTGCATGTGTCTCTTTCAGATCTGGTTTCCTCAGTGTGTATGCCCAGGAGTGGGATTGCTGGGTCATATGGCAGTTCTATTTCCAGTTTTTTAAGAAATCTCCACACTGTTCTCCATAGCAGCTGTACTAGTTTGTATTCCCACCAACAGTGTAAGAGGGTTCCCTTTTCTCCACACCCTCTCCAGCATTTATCGCTTGTAGACTTTTGGATAGCAGCCATCCTAACTGGCATGTAATGGTACCTCATTGTGATTTTGATTTGCATTTCTCTGATAATAAGTGATGTTGAACATCTTTTCATGTGTTAGCCATCTGTATGTCTTCTTTAGAGAAATGTCTGTTTAGTTCTTTGGCCCATTTTTTGATTGGGTCATTTATATTTCTGGAATTGAGCTGCAGGAGCTGCTTGTATATTTTTGAGATTAATCCTTTGTCTGTTGCTTCATTTGCTATTATTTTCTCCTGTTCTGAAGGCTGTCTTTTCACCTTGCTTACAGTTTCCTTTGCTGTGCAAAAGCTTTTAAGTTTAATTAGGTCCCATTTGTTTATTTTTGCTTTTATTTCCAATATTCTGGGAGGTGGGTCATAGAGGATCCTGCTGTGATTTATGTCGGATAGTGTTTTGCCTATATTCTCCTCTAGGAGTTTTAGAGTTTCTGGTCTTATATTTAGATCTTTAATCCATTTTGAGTTTATTTTTGTGTATGGTGTTAGAAAGTGTTCTAGTTTCATTCTTTTACAAGTGGTTGACCAGGTTTCCCAGCACTACTTGTTAAAGTGGTTGTCTTTTTTCCATTGTATATCCTTGCCTACTTTGTTGAAGATAAGATGTCCATAGGTACGTGGATTTATCTCTGGGTTTTCTATTCTGTTCCATTGATCTATATTTCTGTCTTTGTGCCAGTACCATACTGTCTTGATGACTGTGGCTTTGTAGTATAGTGTGAAGTCAAGCAGGTTGATTACTCCAGTTCCATTCTCTTTCTCAAGATTGCTTTGGTTATTTGAGGTTTTTTTGTATTTTCATACAAATTGTGAAATTATTTGTACTAGTTCTGTGAAAAATACCATTGGTAGCTTGAGAGGGATTGCATTGAATCTATAGATTGCTTTGGGTAGTATAGTCATTTTCACAATATTGACTCTTCCAATCCATGAACACAATATGTTTCTCCATCTATTTGTGTCCTCTTTGATTTCTTTCATCAGTGTTTTATAGTTTTCTATATATAGGTCTTTTGTTTCTTTAGGTAGATATACTCCTAAGTATTTTATTGTTGCAATGGTGAATGGTATTGTTTCCTTAATTTCTCTTTCTGTTTTCTCATTGTTAGTGTATAGGAAAGCAAGGGATTTCTGTATGTTAATTTTATATCCTGCAACATTACTGTATTCATTGATTAGCTCTAGTAATTTTCTGGTAGAGCCTTTGGGGTTTTCTATGTAGAGGATTATGTTATCTGCAAACAGTGAGAGTTTTACTTCTTCTTTTCCTATCTGGATTCCTTTTATTTCTTTTTCTGCTCTGATTGCTGTGGCCAACACTTCCAAAACTATGTTGAATAGAAGTGGTGAGAGTGGGCACCCTTGTCTTGTTCCTGACTTTAAGGGAAATGCTTTCAATTTTTCACCATTGAGGATAATGTTTTCTGTGGGTTTGTCATATATAGCTTTTATTATGATGAGGTATGTTCCTTCTATTCCTGTTTTATCATAAATGGATGTTGAATTTTTGTCAAAGGCTTTTTCTGCATCTATTGAGATAATCATATGGTTTTTATCTTTCAATTTGTTAATGTGGTGAATTACATTGATTGATTTGCGGATATTAAAGAATCCTTGCATTCCTGGGATAAAGCCCACTTTGTCATGATGTATGATCTTTTTAATGTGTATTGGATTCTGTTTGCTGGAATTTTGTTAAGGATTTTTGCATCTATGTTCATCAGTGATATTGGCCTGTAGTTTTCTTTTTTTGTGACATCTTTGTCTGGTTTCGGTATTAGGGTGATGGTGGCCTCATAGAATGAGTTTGGAAATTTGCCTTCTTCTGCAATTTTCTGGAAGAGTTTGAGTAAGATAGGTGTTAGCTCTTCTCTAGATTTTTGGTAGAATTCAGCTGTGAAGCCATCTGGTCCTGGGCTTTTGTTTGCTGGACGATTTCTGATTACAGTTTCGATTTCCATGCTTGTGATGAGTCTGTTAAGATCTTCTATTTCTTCCTAGTTCAGTTTTGGAAAGTTACACTTTTCTAAGAATTTGTTCATTTCTTCTTATTAGCATATAGCTGCTGGTAGTAGTCTTATATGATCCTTTGTATTTCAGTGTTGTCTGTTGTGATCTCTCCATTTTCATTTCTAATTTTGTTGATTTGGTTCTTCTCCCTTTGTTTCTTGATGAGTCTGGCTAATGGTTTGTCAATTTTATTTACCTTTTCAAAAAACCAGCTTTTAGCTTTGCTGATTTTTGCTATGGTCTCTTTTGTTTCTTTTGCATTAATTTCTGCCCTAATTTTTAAGATTTCTTTCCTTCTATTAATCCTGGGGTTCTTCATTTCTTCCTTCTCTAGTTGCTTTAGGTGTAGAGTTAGGTTATTTATTTGACTTTTTTCTTGTTTCTTGAGGTAAGCCTGTATTGCTATGAACCTTCCCGTGAGCACTGCTTTTACAGTGTCCCATAGGTTTTGGGTTGTTGCTTTTTCATTTTCTTTTGTTTCTATGCATATTTTGATTTCTTTTTTGATTTCTTCTATGATTTGTTGGTTATTCAGAAGCATGTTATTTAGCCTCCATATGTTTGAATTTTTAATAGTTTTTTTTTTTCCTGTAATTGAGATCTAATCTTACTGCATTGTGGTCAGAAAAGATGACTGGAATGATTTCAGTTTTTTTCAATTTACCAAGGCTAGATTTATGGCCCAGGATGTGATCTATTCTGGAGAAGGCTCCGTGTGCACTTGAGAAAAAGGTGAAGTTGATTGTTCTGGGGTGAAATGTCCTATAGATATCAATTAGGTCTAGCTGAACCATTGTGTCATTTAAAGTTTGTGTTTCCTTGTTAATTTTCTGTTTAGTTGATCTATCCATAGGTGTGAGTGGGGTATTAAAGTCTCCCACTATTATTGTGTTGTTGTTAATTTCCCCTTTCATTCTTGTTAGCATTTGCCTTACATATTGCAGTGCTTCTATGTTGGGTGCATATATATTTATAATTGTTATATCTTCTTCTTGAATTGATTCTTTGATCATTATGTAGTGTCCTTCTTTGTCTCTTTTCACAGCCTTTATTTTAAAGTCTATTTTATCTGATATGAGTATTGCGACTCCTGCTTTCTTTTGGTCTCCGTTTTCATGAAATATTTTTTTCCAGCCCTTCACTTTCAGTCTGTATGTGTCCCTTGTTTTTAGGTGGGTCTCTTGTAGACAGCATATATAGGGGTCTTGCTTTTGTATCCATTCAGCCAGTCTTTGTCTTTTGGTTGGGGCATTCAACCCATTTACATTTAAGGTAATTATTGATAAGAATGGTCCCGTTGCCATTTGGTTTGTTGTTCTGGGTTCATGTTCATACAACCTTTCTGTGTTTCCTGTCTAGAGAAGATCCTTTAGTATTTGTTGAAGAGCTGATTTGGTGGTACTGAATTCTCTCAACTTTTGCTTGTCTGTGAAGCTTTTGAATTCTCCTTCATATCTGAATGAGATCCTTGCTGGATACAGTAATCTGGGTTGTAGGTTATTCTCTTTCATTACTTTAAGTATGTCCTGCCATTCCCTTCTGGCCTGAAGAGTTTCTATTGAAAGATCAGCTGTTATCCTTATGGGAATCCCTTTGTGTGTTATTTGTTGTTTCTCCCTTGCTGCTTTTAATATTTGTTCTTTGTGTTTGATCTTTGTTAATTTGATTAATATATGTCTTGGGGTGTTTCGCCTTGGGTTTATCCTGTTTGGGACTCTCTGGGTTTCTTGGACTTGTGTGACTATTTCCTTCCCCATTTTGGGAAAGTTTTCAGCTATTATCTCCTCGAGTATCTTCTCATGACCTTTCTTTTTGTCTTTTTCTTCTGGGAATCCTATGATTCGAATGTTGGGGCATTTCACATTGTCCCAGAGGTCCTTGAGGTTGTCCTCATTTCTTTTAGTTCTTTTTTCTTTTTTCCTCTCTGCTTCATTTATTTCCACCATTTTATCTTCTACCTCACTTATCCTATCTTCTGCCTCTGTTATTCTACTGTTGGTTCCCTGCAGAGTGTTTTTGATCTCATTTATTGCATTATTCATTTTTAATTGACTCTTTATTTCTTCTAGGTCCTTGTTAAACATTTCTTGCATCTTCTCAATCCTTGTCTCCAGGCTATTTATCTGTAACTCTATTTTGTTTTCAGGATTTTGGATCATTTTTATTATCATTATTCTAAATTCTTTTTCAGGTAGATTCCCTATCTTCTCCTCTTTTGTTTGGCTTGGTGGGCATTTTTCATGTTCTTTTACCTTCTGGGTATTTCTCTGCCTTTTCATCTTATTTAGATTGCTGTGTTGGGGTGGCCTTTCTGTATTCTGGTAATCTGTGGTTCCTTTTTATTGTGGAGGTTTCTCCCAGTGGATGGGGCTGGATGTTTGGCTTGTCGAGTTGCTGGTTAGGGAAGCTTGCGTTGGTGTTCTAGTGGGTGGAGCTGGATTTCTTCTCTCTGGAGTGCAATGGAGTGTTCAGTAGTGAGTTTTGAGATGGGTTTATGGGTTTGGTGTGACTTTGGGCAGCCTGTATGTTGACAATCAGAGCTATGTTCCTGCATTGTTGGAGAATTTGTGTGGTATGTCTTGCTCTGGAACTTACTAGCTCTTGGGTGATGGTTGGTTTCTGTGTAGGTATGGAGGCTTTTGGATGATCTCTTATTAGTTGATGTTCCCTGTAGTCAGGAGTTCTCTGGTGTTCTAGGTTTTGGGCTTAAGCCTCTTGCCTCTGGATTTCAGTCTTATTCTTCCAGTAGCCTCAAGACTTCTCCATCCATACATCACTGATAATAAAACTTTTAGGTTAATGGTGAAAAGATTCTCCACAGTAACGGACACCCAGAGAGTTTCACAGAGTTATATGAAGAAGAGGAGAGGGAGGAAGGAGATAGAGATGAACAGGAGGAGAAAAAGGGATATTCAAGAGAAGAGAGATGGATCTAGGCAGTACTCTGTTCCCTAAATGTTCTCTGTAGCCCAGAACACCCACAGAGATTCACAGAATTGAATTGAGAAGAGAAGGAGGAGGGAGGAAATAGAGGTAATCTGGGGGAGAAAAAGGAGAATTAAAAGGGGGAGAGAGTGATCAAACCAGTAATCACACTCCTGAATAAAAATGGGTACTGAAGGTTGGATTCTTAAATGTCCAAACTTGATATCAAATACTGAAAAACAAAGATTAAAAATATAGAGTAGAGGTTAGACTCTTAAAAATACAATTTAAAAAAAAACAAACAAAAAAAATTTAAGAAATATATATGAAGTTCACTTTAAAAATAGGATTTTTTTTTTTTGCCAGGTTATAGTGGGTTATAAAAATGAAAATTAAGGAGTAATAGAGGAATAATAGAGGACTTAAAAAAAAGAAAGAAAAAAAATTTTTTTTATTAAAACAATAGTAAAAATATATCTAGGAATTTCTCTGGAGCTGTTGCGGTCAGTGTGGGTTCAGTTCAGTTTCAGATAGCTCTTCATTCCAGCTTACACTTCTCAATGTCTGTAGGCCCCTTCCGGTGTAGTCGGTGTTACCTACAGGGATTTTAATCCGTTGCACCGGTCACTTCTGAAGCGGTTCCCTTTGTTTATTTGGCTTCTGTTTGCCAGTCTCTTCAGTGTCTAATCTCCGCCCTGACACACGCGGGTGGAGGTGGACTCTTGTTCAGGCCCGCTTGTTCAGTCGTGCTGCGGGGAGGGAGGGGCCCTGCAGACAAACGGCACTGGCGCGTGTGGGGAGCACGCGCAGTGTTCCGGCCACACTGGGTTTGCCCCCGCTCCCGGCACGTATGCTACACTGCTCAGGCTCCAGGCTGCTCTCCAGGGAGCGGGCCCTGAGTTGCATGCACTTCCCAGGCCTAAGCCTCTCAGGTTCAGGTTTTTGGGTACTCCACAAAGACGCAGACTCGGTTGGGCCTGCGTTTTGTGCCTTCCCGTCTGAGCAGCTGAGGCAGCCAGGAGCCTGTGGAGCGCACTCTCCCCGGGTGCGGTGCGCCTCATCCCCTCCGCGGTCCCAGTTTCCAGGCGCTGGTCTGGTGCGCCTTGTGTCTGTTCTGGGGAGCTGAATTCTGGCTGCGACCCTCCTGGCGGATGTCAGCCATCCAGAATCTCAGGAAGTCTTTGGTTAGAAGCTGGAAGCCTGTTTGCAGTGTGGTAGGGGATGCCGTCTCTGGGGCCGAGTTTGCCCCTTTCCCCTCCCCCCTGCCTCCTGCCTCCGGCGGGGATGGGCTGGTCCGCTGGCTAGCTCTTCTCTGGTATTCGCTCAGTGCTTTGTTCCTGAAATGGGCGGGTAGTGCCTAAGTTTAGGGCTTTTCCCAGGTTAATTCTCTCTCTTGCTATCCCACAGTTTAAGTTGCTATCTCAGGTTAGCTCCCTCCGATTGCCCTCAGGGCATTCAGGCTCGGTCCTTACCCTAAGCACTGCTGCCCGCTCCTCTCTGTTCAACCCCCACTTGCTGGTGGCAGATGCGAACATCTGGGGTACTTTTCTGCTGGGAGTTGTTTTTAGGCATGTAATCTGTGGGTTTTATTTATTTTTCCTCCCAGTTAGGTTGCCCTCTGAGATTCGAAAACTTCCCCCAGACCCGCCAGTGATAGGGCTTCCTGGTGTTTGGAAACTTTCTCTATTAAGACTCCCTTCCCGGGACGGATCTCCATCCCTAACTCTATTGTCTCTGTTTTTATCTTTTATATTTTGTCCTACCTCCTGTGAAAGACAATGGACTGCTTTTCTGGGTGTCTGATGTCCTCTGCTAGTGATCAGAAGTTGTTTTGTGGAGTTTGCTCAGCGTTCAAATGATCTTTCGATTATTTGTTGGGGAGAAAGTGGTCTCCCTGTCCTATTCCTCTGCCATCTTAGCTCCTCCCCACTCCTTTCCCAATTTTGAACCAGGAGTTAGTCATCTCCTTTCAGGTTAAATCCCTGAGCAAAGAAAGCCTGCCTTTCAAGACGTCATCAGAGCTGGCAGACTTATGTGGTCATTAGAGTTTACTTTAAAGGCATTGAATTCTCAAGGAGTATTAAGCATCATAAATTCTTATGGACGCCCAACATTAGAAGCTTTGGTTCCTGGTTAGACAGTTCCATCTCTCTCTTCAACTTCTTTTCTTTCAAGAGAGACAAAATTGCAACAGTCTCTTCTGCAGTCAGATCAGAGCATTTTGTATCTATATCAATTTGCTAATCAGTGAGGTGTGTTCCCTGTATTAATAAAGTAGTACTCATGCAGGGGCTTCACTAGTGGCTCCAAAGTAAAGTATCTGCCTGCAATGCAGGAGACACAGGAGATGCAGGTTCAATCCCTGGGTTGGGAAGACCCGATGGGGGAAGAAATGGCAACCCACTCCAGTATTTTTGCCTGGGAAATCCCATGGACAGAGAAGCCTGGCAGTCTATAGTCCATGGGGTCACAAAGAGTCAGACACAACTGAGCATGCACACACAAACTCACATATTTTATTTGGACATTAAGACAACAATTTAGTTTTTTGTTATTTAGTATATCTGGTCCTTGTAGGTGCTTTTATGTCAACATCATGCTCAATTATAAGCTCTTGAATAAAGGGGATTTTATTATCAAGTCATAAAATATACAAGTTCTTTGTATAACTTAATATGCTGGGAACTGTGCTGGGGACTACCTATAGGAGATACAAATTATTTTAGGCATAACTTTTATTTTCAGGGAACTTGAAGTCAAAGTGAAGAGAAAATACAGGGACCTGAGTAACTAAAACACATGACAAAGTTCAGCAAGAATTATTAGAGCCAAAAATGCATGGTTTTCAGGAGACAGAAAGAGGGAAGCAGCAAAGGTTTCATGGAGGAGATGGCATTTAATAGGAGCCTTAAAGGATGAGCATGATTTCTTAAGGGAGAGACATTTTTGGCATGTTAGACATCTACCCATGTATTTATTAATTAACTATTATACTGTGCTGTGCTGTGTTCAGTCACTCAGTCATGTCTGACTCTTTGCAACCCTATGGACTATAGCCCACCAGGCTCTTGTGTCCACGGGATTCTCCAGGCAAAAATACTGGAATGGGTTGATGTGTCCTCCTCCAGGGGATCTTCCCAACCCAGGGATGGGACCTGTATCTCCTATGTCTCCTGCATTGTAGGCCAATTCTTTACCACTGAGCCATCCTGCTAAATGTTAGTTGCTTTTCTGGGCACAGGAAATAGAACGGTGTCCCCCAAATGATAAGATTCCCTGTTTTCATGGACCTTAACTTCTAGTGGAAAAAGACAACAAATAAATAAAGAATAAACAGTTGAAGGATTTTAGGTAGTGAGAAATGATGTATGGGAAAGAAAACAGGACAACTGATTTGAAAGTAAAAAGGAGGGGGTAGCAAAGTGAAGAGGAACTAAAAAGCCTCTTGATGAAAGTGAAAGAGGAGACTGAAAAAGTTGGCTTAAAGCTCAACATTCAGAAAACTAAGATCATGGCATCTGGTCCCATCATTTCATGGGAAATAGATGGGGAAACAGTGGCTGAATTTATTTTTGGGGGGCTCCAAAATCACTGCAGATGGTGATTTCAGCCATGAAATTAAAAGACACTTACTCCTTGGAAGGAAAGTTATGACCAACTAGACAGCATTTTATTACTTTGCCAACAAAGGTCCATCTAGTCAAGGCTATGGTATTTCCAGTGGTCATGTATGGATGTGAGAGTTGGACTGTGAAGAAAGCTGAGTACTGAACAATTGATGCTTTTGAACTATGGTGTTGGAGAAGACTCTTGAGAGTCCCTTGGACTGCAAGGAGATCCAACCAGTCCATCCTAAAGGATATCAGTCCTAGGTATTCATTGGAAGGACTGATGCTGAAGCTGAAACTCCAATACTTTGGCCACCTCATGCAAATCGTTGACTCATTGGAGAAGACCCTGATGCTGAGAGGGATTGGGGGCAGGAGGAGAAGGGGATGACAGAGGATGAGATGGCTGGATGACATCACCGACTCGATAGACATGAGTTTGAGTAAACCCCAGGAGTTGGTGATGGACAGGGAGACCTGGCATGCTGCGATTCATTGGGTCACAAAGAGTCGGACACGACTGAGTGACTGAATTGAACTGAACTGAGCACAGTGTGAGAGGGCTCCCCAGACAAATGAAAGGAAGAAGCCAACCATAATAAAGGTCTTGGGAGGAGTGTTCCAGGGGAGAAGAGGTTGTAAAGGCCCAAAGATAAGAAGCACAGAATGGTCAAGAAGCAAAGAAGGCCAAGGTGGCTAGAACGTTGTATGTAAGGTAGAGAATGGGTTGAAGAGAGAACACAGAACAGGCAACAGTTAGCCCTGATGAGCTGTTTAGGAAATATGAATTCTCTTCCAATGTATTCTTTAAGATGGCATAGAAAAAATCCAAGCAAAATTTTTGACCTGCCCAATGGGAAAGAAGCAATGTCCCTTACCCTTTCCCCTGCCTCCCCTGGTCCTGGGAATTATAGGATAGGAAAGACTGCCATAGCTAAAGTGTCAAAGACTAGAGTCATAGTGGAGAAGGTGAAAAAGATGTGGGGGACTGGAGTTGTCATTTGCAAGTAGGCCAACTGGGTCAATGGTGGGGGAGCAGTAAGAGAAACACAGGATGTGATGGAAGCAGCCTTCAAATCCTAGGGACACTCAGCCTAGACTCGGAGGAGGAAATCCTTCTCAGAGTGCTGTATTCAGAGATCTCATGGTAAGTTAGGAAGGTAGAGTGTAAGGGGAGGCGAAAGGAGAAGACAAGGTGAATTGAAGAAGAGAGAAGTCCAAGTCCTTACAAAGCACATCAAGAAATGTGCACCCAGAGCATCCAGCAATGGGAACCCATGCAAGAGCTGTGAGTAGTGAGCTGGAAAGGCAAGTGGTCATGATTCCAGTGCAGAGAGTCCAACAGGAGCATGTGGGAGGGGGTATGAAACAGATCAATTTGAAAACTACCATAGCAATTAAGTTAGGAGACAACAGGGTCCTCAAGCAGGAGCGCTTTTTTCCTGCCAGCGTGCAGTTGGCAACATTTAGAGTTGTTCTTGATTGTCACAGCTCTGGGCTTGGTTCCACTGGCTACCTGTAGTAGGCAGAGCCAGAGATGCTGCTAAACACCCTCAATGCACAAGACACCTCTCCACACCCCCCAAACAATGAAGTATTATCTGCTCTGAAATGTCAGCAGGGCCAAGCTTGAGAAACACTGACCTACACTAAGGCAACAGTTCAGTTCAGTTCAGTCGCTCAGTCGTGTCAGACTCTGCAACCCCATGGACTGCAGCATGCCAGGCCTCCCTATCCATCACCAACTCCCGGAGGCCACTGAAACTCATGTCCATCGAGTCACTGATGCCATCCAACCATCTCTTCCTCTGTCATCCCCTTCTCCTCCTGCCTTCAATCTTTCCTAGCATCAGGATCTTTTCAAATGAGTCAGCTCTTTGCATCAGGTGGCCAAAGTATTGAAGTTTCAGCTTCAGCATCAGTCCTTCCAAAACATTCAAGACTGATTTCCTTTAGGATGGACTGGTTGGATCTTCTTGCAGTCCAAGGGACTCTCAAGAGTCTTCTCCAACACCACAGTTCAAAAGCATCAATTCTTTGCTGCTCAGCTTTCTTTATAGTTCAACTCTCACATTCATACGTGACCACTGGAAAAACCATAACCTTGACAAGACAGACCTTTGTTGGCAAAGTAATGTCTTTGCTTTTTAATATGCTGTCTAGGTTGGTAATAACTTTCCTTCCAAGGAGTAAATGCTTTTTTATTTCATGACTGCAGTCACCATCTGCAGTGATTCTGGAGCTCCCAAAAATAAAAGTCTCTCACTGTTTTCACTGCTTCTCCATCTATTTACCATGAAGTGATGGGGCTGGATGCCATGATCTTTGTTTCCTGAATGTTGCGCTTTAAGCCAACTTTTTCACTATCTTCTTTCACTTCCATCAAGAGGCTCTTTAGTTCTTCTTCACTTTCTGCCGTAAGGGTGGTGTCATCTACATATCTGAGGTTACTGATATTTCTCCCGGCAATCTTGATTCTAGCTTGTGCTTCATCCAGTCCAGCGTTTTTCATGATGTACTCTGCATATAAGTTAAAGAAGCAGGGTGACAATATACAGCCTTGACATACCCCTTTTCCTATTTGGGACCAGTCTATAGTTCCATGTCCAGTTCTAACTGTTGCTTCCTGGCCTGCATACAGATTTCTCAAGAGGCAGGTCAGGTGGTCTGGTATTCCCATCTCTTTCAGAATTTTCCAGTTTATTTTGATCCACACAGTCAAAGGCTTTGGCATAGTCAATAAAGCAGAAATAGATGTTTTTCTGGAGCTCTCTTGCTTTTTTGATTATCCAGTGGATGTTGGCAATTTGATCTCTGGTTCCTCTAAGACAACAGTACATGCACTGAAATGAAAGGGGCAGAAGAGAGAGGACTAGGTGATATATCAGATCCAAGAAACCATCATCAGGCTTTTGGAGTGAATGTGGAAGTCATGGTGGTCTTTACTGAGAGAGGAATTCTATGAAGAGGACAGAGTAGGTCTGTGGAGGAGAAGCTGGAGAATTCAGTTTGACCGTTGAGCTGGAGAACTGAGTTGGAGACATATGTGGGACCAGAAATTAGAAATGGGAGTTGTAGTTGAATATATAAGATTTCTTGACAAGGGAGGAGTCTTGGAAGGTAATTGCTGAGTACACAGGGAAGTCAAGAGAAGACACCTGGATAGGGATGGAATGAGGCTCCATCTTTAGCTGGATTTAGTGTCCATCCATGTACACATGATGCCTGGAAGTGTTGGGGGAGCATCTGGCGCTGGCATCACTTGTAACAGCAATGTTTATATTGTCTTTTTTTACAGGAGCGAATACAGGCCGATGAAGTGATCGCGATCCTGGATCAAGAACAGCAAGGGAAGCACGAACTGAATATCAATCCCAAAGATGAGCTATAAAAATGAGAAAAAGAGTACTCTATCAAATATTTATTTAAATTGTTAATCTTATGAGAACTTTTTTATTTTTGTACAGAGTCACGGTATAAATTAACATGTTAATATGAGTCAGCGGATCTCCCTTCTGTGCCTAAGGATGCTTGCTTTGCCTCAGTCTGTCTGTCTGTCTTGGTTTTCCCAGCAGATTGTCTCTCAAAGCCCAGTCACCTCTTCCCCACCGTGCGCGTGTGCACACGCGTGCACGCGCGCGCACACACACACACACACACACACACACACACACACACTTCATTTGCTGCAGATCCTAAAACTCAAGCAGAAAGAATAAGTCCATTCCTGGCGAAACAACTCCCATGCATGCCCAGATCTAAAGTTAGAGTGTGATTGGACTCAGAAGGCTTTTCTGGCTGTGTGCCTTTCAGCCAATCTCTCTCCCAGAGCTGATGGCTGTGACTCTGAAGAGTCTATGGCGAGGTCAGAACTGCTTCAAGTCACTGCCCTAAGGGCCCCCAAGGCTCTGCAAAGGAGCAGCTCTGATGAAGACTGTGAGACGGAGGGGTCAGCCTCCCCAGGTCTGGGCGGAGTTTTTGACTCTGGTGTTTTTAGCACAGAGCACCCTTACACTGGAAGCTTTGATTCACCCTCCACTATGCACTAGTCCAGAAAGGGCTGCCCTAGGATTGCTGTCTTTAAAAAGTGTTGCTCAAGGGTTGAAGTAGAATAGCTCTTCATCCCAGCAATTCTGGAAGAAAATCTTTAATCCTACCTGAATGTGGGCACCATGGCTACATTGCCCGAGAGAGGGATGTTTTGTTTTTCAGGGAGAAAAGATGGATTTCTGGTTGATTCCACTCTTCATCTGAGTGTATTTTGAGCCCCCCCTCCCCCTTCCCCCACCTTTGGCGCTCTCCACCTCATGGATTTTAGTGTTTGTATCTGATTTGTTTAATAAAGGGAGGCTTGTTTTAATATCTAGCATTTGTTTTTCTTCTCCCAAATGTTTGGTTTATCTCCAGGCAATCCAAACAGGAGCTTTGGGGACCACCCAGGGATAATATTGGGTCACAGTTCATTTTGTTGGCAGGGGCTAGGGACTGCAAGGAAGGTATGAGCATTCCTTCTGAAGAAACAGAGATGGTTAGCAAAAAGGTGTTAATCCAGAGAATATCTGGGGTCCTTGATGCTTGTTCTAAGGAGGATACTGCCAAGATAGTGTTTTACGGGGGTGGGGAATGGGCCGAGAGAGTCTGCTCCACTAAACCAGGGGAGATCACCTGCCTCTTTGATGGGCAGTGGTAGAGTCTGTAGCCCTTAAGAAAACCAACAGATAAAAACATTTTCTAGGGACTTATCTGGTGGTCCAGTGGCTAAGACTGCTCCCAGTGCAGCAGATCCAAGCTCCATCCCTGGTCAGGGAGCTAGATCCCACATGTTGCAACTAAAATCCCACACTAAGAGCTCTGCAAGATAGTCTGCAACATGCTGCAGTGAAAATCGAAGATCCCATGTGCTGTAATGAAGACCCGGCACAGCCAAATAAATACTTTTTAAAAATAGCAAAAATATATTCAATCATTATTTAAAAATTGATAAAAATCACATTTGCTTTCTGCCATTTATGATCTTGGGTAGTGGTAAGAACATTCATCCTTTGAGACTGAAAAATTGAGTCATAATGACTTGTGTGCCATCTGTTTTTCACCCAACCCTCTGCTTGGGGGAGTGGAAAGACCATTAGATTATAATCCCAGCCGGATCAAATATGCTATGCTGTGTGACCCGGAGCTAGTGTCTTTCCCTTTCTGGGCTTCAATCTCCTCTAAAAATGACATCATTGCCAGTAATTGTTTCCAGAAATCGTCCCTCTTGATCTAAATACAAAACAAAGCCAAAAGAAAACAAACCTAAAAATCTGATTTTAGAAATATTCACAAATACCAAATTTACTTCTACTAACATTTGGAGAATTGTGAATGGGTTCATTATGTGTGCATGTGATTTTAAAACCCAGAACCTAATTTTAGGTCTGAAATTCCCTGAGCTTTGGAACAGGAGGTTGCTATTTGTCTGCTCCTTTACTGAGAAGTGTTTGCTGACGCTCAGATTTGCTGATAGGAGGTTCTGGCCAAGGATCTAATTTCTGTTTTCTGGCAACAGGGCATCAACAAAGAAAACCGTCTTTGGCTTAATGTGGTCCCTGCTTCCTGGGTGCTCCCGGTGCTCTGGGAGAGGCCAGGACTCTAGCAGTGAGTCTTCCTTTCAGTCCCACAGACAGTGAGCAGAGGCCTCAGGAGATGGGCGTCAGGGTAAATCCCCATTTTGTACCATCCCTGACAACACAGAGTTGTTATTCCTGTTGTGCAGGCCACCGGGGTTGGGTTCTCTACTTGGGCCATCACGTAGACACTCAGGCATTTGTGTTCTAATCTGCCCCACATCAAACCATACATAATTTCATGCAAATATTAGGGAGTGCCATCAGATGATTTTTTAGAAGATTGAGCTTAGAAATCACTTTCTATGTGATGTCTGGCCCCTTGTGTAGAAGGATGGGAAAGCTCATTAGAATTTCTTAAGTTTTCAGAGCTAAAGGAGGCTGTAGAAATCACAACTCAATTCTGTCTTTCTGTCTGGGAGGAAACTGAGGCTCAGAGGTTGGAAAAATCATTGTGTGGTTGCAGAATTTGAGCGGGAAGAGCTGGGGCTTCTGAATTGACTTGTACGAGAATCCTGGCCCAGGGCAGCGTCCTCTAGAAGATGGGTAACTTTTTCTCTTTGGCCAAAGATGGTACTTGGTCATCAGTCCATGGACCTGCAGGACTGTGTTCAGAGGTGATGTCTTTCTCTAATTTACTTAAAAGTGCTATATGTGCTTGAGACAGCCCAGGCTAAAAGCCCAGTTTTTATGACTCCAACTCTAGGACTCTTCATCTCTGTCTCATGGGGAGCTATCCCTTGCGCTGATGACTCCCCCTTGTGTAAAAAGCCCACGGTATTACAAAGCTTCTGTTTTCTCCTGTCTTGTTGGGTTGAATGCTTAAGACACAGGACGGGTTCTCACACTAGAAACCCAAGAGGTGTTCGGGGTCCAGATTATGAGGGCCGCGTGGCAGATGAGGAAGCAGAGAGCAGTGAAGCGAAGTCAGAGCCTGTGTCCGCTGGGCTTAGCGTATGCAGGTCTGAGGCAGAAGCAGTCTTTTGAACAGGAAGGAAAACAAGTGCCAGCTTGTTTGCTTCCAGGCATGCTTACTCTGAAATAGTACCTTCATGTAAAGAACAGAATTAGATTTTTATCAAGCTTAAACTTTTCCTCCTTTCTTATTTTCCCGTTGATGTGTGAAGGCATATTTCCCCTTCTCTCCTTGGAGAGGGACTGAATGTGGTTGCAAAATTCAGTGAGACAAACAGCGGGTGTCGGGCCTTGCTTTCATGACACTCACCAAGGGGAAGAAGGTTCTAGTCAGGTGCCATTTTCCACCCCCTCCAAGGCGGAAAGGATCTGGAACTTCTGTTTCCTCTTGAGAAAACTCCGACTCAGAACAGATCCATTTTCTTAGACGTGTGGGGTCCTTTCCTCAGAGCCCTGAATGTGAATTTGCTTGACAGGGAAATTTTAGTTTTAATATGGTTTTCATCACTGCTTTGTGCATAGAATTTTTTGGCACTTTTTCAGCTGAGGAGAAGCCATGGAATGAGTCAGTGTCATTTAATAATATATATCTATGAATTTTAATTGAAGTACAAATGCTGAATTATTTCACATAAGACAGCCACGGGAAAATCTGCCTCATTGACGTCAAGAAAGGAGGTAATGAGGGCCACCTCACTAGCTCTTGATGCCAAGAGTTAGGCATGCTGAAGTGACTGACAGTGGTAGGGCTGAGAAGTGGGAAAAGGTTGAAAAAGCTCTTCGCAGAAACAGGAACCATTTGGCAAAACGCCCCCTAACCACAAGTTAAATTGGCCCATGGGATGATCCTGGTTGCATCCTGCCAAGAAGTCTGTGATGTGACGTGACCTCCTCCACACAGTCCCTCTTCCCACCTACAAATCTACTCACAGATAATTTGATGTTTCCAACATGAGACATAAAAGCCCCTACTGTTCCAGACCTGCATGATTTCTTCAGACACATCGAGACACATAACACCCACCACTGTTTGGGCTCGCTGCTAGGTTGGAACTACAGACTCACGGTGTCAGAGATTCCTCCTTCCCAGCTTCCCCCGGGTAATCATGGTGTTTTCTCTCCCCGCTGCTGATCTTGGAGGCCAGACGACCTCAAGTCTGGAACAATCTGATCTTAGATCCTGGCTTGCTCTATGACAGATGGCATCTGCCATGTGAAAAGCTGGCTGAGTCACTCACCTCTGCATTGAAAGATCTTATAAAGGGCTCACAAGACAGATAGTGAAACAAAAGTTTCCTGTTCTCTCTTCTCCTGACAAGAATTACTAGGCAGGAAAATCTGAATGCTCTATTAATTCAATATACAACCCACTTTTTCTGGTCACTTGCTATGATACCCCTGGGGGGAGGGTGAACAAAATGAGCTTCACCCTTTCTTTCCTTGTTAGGCTATTAGAAATTGAGGCTAGAGATGGGTTTGACATCCTTTCCACCTTAAAAGTCCTTCTATAAGCCATCTTCTACCTAGACCCCTGTTAAATTCTCTTTGCTCCTCCCAAGCTGATGCTGTTACCTCTGAATTGCTATGTGATGGTGGGTGGGGATAAAGATGGGGACCAGACAAGAAGGATTACATGTAAAGTCTCATCTTTTTCCACTTATAAATCTTATGTCCCATTGTTTCAAAGGGTTGTAATCACGGTTGGCATTTACAGAGTGTTTTTTATGGTCTTGAAGCACTTGGCAGTCAAATAAAAGTACATAATTATCCCGAGACACATGAGTGCAATCTTCATTTTGTAAACAGAGAAAAGGAACAGACTCAGGAAAGGAGGTATAGGAAACCTCTGGTCATTTAGGAATTCATTCCCGAGACAACTTGTGAGAAGCTACCTAGTAGTAGGTTTAGGGAAGTGTTCAAAAATGAGTATGATTTTATCCCCTCCTTTAAGAAATTCAAAGTAAAGTGGAAAAAATAGATGTAAAGGACTGAAAAATATAAAATGAGGCGAGTGTGGTGACAGGAGGGCTATAATAGAGGCAGGTACAGAAAAGGCCATATGAGTTCAGAGAAGGGAGTGGCTGGAGGGAGGGAGAGCTTAACAGAGAAGGTGGCAGTTACGATGGGTCTTGAGTGCCTGTCTGTCACCCGTAAGCAGAAATGAGCCACGATGGCCTCAGCTGAAAAAGTGGCTTTATCTGAGCTTGTTGGTTTCTTGGGTTTCATAATACTAACCTTTCAGAAGAGTTGGAGAGTTTATTTTATGTGTTTAAAGATTTTTTTTTTACATGGACCATTTTTAAAGTCTTTATTGAATTTCTTACAATATTGTTTATGTTTTTTGGCTTCAAGGCATGTGGGAATCTTAACTCCCCAGTCAGGGATCAAACCCACAATCCTTGAATTGGAAGGTGAAATTTCAGCCACTGGACCACCAGGGAAGTCCCTGGAGAGTTTGCTTTAAAGTTGGTGTTTTGAAAGTGGGGAGGGATGAGATTTTTACTACAAATTTCCCTGGGAATGCAAGTTAATGAATGCTATGAAAATCCAAATAAATACCAATTTAAAAGGAGTTTTATTTTATTCCCTTGTGAGAAGGTTTATTTAAGTGGGCAGAGCAAAGCCACTAAGGATCAGGCTTCTTGATGAAAAGTAGAGCCCCAGCGGGTGTCAGAAAAAACTGAGGGGAACCTCACCTTTCAGGTCAAGATCCATGAAGTTGCCCAGTGGCAACTTCCCTCTGTCTGTGAGTCCAAGAAACCTCTCATTCCACATGCCCTAGGGCCGGCCAACCACTCTCTCAAATTCTTACACATTCATCTCACAAATGGGAAAAATGACGATATTCCAGCCCATCTGAGGATATTCAGGTGTGTTGTCTGCAAAACCTAAAGCATCTGGTAAAATCAATGAAGATTATTGTAAAACCAGAAAACTATGGAATGTTTTAGTAAGGACATTTCTTTCACTGTCATGCCGGGAACAGAGTTTCAGCAGCTTTGGGACTCCTTGGAAGCAAACTGTCTCCAGTAGACATTGATGGGGACCTTCTACCTCATTTAAAACCAGAGTCCAATAAAACATCATGCAATAAATTGTCCAATCACACTTATCGTGTCTGTTCTCAGTACCTGTTTTTGGTTTGTTAAACCTTTTGAAGGTCTTAAGCAATCATACTGCTTAATTTTAGAATAAATTATAGACTACCTGAGGCTTAGAAGCCAACTTCAAGACTTCTGGTCACCAGAATAATATTCTGAGCTCTCATAATATTCTGCCGTTTAGCAACATTTACTGAACAGATACACCAGGATTTTTATGGTATTTGAAGTTCAGAGTTTCAGGACATGTTTTCTTCATGAGGTAATATGAATCAGAATTATATTTATTTGGAGTCATGATTAGTAAAAATAAATAAATAAATAAATAAATAAATGCTTTTCAGATGTTTTTCTTCTTCTCAGCATCCCAGATAAGGGCTTCCCTGGTGGCTCAGTGGTAAAGAACACCCCTGCCGAGCCAGAGACCTGGGTTTGATCCCTGGGTCCAAGAGATCTCCTGGAGGAGGAAAGGGCAACCCACTCTAGTATTCTTGCCTGGAGAATCCCATGGACAGAGGAACCTAGAGGGCTATAGTCTATTGGGATCGCGAAAGAGTTGGCCACTACTTAGTGACTAGACAACAACAATAATCCCAGAGAAAGTTATAACAATATTTTTAGCAGAATTAGGTTCTGAGAAGTCTTAATTTGCAGTTTATTCTACCTTTAGTTACTTCTAATCAAGAAAAGGCATGAAGGCATCACGGGACCTCCATGGACTCCACAGTGCCAAGATTCCTGGAGGGTGTTCCATTTTCCTTCATTGTTTAGCATTGTGGTCACTAAGTGTTTCACAGTCTCCCAGGAGACAGGACCATTATCCACGCAGAGGGAAAAAGAAACCCATAATAGACGAACAAATTGACTTCAGTTCACAATAGAGGTTAGTTTCCCAAATGAAAAATAAGTGTTTGTACTCTCTAAGGATGTTTTGCAGTTCTGATCACTTTTTTTCTGAAAAGTTAGGAGGCAGGAGGAATTACTATAAGTTGACCTGATTCCCGGTCTCCCCACTTCTCCAAACTCCGGTGGAAATCCAGAAGGAGGCTCCTGTCTTCAGTAAGATGGTTGGTACCCGCTGCACGGGGAGGGTGCCAGGTCTGATTCCAGCTCTGTTCCAGCACGCTCTGGTTTCCTCATGGGGAGCACTCTGAGTCTTCTCTGAACTTTCAAGCCGCAGGGCTGAGGGTATAGATTTTTCTTCCAGACATTTGGCTTCTGAATAATGTTTTTGGTCTCTAACGGCCATAAAAGTATATCTGATGCTGCTCCCTGTACCATGAACTGCTCTTTGAAGCTCCAGTGAGTCACTTCAAAGGCTCGGCACCACACGGACAGGAAGATGCTGTTCCTGGGGTCTCTGCTCTGCCAAGGTGTGCCCGCCAGCCTGGGACACTTTGCCCGCCAAGACTCTTACAGAACAGGTGTCAGACACATCAAATGTGACAAGCTGACATGCTGAAAACTTCAACCATCCTGCCTTCAAAACCAGCCTAGAATACCCATCATGCTTTGAACTCTATGGGGAAAAGAAATGCATCAGTTACATGCAGACTGATTTACAAATTATGCAGAAAGCTAAGTGAATGGTCCTCAAAGCTCAGCACAGAATGCTCGTAGTCACCGTTCAGTCCACATTGAACTGTCCAAAGCTGGTCAGACTGGGGAGGTCAAGCCTGTGGTAGAAACACAAGGAAGAATCATGATCAAAATAAGGATTTGTACTGATATTACAGCAAATGAAGATTGCTGCAAACAACAGATTGTAGGTTGAAAGGGGTCTTATAGAGCATCCATTCATACAATCCTTATTTTAGAGTTGGGGAAACTGAGGCCCAGAGAAAAAGTTATTCACCCAACTTTATTATGAAAGTTACTGCTAGAATCTGACCTTAAGTCCCAGGTAGCCCAACCCCTCATCCGGAGCCCCATACTGAGAGACAGTGTGCCTTCAAAAGGAAGGTTCAGATTTTATACCTCCCAGACTTGGAAACCCTTGCTAACTTTACTGGGTCTCTGATAACGGTCACGTTTCTTATCCTCTCGTTTTCCATGTTTTCATCTATAAAGGGCTAGTGATACCTATCTGATGAGTTGTCATGAAATTTAACTGAGGTAATAGAAGGAAAATGACGCTTGTTAAAAGGCAGTTGTTACTTTTACTGTATCAGAACGCCTCAACAGAAGACAAATGGATAGGACTATGATTTCTCTAGCAATACTCTTCCAGCTCTCACAACATTTTTTAATGCGTTCTCCCATGAGGCATTTTGGAATTGCCAAAATTAATTTTCATACAATTAGATTTAAGATTCATTTCTGGCCAAAAATAATACATTTATTGCTGGGGCAGGGTCACAGGAGAAGAGAAACTTGTTATACAAAATCAGGAGGGTGTTTCAATTCTAAATTTGCTGTCAATCATCAGTCTAGAAAGTATATTCTCGCCTTTCCTGTAGCCTCTTTGTCTGACCTTTCTGACTTCATAGGCTCCCCTGCACTGAGATTTTTGGTAATTTTGCCCGATCCTCTCTGTCCCAGCATGTTGAAAGTCATAATTTTTATGTATTCCTTTTACTAAACATTCTTTGGCTTGTTTTTCCACTGTGCAGAAAATACAGAATCATTGCTTAGCAGCAGAGGGCACTGTCAGCATACTTTGCTTTAAGGGGTTAAAGAAAAAAAAGAGATGCTTCTGAACATTCATTCATTCATTCATTTTGACGACTCTTGATTTAACATCTATTGTGTGTTCAGTATTATGAGAAATGCTAAGGAAACAGGGGAACTGATAGTTCTGTTTGGGAAGGCTATACAGTGAAAGATGATATGCAAGGTACCTGAACAAATACAAAGAACGGATGTTCAGGGGAGGCGGGTTTGAAGACAGCAGAATTCAAAGAAGGCTTCAACAGCCCGGGAAGAATTTTTGAGGGGATTTGTCTAGAGTTGCACCTTAAATGATGAGTTGGACATGGAATGACAAAGATGGGAGAAGCAGAAGGTAAAATAGACAGCAAAAGTGAAGAGTCTTGCATTGCCATGAAGATCGACGCCATAACCATGGTAACTACTCTGATGAGTATTACCTCTGCCTCTTAAAACAGTCATTACAGTACTGAAATGAACGTTGGAGTAGGACCCTATGTGCAAGAAGCAAGAGGCTCAGATGTAAAGACAGACTTTTGGACTATGTGGGAGAAAGTAAAAGTGGGACAATAAGAAAGAATAGCATTGAAACACGTATATTACCATATGTAAAATAGATGGCCAGTGAAAGTTTGATGCATGAGGAAGGGCACTCAAAGCTTGTGCTCTGGGACAACACAGAGGGATGGAGTGGGAGGGAGGTGGGTGGGGGTTTCAGGATGGCGGGACACCTGTACATCCGTGGTACATCCGTGATTCGTGTCGAGGTATGGCAAAAACCATCACAATGTTCTAAAGTAATTAGCCTCCAATTAAAATAAATTAATTAATTAAAAACAACAACAATAAAAAACAGTCATCACAGTCACGTGCTTGGAGGATTTCATAACTATGACCTCGTTTGGCCTTTAATGAAATCCTTCCACTTCCGCTTTATAGGTATTATCTGATTTGGCTAATAAAAACATTGAAACCCTTAGAGGGAAAGTGACTTGTTTAAGGTCACAGTCTCTGTTGGGGCTAGGATCCCCAAACAAGTATTTCTCCCAGCAAATACAGCAGGAAACCATGGCTCTCGTGACACAGACTCTCAGAGCAAAGAGATTTTGGGATGCAGAGTAACAGGATAAGCTTCAGCTGTCATTTTGGCTTCGGGTTACTAAGGGCTTGACGGAAAGCTAGACTGCGGTATTGGGTCTTGATCCTGTAAACCTCAGAAAGGCTTCTGAGGTTTGGGGAAACTAGAGATGGATGGTTCTTGACTGCAGTTGCATTGCAAAGCTGGCCTGTGAGGGAATGGAAGAAATGGAGAGAAACTGAGATAAAAATAAAGAAAATATGACAGGATTTGAGGCTGTGGGTGGCAATAAGTGGGAGTACTCTGCTCCTGGTGGGAGGTAATTTTTATATTGCCTTTAATTGATGGCACATAGAAATAATAATACAAAGCAGATTGACTTTTACATTTTTAAAATTTATTTTATTAAAATATTTTAATAAGATATTTTTATTAAAATATAGTTGACTTACAATGTTGTGTTAGTTTTTGCTGTATAGCAAAGTGCTTTATATATATATATATATATATATATATATATATATACACACACACACATATATATGTACATGCATGCATGCATGTTAAGTCACTTCAGTAGTGTTCAACTCTGTGCAACCCTATGGACTGTAGCCTGCCAGGCTCCTCTGTACATAGGATTCTCTGGACAAGAATACTGGAGTGGTTTGCCATGCCCTTCTCCAGAGGATCTTCCCATATAAGTACATATATATATATTCTTTTTCATATTCTTTTCCATGATGATTTATTACAGGATATTGAAGATAGTGCTCTGTGCTATACAGTAAGACATTGTTGTTTATTCATTCAATATATAATAGTTTGCATTTGCTAACGTCAAACTCCCAATCCATCCCAGAGTCCCCCATCCCCCTCAGCAAGCACAAGTCTATTCTCTATGTCTGTGTATCTGTTTCTGTTTCATGGAAAAGTTCATTTATGTCTTATTTTAGATTTCACATATAAGTGATATCACATGATATTTGACTTCGACTTACCTCACTTAGGGTGACAATCTCTAGTTGCATCCATGTCACTGCCAATGGCATTGCTTTGTTCTTTTTTATGGCTTAGTAGTACTCCATTGTATATATGTATCACATCTTTTTTATCCATCCATCTGTTGATGAACATTTAGGTTGCTTCATTTTCTTGACTGCTGTAAATAGTGCTGCAAAGCAGATTGACTTTAAATTGACTGGTTTTAAATTCCCTACAGACAACACACCCTCTTATTGCCTGCAACCCAGGGGTCTAAACCCACTACTCTCTTGCCCCCATTCCCTACACCCTCTGGTCTACCACTGCCAAGGTACAACTTAAGCACAGCCTGAGTCAGGTTGACAGTAGTGGGACTCAGGGTAAAGAACTGAGGGAACCTATTTTGAAGAAAAGAGGAGTAGGGACTTGGTGGCTGACAGAATCACCAGGAAAGAAGATAAAAATCATGATTTTGAGCCTAGGAAAATAATGAAGTCAATAATGCAAATAGGGAAATGGGAGGGGGAGGGAATAAGCTGGTTTCAAAGGGAATGTGACCTTACAGGAAAGGAGGATTCCCAAGTAGCAACTCAGCGGGAATGTTTTGGTGCAAACATATTTTCTATTCTGTTTCTTGATTTTCTTAATCCCACTTCTCATCTGCAACTTATCAATGATAGGGGTTGCATATAGCTCTTTTACAAGGAGACTGAAATAAGGGATAAAACTGCCAAGCTATTAGTGTTAGCATTCTTTACTTAAGACTCTTCCACTGACATCAAACCAGTGTCACTGTTCTTGTGACAGAGCTGAGCACACTGGAGACCTGTGGACTTTCTCCTCTCCTTGGGTCTACCCCACACTGCCTGCTCATGCTGCTCAGATGTCTACATTCTGTCTTCTCTTCCCAGAACACGCTCATCATCCCCAAGGGTGGCCCATGGTCTCTGGTTCTCTGGGACCGAGGAGTATTTAAACCAGAATAGTCCCTGGCAAACCTGGACTGGGAGGTAAAGTCAAAAACTGACCTCACATTCGAGTCGACCTTTATCTTGCATCCTTCCTCTTCTAGGAAGCCTTCCGCAACTCACTACAGCTCTGGACTAAAAGTTCCAACTCCCTCCTGGGTAGTCCACCCCAGCCTTCATTCCCCTCTGCCACCCTTCCCACTGTCCTGATTACTGAGTTGAGGTGCATCTCCCCTGCTCTCCACAGCAGATGTCTTTGTGGTACCTCCACTCTCCCATTCTCGGTCGAGCAACTGCCATCTCTCTGCAGAATTATTGCAGAAGCCTCCGAACTTCTGTCTTTCTTTTCATCCTTGTTTCTTTTAAGTGTATTCTCCACACAGAAGCCAGAGTCATCCTTCTGAAATGTAAGTAACCCATGTCACCCTTCCACTCAGAATCTTTTATGGGTTTTCCATCTCACTGGCTTAGCCAGTTACTCTCTACTCTTACGTCTATACACTCCTTACATACCTAGTCAGCTCCAGTGTACTGCCTCATGACTATTCTAAAACACACCCAGCTTTCTCCTGCCTCAGAGTCTTTGCCTATACTGTTGTTTATGTCTGAATCATTCTTCCCTCAGGTGTGCACTTGGCTTACCACTCAGGCCAAGGAGTTGAGGTCAAAGTACACTTTCTTAGGGGAGTCTTCCATGACCTCTTTCTACACTTGAATTCCTGCAGCTGCCATTCCCACTCCCCTTCTCTGCTTTATTGTTTCATACCACTTACCACCTTCTAACATTTTACCTAGTGAATTTTGTCTACTGTCTGTCTATCTCCTTCCACTCAGAACATAGTTTTTAGGATGGAAATTTTATTCATTACTGTAGTTCCAGGGCTTAAGAGAGGACATGGCAGACAGCAGAAATTTAGAAACAGTAATTGAATGCATGCATACATGATTACATGCAGGAGTGGACACACAATTAAAGGACAATTAACTGAGAGTTACAAGTTTCAGTTCAGACACATAGGATTTGGGTGAATTTGAGAAAACTAATTTCTCCCTCTAGTTCTTATTTTCTCTAACTGCAAAATGAAGGCCTTAGACTCAGAGCTCTTTAAGGATGCGCCAAGCAATGGTATTCTCAAAGCCTACCAGTCAATGGTGTGTAAGAACCAGAATCTAACTTTGCCATTAAACAGGGCCCAGAAGGAAGAAAATACTAACAAGAGAAAGAAAAGCATGGTGGAAATTGCAATTTGAGGGAGGGGGGCAGGAAATATATACCAAAGACCTGAGAGTTCCATGCGAAGGAGGCAGATGGTTGAGCCAAGATGACAGAGACAATTCGTTATCAGTCTAAGTTTGAATCTCAGCCCAGGGATAAATTATCTTAGAAGTCTGGAAGATGACACCAAAGGTGGGTCAATCCCCATCTTATTACAAAGCCCTGCATTGATACAATGTGTGATTAGAACACTACTTGGAAATCTTTCTGCACACTGGCCTAATGGCCCCCAGAGTGGGTGGATTCTCAAATTAGTCATATGAGAACAGACAGTTTAACAGAAGGAGGCTGTTCTAGACTCTTTCATTTGGGAAAGTACCCTCCCTTCAGAAAAGGGAAGTCATTTGAGATGTCCCCAGCTTTCTATTGCCCACCTGTCTCAGGTGGGAGAAACCTATTAGCTGCCATCTTAGAGCGAGCCCTTGGAAAGAGGGTGGAAGACAATGGATTAGTCAAGTGAAAGGAGACATTTCAAATGCTACAGGTGCCACACCCTGAGTGCAAGGGAGCATACCGGTTATTCAACTTCTCTGGTACAGCTACTGTGAGGATGTACACTTAAGCCCAGTAAGGTCAGGGAGCTACTCGACAGTAACCAAAGCCGTGGTGTTGCAGAGATTATCACAGCCATCTCCCTCCATAGTTGTGGTTAGGGAGGATTTTGCTGCTGTCACCTTCTTTGGTAACACAGCACTAGCAAGTGTTGCAAGTGTAATTGTTGCTGCTGAAATATCCTCTTGGCAGTTCCTGGTGTGTATGTGTGTGTTTACCATCTTTTCAAAGTGGCTCTGGGAACTTAGATTCCACCTCAAGGAAGTAACCATGGGTTGAATTTAGATCCAACTAATAGATATCAGACCCCTAGTTCTCACCAGATGTTGTATTGAGTGCTTTGTTGTGCTATAAAGCTTTTGAAATCGTGCCATCCATCTTTACAGATAAAGAAACTGAGACTCAAGGGAATTAAATAATCTCCTCTAAGTCTAGTGGGAGCAAGTTGCCAAGGAAGCCAGGATTTAAAGATTTTAGGATCTTACCCCCCAAGACACATAAAACCTTGGGAAGAATGCCACTGCACAAAGTCAGATAGTTTACGTCTGTTTGGGTTGAAGCAGGAGCCAGAACTGTGGAGCCCTGTCCATTCTTTCCTCTTTGTCAGTCTCTGTGCTCTCCCCATAGTTCAGTAAAACATATTCCAAAAAACTTGCTCAATGAAGTGAACTCTAAGCCACTTCCAACTCTAAAATGCTTTAAATCTATGATTTTGAGATGTTTCTACTCATATCAGACATGTACTATCAACTCCTTCCTCTGAAAAAGTGTGTGAACTAACCAGACCTCAGATACAGAAATTTGAATATCATTGTTTATGAAATCATAGAATGTTAAAGGCAGTGGAGACCCAAGAAATCAACAAATCCAAAAACTCCATGTATTTAATAAAATAATGGCAATTTTAGTTTTTATTGACCGATAAAAGCCCAGGAAGAAGAAATTATTTGCTTGGGGAAGGCAGTTGGTCAACTGTCTTTCTTCCAGCGAGGTGATATTTACAATATACAGCAATCGGTACATTCTAACCAATCAGAACACATGAAGCACTGGGGGGGAATCCCGGGGAGGCCGTCAGTACAAAGTTCTACCCTGTCAGTTACTGGATTATGAAGACATCTCAGGGGTTCTAGAGGAGGAATTGAAGTGAGTTGTGTTGTGGGTGTTGGGCTGATTCAGGCACTGGACTGGTGGAAGAAATTATTTGTAAAAGTCTAGAATTATTTAATAACTGGTAGAGCCATCCTGGTACATAAGAGTGCAATATCATGTCTCCAAATACCCAAAGTTGCAGGATTTCCTTGTAATTGCTAAAACTCTTTTAAGGCAGGATTCTGCTTCCTTTTCAGGAGAGGAGAAAAGAGGCAGGGAGGGGCAGAATTTCTGTCAGCCAAGTGTCACATTCAAGAATTCCACCCAGAGCCACACAGGTGCAGATACCCGAAGGGCACTGCTGGGCAGATAGCACTGTCTCTGGTAATTGGGCTGACATCACCGAACAGCCTCAGAGGACTTGAATCCTTTCCACGACTCCACCTCCTCCCATTTGGTGGTGAAAACCTCAGGTTGGGAGCTGAGTGATCATCCCAAAGTAGATGAAAGGAAAGCTGGAGGTCAATTTTAAGGGAAAGACTTTTTCCCTAGGTTCCAGTCCAGATATTCAATGGAAAGAAAAGGACCAGGCTCAAAGTTGCCTTCATACGTGCTGAGTGCATGCTTCGGCCACTTTGGTCATGACTGACTCTTTGCAACCCTATGGACTGTAGTCCACAAGGCTCCTTTGTCCATAGGGTTCTCCAGGCAAGAATACTGGAGTGGGTTGCTATTTCCTTCTCTAAGGGACCTTCCTGACCCAGGAATCGAACCCACATCTCTTCTGTCTCCTGCATTAGCAAGCAGGATTTTTACCACTATCACCACCTGGGAAGCCCCAAAGTGGCCTTCAAGTGCATATAAAGAGGGAGCCAAGGATGGCCTTAGAATTCTATACTCAGGAGGTTACAAGAGCCCTTAATGTTCACTTGGCCCAGCCTCCCGTCTAAGACTTGAATCTTCAAAATGAAGAATCCCTGACCCCAACCAGACTGAAAGGTTCTCCATTCCTAAATGAGCATTGGTTCCCTCCACCCCCACTTCCAGATATTTCTACGTAGTTTCCTGAGGCTGCAGTACCTTTTCTCTTTTCCTGTTGTTTCTGGGGCCATTTTTGCTACCCACCTTCCAAGTCTTACTTGAGAAAATGCTTAGATAAGAGGTTGCATGAGATGTCTTTTAGAAACATCTCTCAGCCACTGGAACTTCACACATGCAGTGTTCACCGCTCTGGCGTTTCCATCCTCCCTAGGCTATGAGCTACAGCAGGGGAAGCTCTGTCCAGGACGACCTACACAGGAAAGGCATGCAAAATGTAAACGAATGAATCAGTGAATCCCTTGCTACATCTTAACTGCTGATAAAGTATTTACACTCACCATTTCATATCATCATTTCACCAAACTTATGAGGAAGATAAAACTTTTATACTTATAGGAAATAATATTTTCATGCCCATTTTATGGATGACAGCAACAAGAGCAAAAAGAAACAACAACAAAAAAAACAAACCAAAAAAATCCCTGACATAAATTTAAGACATGTATGGGTCATTCAATGTGCTAGGTCCTTTCAAATCTTTTTATCATATTTATTCTTATAACAAGCCTTTGAAAAGTTTCATTACTCACTCTTGAAATTTTTGTTTACTTTTAAATTGAGACACGCTTTTCAGGGTATGAGTTTTGACCAATGCATCCTGTCATGACAATAATGACACGGAACTGTTGTATCAATCTCGAGCTATCCTTCATAGTCATTCTCTCCTTACCCCCAGGTCCCTGCCACCCCTAATTTCTTCTCCGTCCTTATAGTCTGTGCAATCATATTTTAGTAGGTAAAAAACCAAAACACAGAATTGAAGTAAGTCGCTCAAGGTAAGGGGCTAATAGGTGATAAGGCTTTGCCTTTGAATCCAGACTTCTGATTCTCTGTAAAGGTGGGGGCTGAAAGCATGGAGCCAAGGGAAACACTTGGCCCCACTCCCCTGCCTCGCTCCCTCCTTCCACAGAGATGGCCCATCCTTAGTGCTGGTTCTATGAGAGGCAGGGCAAACACAGCCTCATTACTGGGGCCAGATCTGATAAACCTCCACCTCTGATCATTCACAAGGTGCTAAGGGAAGACTGTGTTCCTATCCAGTGGAAGAATCTGAAAATCATATTCTCTACAGGCTATTTAGCAGATGATGGTGTAAGAGACTGGTCTTTTTCCAGTTGCACCGCTTATCTCTAAGACAAGAGGTTCCGAGAGGAGGTCACTACTAAACATTGAGTCTCTCTGTTTAACAGTCCCCCCACCCCCCCATCCAAGGCCCAGGGACCCTCTTCCAGAAGTGGGTAAGACTACAGGTGAGCCTGGCTGGTACAAGGTGGACCCTGCTTCTAATTGTTTCAATATCATTCACTGTTGCGGTTGTTCATCTGGGAAGCCAGCCATGGTCTCTGCAGGAGCAACCACACACGGGCAGCCTGGGGGCAGCGAGCACAGATCTTATTGGGGCTCCCAAAGCAAACACGTTTAGAAGCAGCTTCAAAAGTGGAGAGCAGGCTGCCTCTGGGAGAGGGCCATTTCCCTGGGAGGTGTTGGCTTCCCGGGCCATGAGGGATAGAGAAATCATTTTATCTTCATCCTGTTTTTAATCAGGCTGGCAGGATATTCATGCCACTTCTGTCTAAACATAATCTCTTTTCAAAATAATAAGAAGAAAGATACTTGTTTGGGGGGCAGGGCTGAAGGAAGATGTGAATGTATGATCTGCCCTGACAGATATAGGAAATCGCTCCAGGCTTCCTGCATCCCTCCCAGGCCCCATCCTTCCTTCTCCCCATCCTTCTCAGGCCCCACTTCTCTGCCTGTATTTCTTTAGGATATAATTCTTTCCTTATTTTAGGAAGTCATTTGAAATTTGTGAGTGCTGATCCTCCCCTTCAGGCTGCAGTCCTGACTATAAAATGTCATCATGCCCTACCATCTACTGAAGTTGGATCTACGGATGAGGGCCTTTTAAATGAGTAGCCCTGAGAGTTTAGGTAAGAAGCCTCCAGAGAACCCAGCCTTGGCTCCTTGCACCCTCTGCTGAGGGGCTGCAGCCATGATAATGGACCAAATCCAAGGCTTTCACACAACACCGGGGCTGGTAGACGGTGAAAGTAATTCACTTAGTGCAAACCCCACTTTCTGGCCTAGTTACTTAACTAGCTGGGTGATCTTGAAAGAGCTGTGTACTTCCTATATGAACATTATCTTCTTCATCTATGCAATGGAATAAATAATGCCTAACTTACAAGGTTGTAGAGAGAATAATGCGCATTAAGTGGTGCACAGAACACACCCCACAGGAGTAATTATAGTCAACCTCATCGCCATTACTCAACAGAGTTTAGTTTAAACAACAATGTTTGGGTATTTCTGTAAATTATATACCTGAGATGTTCTCTGTCTTTTGCTGCCCATCCACCTTATGATAAGAGGAAGGCTCCAGCTAATGCCTAGTCTTTATTCTTAAAAGGAATTTCTGCTCTGAGAGTCTCTTGCTTTCCACTCCAAATCTGGTGTTACAGCGAGTTGTAGATGGAAGGATCCTTTCTTTCCTTGAACCCAGAGACCAGAGACCAGAGTGCAGGACCAAGCCAATGCTTCCAGCTCTAGCCCTTTTCTTCCATATCCTGCCCTGGTCATTCTGCCCCTAGAATCAAAGTTTTTCTCCAAAATAGAAGGCAATTTCTAATCAAAATAAAGACATGGTAAAACAAACAAGAAATCTTAAGATCACAGATCAGCAATGCCAAACTGACAGCCCAGAAGCCTTTTCTCTTCCTGCCCCAGAAACTCTTCCAGTCAGGAGACATATGTACTGAAGCTGTGTGCCATTCTTTGACCAAGGGTGGGCATTTCCCCATCTCCTTCGGTCTTTGTCTATTTTAGATGAATTTCCCTTTTCATGATGTCTGGTTTTAGAGGAGAAGGTGTGAGCCACACAGAATATGTATGTTTAACTCATAAGACATGAGATCATTTGAATGCAGAAAAATGCCCTTTAGACTACAGCTAATTACTAGTGTAGGGTTGGTTGATATTATGGTTCATTCACTGGTGATTTCCTGGATCAAAATGATGTATGATTCCCTCATCTCATTATCTTCTGAGCTTTATCACCCCTTCCTTCCTTTGACTTCAGAAATTAAAAAAAATGGACAGAATGAAAAATAATAATGGTAAATAATGAATTCATAAGACAATCTCTTTAATTTAAAATTTTTTATCAGCGTATAACCAATTAACAATGTTGTGATAGTTTCAGGTAGACAGCAAAAGGACTCAGCCATACAGATACATGTGTCCACTTTTCCTCAAACTCCCTCCTGTCCAGGCTACCACATAACATTGAGCAGAGTTCCCTGTGCTATACAGTAGGACCTTGTTGGTTATCCATTTTAAATATAGCAGTGTATACCTGGCAGCACATCTGAAGTTAAAGGCTAATTTAGCTCATGTCTTTGCCCATTAAATGTACATGAACTTGTTATCAAAGTAATACTTGGGATTTAAAGACCAACTTTTAGTTCAGGGCTATAAAATTGCTAACTCTGAATTCCCTTACTTTCTTTGGGGGAAAAAGTAGAGATCTGGAGAAACTTTAAGATGTAGCCAAGACTGCATAGTCAATGGTCAGACTACCTAATATTTCCATTCCTAAATTACCCTTCCAGATAACTTACAGTCTTAGTTCTTCATTTGTTAAATGAAAATCATAATCTTCCCTTGCTTGCAGTGTCAGGAAGCATGTTAAAAAATGCACACCCACACATACATATAAAGGAGAAAGGTATATATTTTTATATATATAAGATATATATATATATTTATATTAATAAAAAAGATGATGGTGTGAAAGTACTGCACTCAATATGCCAGAAAATTTGGGAAATTCAGCAGTGGCCATAGGATTGGAAGAGGTCCATTTTCATTCCAATCCCAAAGAAAGGCAATGCCAAAGAATGCTCAAACTACCACACAATTGTACTCATCTCATACGCTAGCAAAGTAACACTCAAAATTCTCCAAGCCAGGCTTCAGCAATACATGAACCATGAACTTCCAGATGTTCAAGCTAGATTTAGAAAAGGCAGCGGAACCATAGATCAAATTGCCAACATCCACTGGATCATCAAAAAGCAAGACAGTTCCAGAAAAACATCTATTTCTGCTTTATTGACTATGCCAAAGTCTTTGACTGTGTGGATCACAATGAACTGGAAAATTCTGAAAGAGATGGGACTACCAGACCACCTGACCTGCCTCTTGAGAAATCTGTATGCAGGTCAGGAAGCAACAGTTAGAACCGGACATGGAACAACAGACTGGTTGCAAATAGGAAAAGGAGTATATCAAGACTGTATATTGTCACCCTGCTTATTTAACTTATATGCAGAGTAAATCATGAAAAACGCTGGGCTGAATGAAGCACAAGCGGGAATCAAGATTGCCAGGAGAAACATAAATAGCCTCTGATATTCAAATGACATCACCCTTATGGCAGAAAGTGAAGAAGAACTAAAGAACCTCTTGATGAAAGTGAAAGAAGATAGTGAAAAAGTTGGCTTAAAACTCAACATTCAGAAAACTAAGATCATGGCATCTGGCCCCATCACTTTCATGGCAAATAGATGGGGAAACAGTGGTAACAGTGGCTGGCTTTATTTTTCTGGGCTCCAACATCACTGCATGTGGTGACTGTAGTCATGAAATTAAAAGACGCTTACTCCTTGGAAGAAAGTTATGACCAACCTAGACAACATATTAAAAAGCAGAGACATTACTTTGCCAACAAATGTACGTCTAGTCAAGGCTATGGTTTTTCCATTGGTCATGTATGGATGTGAGAGTCGGACTATAAAGAAAGCTGAGCACTGAAGAATTGATTCTTTTGAACTGTGGTGTTGGAGAAGACTCTTGAGAGTTCCATGGATTGCAAGGAGATCCAACCAGTCCATCCTAAAGGAGATCAGTCCTGGGTGTTCATTGGAAGGACTGATGTTGAAGCTGAAACTCCACTACTTTGGCCACCTCATGCGAAGAGTTGATTCATTTGAAAAGACCCTGATGCTGGGAGGGATTGGGGGCAGGAGTAGAAGGGAATGACAGAGGATGAGATGGTTGGATGGCATCACCGACTCAATGGACATGAGTTTGAGTAAACTCCGGGAGTTGGTGATAGACAGGGAGGCCTGGTATGCTGTGGTTCATGGGGCCGCAGATTCGGACACGACTGAGTGACTGAACTGAACTGAACTGAAAGGATGAATATACTTATAAATAAATGTATTTATAAATATGTATATATATTTTATAAATATATGCACATACATATATATAAAGAAAAATACCTAAAACAAGTGACATTGTTAAAAAAAACAAAAAACAAAAACTTATGTATTGTTTTTTCAATATTTTCCAATTTTTAACCCAGAACAATTTATTAATTTATCTTAAAAGATATATTTCTTAAATTAAATACTTCATAAGCCTGTAGATAGCAATATGGTCTTCCCAGGTGGCTTAGTAGTAAATAATCCATGTGCCAAAGAAGGAGATGCAGGAGACTCAGGTTCGACCCCCTGAGTCAGAAGACCCCCTGGAGCAGGGCATGGAAATCCATTCCCATTTTCTTTCCTGGAAAATTCATGGACAGAGGAGACTGGTGGACTGCAGTCCATGGGGATGCAAAGAGTTGGACATGACTAAACACACACATAAACAGACACACACACACGCACACACAGACACACATACACACAGAAGTATACAAGTGTTTTAAGCAGTCCTAAGGAATAATACATCTGAGTATTATTGCTATTTTGTTATTATCAGTCTCTTGACATTCTGTACTCTCTTGGGGCTTATAACACCTGTTTTTCCTGGGGAATTGCCCCAAATGAAGTTCCCAGATTCAAAGGGTACTCAGTGAAGCATGATGTCTTGTAGCCATTTAAAGACAAAGTCCCTTAAGCCTGTGCTTTCTGGCTTTACTGCAGGATGTAGTCAGGAGCTCAGTCCTAGAATCACAGCAGCATTCCGTGTATTTGAGGTCCAGACCAGGTAGAATGAAAAGAGCTGATGGGCGAGGGAAGCAGGGGTGTGGAGCAGAGCACTGAGTCATTGTGTTCTCACCAGATGTTAACGGGGAGGCTTCAGCCACCCAAAAGCCTTAGGCAAAGTCTCTTGGCCACTCTTTCCCCACCCATGGGCCCCCATGCTGACCAGCCATCCCCTCTGGCACCTTATAAGGGCATGCTAATTAGAAAAATCATCTTGCAAGAATGCTGCAGAGAGACCTTTCACACGGAGTCAAACCACAGTGCCCAGAGGCACCGTGACTCAGTGGTGGAGCTCATTCCTAACACCCAGCCTGATCACTCTCCAGTCCAAAAAGGGATGACCTACATGGCAAAAGCCAGGCAAATTCCCACGGAGCTAGCTGCAAGGATAGTAGCATGGGAGTGGCAGGTTCTCAAAGTACTTGAAAAAGTCCTAGTTACACCTACAGTGTCAGGAAGAGACGGAAAGTGTTCAGTCGACTCATTTGTTTATTTGTGTATATTGTCTGCCCCTAATGTACCAAGGTTTGTGCTATTTGCCATGGGGCAAATAATGATGAATCAAAGAGCCCTGGCCTCAGGTCTAGTTAGAGGGAAACATAGATCATAAAATGTTAAAGGTCTTATAATTTTGATAAATGAAATTTAAAAAAATATGGATTTACAAAGTCCAGAGAAGCTTTAGGTTAAGAGAGAAAGTGAAAGTTTCACATGGGAGTTAATCTAAGTTGAATCTTAAAGAATGATAAGGAGTTTGCCACACAGAGAGAAGTATGCTAGAAGTATGCTAGAAGGACAAATGAACTTACATAAGTAAATAGGAACCATTAAGACCAAGTAAATGATCCAGCTCTGGAATTTAATTTCATTTTCTAAATGTTCCATAGCTCATTCATAACATGGACATAGCCTATTCTCTGAAGTTATGGAAGTTGTTGTACCCATGTACCTAAATGCCACAAGAAGTTTGTTATTCCCAAAGCAGTTCAGCAAATGAGAGAGGGGAAAGAGTGAAAAAGTAGAAAATGAGTAATCTGAAACTCAAAAAACAGCCCTTGTCATTTCATTCAAGACTCCAGGACACTTTGTCTTAGAAGCAGTCAGAGGCTGGCTCTGGGTGATCTTACATTACACTTGCTAGCTTCACCATTTGATAGTGTTTTAAACTCTGGTAACTGGGAACCACCCACTGTCTATCTGTGTGTATATGTATTTTTTAATGTTGTCATTCCTCATGTCTTGTCTTTTATTTTGTTTTCTTATTTCCCAGCATAGTATATGGCCTTGTGTGCATGAGAAGATGTAAACTTTCCTGTTTGGTATCTTTGAGAGATAGTTATGTGCCTGCCACTGCCTTGTCTGTATCATCTCCATACCATTTATGTTCCTCACTTTTCTCCCTCTCCTTTGAATAACATCATAAGCAAAGTTGTGGTATCTTCTCATTTCCTTTCTTCTTCATTTTTTTTTTATGTTAAAGAGATAAGAAATAAGGTGCAGGAAGAGTGCTACAGTGGCAAAAAGGCATTAGATTTTAGGGAGACCAGAATGCCCTTCCTTCTCCCGCAGGCAGATATGAGCAAAGCTGGAGTCATCACTGCCACCTATGACTCAGCATACTGTGGGGATGTTGAGATCATATTCCTGAATCATTGCTACTTTTCTTGTAGATAATGTAGAATCTCCTCAAAATCTTCATCAGTGTCAGGATAGACATTGAGAGATCAGCTATGTCTTTCTAGAATAATCTTCTCCAGTATCTTGGTGCCCTTCTCCAAGATCACACACTTTAATACATAGTTCAGTTCGTGGAGACAAATTTCAGCTTCTGTTCTTAGGCTAGTACTGGTCCACATGTACATTTACTCACCGTTTTAAATTAACATAGCCTTTGCTTCTAATTCTTTTCTCTAGTCCTCAAAGACAACTCACACATCCAGCTTTCTGAAAATATCACTTTGATAGTATCATCCTTCTGTTCTAAAATTAGCATTAGCCTTCTTCTGCCTTAAAGACAAAATCTGATCTACATAGCCATGCACTTAAAGTTCCTAAACTCTCATCTAATTCTCCGCTTTTATGTCCTAGCATCCCAACCATACATCCTATCAACCCGGCCACAATACAGAGCTAACAAATTACTTGAGGATCTAGTACACACACCTGCCCGCCTCACTGAAGACTGTGACTCACCTGTTCTTTTCTGCTAGAGTTGCATTTCTTTTGAATCTCGAAAAAAGAAAATGAAACAAAATAGAACCATAATTTATAGCTCACCTTTTTTGACTCTCCCAAATCCAGTGCAATCACTCTCTATTTGCACAGTCAATATGTGTGCTCATTGGTGTCTGACTCTTTGTGACCTCATGGACTGTAGCCTGCCAGGCTTCTCTGTCCATGAGATTTTTCAGGCAAGAACATTGAAGTTACCATCTCTTTCTCCAGATCTTCCTGACCCAGAGATCAAACCTGCATCTTTTATGTCTCCTGCATTGCAGGCAGATTCTTTACCCACTGAACCATTGGGGAAGCCCTATTTTCACAGGATGTTACTGACTTTAAAACCTGTATTTTTCATTAGGATACTTGGAGCTTCTCTCTTTCTCAACACTGTTAAATTCTTTCCCTGTTATAATATAAGTAACTTGGAAGCAGGGACTTTTGTCTGTTTGGTTCAATGCTATACTATAAGCCCCTAGAATGGTGTCTGGCAGGAGGTGGATCTCAATAATTGCTCAGAGAGCATCTACACTGTTAGATGCTGAGCTAGAATTATCTATGTGCATCCCTTATCTTTCTCTATTGACTGTGTGTTCCTTGAAGACATGGAGACCACAGTTTATTCATCTCCAATATACTTAGCATAGGGCCTAGCACATAATAAGAACTTGGTAAATATTTGTTCAGTAAATCACATCATGAATGAAAGAATATGTTTATAGATGATTAACTCCACCCAATTTCTTTTAATTCTTAACTACTTTCTTTCTGCCTCTATTATTCAGATTCCTGTGACTAAGTTCTATGTTACCCTTGAATGGAAAAGCCAATAGGAGATGTGTGTCCTACCCTTGTTACTGCAAATACACTAACCAGTACTTTCCCTGTATTCTAAGTATCCACTTCATTTTTACTCTGAAGTTCAGATAAGTGTTAATGGTGAAGGGCGTGGTTGACTAGAAGGAAAGAATTAAATTGAGTGATCAAAAGAATATAAAAAAAGAAAAATTCCACATCCAGTGCCTCCACAAGCTATATTTTCTAACTCTTCTGTTTGCATAGGAGATAAGTATTTCATTTATAATTTATACCATTTCAACACACTGAAAATCCACTGGAAAATTTTCCTTTCACTATAGAGACTTAGTTTTAAAACTGGATATTGCTGTTTGGTCCATTTTTACATTGAATTTAGAGTAGCTATTATATTTATAGCAATTCTAAGTTTTTTGACTCATCAGTGATATCATAAAGACAGAAACCAGATTTATTCACCTTTGTGTCCCCATTAACCCAGTTCCAGACACAGAGTGGGGTCTAAATGTTCTTTCTTATTTTTCATATTGCTAATCACTCAGTTGATCAGTTGAATGAATATACATTTCCTAATCTATTATTTTATGTCATTAATTTTGCTGCACTCTAAGATAATACAAAAATTAATGTGACAATTAGTGCTCCTGAGTTAGTCACAGACTAGTGGATAAAGAGATCTACAATGAATTGCAAATTACTTGAACCAATTTCAAGCTATTGTTACAACTACACTTTCTTTTTTTTTTTTTTTTAATTTTATTAGTTGGAGGCCAATTACTTCACAACATTTCAGTGGGTTTTGTTATACATTAACACGAATCAGCCATAGAGTTATACGTATTCCCCATCCCGATCCCCCCTCCCACCTCCCTCTCCACCCGACTCCTCTGGGTTCTCCCAGTGCACCAGGCCCGAGCACTCGTCTCATGCATCTCACCCGGGCTAGTGATCTGTTTCACCATAGATAATATACATGCTGTTCTTTTGAAACATCCGACCCTTACCTTCTCCCACAGAGTCCAAAAGTCTGTTCTGTACTTCTGTGTCTCTTTTTCTGTTTTGCATATTGGGTTATCATTACCATGTTTCTAAATCCCATATATATGTGTTAGTATGCTGTAATGTTCTTTATCTTTCTGGCTTACTTCACTCTGTATAATGGGCTCCAGTTTCATCCATCTCATTAGAACTGATTCAAATGAATTCTTTTTAACGGCTGAGTAATATTCCATGGTGTATATGTACCACAGCTTCCTTATCCATTCATCTGCTGATGGGCATCTAGGCTGCTTCCATGTCCTGGCTATTATAAACAGTGCTGCGATGAACATTGGGGTGCACGTGTCTCTTTCAGATCTGGTTTCCTCGGTGTGTATGCCCAGAAGTGGTATTGCTGGGTCATATGGCAGTTCTATTTCCAGTTTTTTAAGAAATCTCCACACTGTTTTCCATAGTGGCTGTACTAGTTTGCATTCCCACCAACAGTGTAAGAGGGTTCCCTTTTCTCCACACCCTCTCCAGCATTTATTGCTTGTAGACTTTTGGATAGCAGCCATCCTGACTGGCGTGTAATGGTACCTCATTGTGGGTTTGATTTGCATTTCTCTAATAATGAGTGATGTTGAGCATCTTTTCATGTGTTTGTTAGCCATCTGCATGTCTTCTTTGGAGAAATGTCTGTTCAGTTCTTTGGCCCATTTTTTGATTGGGTCATTTATTTTTCTGGAATTGAGCTTCAGGAGTTGCTTGTATATTTTTGAGATTAATCCTTTGTCTGTTTCTTCATTTGCTATTATTTTCTCCCAATCTGAGGGCTGTCTTTTCACCTTACTTATAGTTTCCTTTGTAGTGCAGAAGCTTTTAAGTTTCATTAGGTCCCATTTGTTTAGTTTTGCTTTTATTTCCAATATTCTGGGAGGTGGGTCATAGAGGACCCCGCTGAGATTTATGTCGGAGAGTGTTTTGCCTATGTTCTCCTCTAGGAGTTTTATAGTTTCTGGTCTTACATTTAGATCTTTAATCCATTTTGAGTTTATTTTTGTGTATGGTGTTAGAAAGTGTTCTAGTTTCATTCTTTTACAAGTGGTTGACCAGTTTTCCCAGCACCACTTGTTAAAGAGGTTGTCTTTTTTCCATTGTATATCCTTGCCTCCTTTGTCAAAGATAAGTTGTCCATAGGTTCGTGGATTTATCTCTGGGCTTTCTATTCTGTTCCATTGATCTATATTTCTGTCTTTGTTCCAGTACCATACTGTCTTGATGACTGTGGCTTTGTAGTAGAGTTTGAAGTCAGGCAGGTTGATTCCTCCAGTTCCATTCTCTTTCTCAAGATTACTTTGGCTATTCATCGTTTTCTGTATTTCCATACAAATTGTGAAATTATTTGTTCTAGTTCTGTGAAAAATACCGTTGGTAGCTTGATAGGGATTGCATTGAATCTATAGATTGCTTTGGGTAGAATAGCCATTTTGACAATATTGATTCTTACATTCCATGAACACGGTATGTTTCTCCATCTGTTTGTGTCCTCTTTGATTTCTTTCATCAGTGTTTTATAGTTTTCTATGTACAGGTCTTTTGTTTCTTTAGGTAGGTATACTCCTAAGTATTTTATTCTTTTTGTTGCAATGGTGAATGGTATTGTTTCCTTAATTTCTCTTTCTGTTTTTTCATTGTTAGTATATAGGAATGCAAGGGATTTCTGTGTGTTAATTTTATATCCTGCAACTTTACTATATTCATTAATTAGCTCTAGTAATTTTCTGGAAGAGTCTTTAGGGTTTTCTATGTAGAGGATCATGTCATCTGCAAACAGCGAGAGTTTCACTTCTTCTTTTCCTATCTGGATTCCTTTTATTTCTTTTTCTGCTCTGATTGCTGTGGCCAAAACTTCCAAGACTATGTTGAATAGTAGTGGTGAGAGTGGGCACCCTTGTCTTGTTCCTGATTTCAGGGGAAATGCTTTCAATTTTTCACCATTGAGGGTGATGCTTGCTGTGGGTTTGTCATATATAGCTTTTATTATGTTGAGGTATGTTCCCTCTATTCCTGCTTTCTGGAGAGTTTTAATCATAAATGAGTGTTGAATTTTGTGAAAGGCTTTCTCTGCATCTATTGAGATAATCATATGGTTTTTATCTTTCAATTTGTTAATGTGGTGTATTACATTGATTGACTTGCGGATATTAAAGAATCCTTGCATTCCTGGGATAAAGCCCACTTGGTCATGGTGTATGATTTTTTTAATATGTTGTTGGATTCTGTTTGTTAGAATTTTGTTAAGGATTTTTTTTTAATTTTTTTTTATTTTTCAGTGGGTTTTGTCATACATTGATACGAATCAGCCATAGAGTTACACGTATTCCCCATCCCGGTCCCCCATCCCACCTCCCTCTCCACCCGATTCCTCTGGATCTTCCCAGCCCAACAGGCCCGAGCACTTGACTTATGCCTCCCACCTGGGCTGGTGGTCTGTTTCACCACAGATAATATGCATGCTGTTCTTTTGTAACATCCCACCCTCCCCTTCTCCCACAGAGTTCAAAAGTCTGTTCTGTACTTCTGCGTCGCTCTATGTTCATCAGTGATATTGGCCTGTAGTTTTCTTTTTTTGTGGCATCATTGTCTGGTTTTGGAATTAGGGTGATGGTGGCCTCATAGAATGAGTTTGGAAGTTTACCTTCTTCTGCAATTTTCTGGAAGAGTTTGAGTAAGATAGGTGTTAGCTCTTCTCTAAATTTTTGGTAGAATTCAGCTGTGAAGCCATCTGGTCCTGGGCTTTTGTTTCCTGGAAGATTTTTGATTACAGTTTCGATTTCCTTGCTTGTGATGGTTCTGTTAAGATCTTCTATTTCTTCCTGGTTCAGTACAACTACACTTTCAAATTCCTCTAGCAAAGGTAGGTATCATTTAAGAACAAAGATGCAAAATCCTTAAGAAAATATTAGCAAATCAAATCCGACAATGTTTAATGAAAAGCATATACCATGACAAAGTGAGAATTATTCTAGGTAGACAGGTTCAACATTCAAAGCATTAATCAGTGTAATCCATTACCTCAATCGGCTAAAGGAGAAAAAATTGTATGATTATATCAATAGATATACTAAAAGCATTTGACAAAATCCAATGTCCATTCTTGATGAAAACTCTCAGTAAGCTAAGGATAGAAGGGGATTTTTTTCAGCTTCATCAAGAACATCTACAAGACACATGGAAATAACATACTTAATGATGAGAAAATAGACGTTTTCCTGCTAATATTGGAATAAGACAAGGATGTCTGCTTGTACATATTTGCATGTAACATATATATATAACTTCTAGGTCTATATTTTATATTTATACATATATATCCATTTTATATTTATACATATCTATTTAATATATGCATATATAAAATGTATATATATATGTGTGTGTGTATATATATATACATATATATGTATAGAAAATACCAAGCTCTCATGAAAGTAAAGAAATGAATAATATAAAGAAATGGAGAGATATTGAGATATTCTACATACATGACCAGGAAAACTCAAATCTGTCAGGATGTAAGTTCTTTCCAAAGTGATCTATAGATTCAATGCAATTCCAATTATAATTCCAACAAGTTCTTTTGTGGATATTGACAAATCAATTCTAAAGTTTACACAGAAAGACAGAAGACCCAGAATAACTAACACAATATTGAAGATGAACAAAGTTGGAAGAGAAACACTACTTGACTTCAAGATTTGCTGCAAAGCTACAGAGTGTGATATAGAACAGAATAACAAGTCCAGAAGTGGACGCACATGATTAGTCAATACATCTATGAGAAAAGAGAAAAGGCAATACAATGTGAAAGTCTTTCTAACAAGTGGTGCTGGAACAGCTGTATAACCACATACAACTATAATAATAATCTAAACACAGATTTCACACATTTCACAAAAATTAATTTGGCAGATATCATACATCTAAATGTCAGATGCAAGCTACAAAATATCCTGAGATATTTTGTATTGTATTTATCCTGTATTGTATTGTATTATATTTATCCTGAGATAAATATCCTACAAAATATCCTGAGATAACACAGGAGAAAGTCTAGGTTACCTTGGTTTTGGCAATAACTTTTTAAAAATTTTATTTATTTACTCATTTTATTTTTGACTGTGCTGAATCTTGTTGTTGCACACGGGCTTTCTCTAGTTGTGACAATTGGGGGATACTCTCTTGTTTTGGTGTGCGGGCTTCTCATTGAGGTGACTTCTCTTGTTGCAGGTTTCAGGGCACGTGAGCTTCAGTAATTGAGACCTGAGGGCTCAGTAGTTGCAGCTTATGGGCTCCATAGCACAGGCTCAGTAGTTATGGCATACAGGCCTACTTGCTCCACAGCATATAGGATCTTTCTGAATCAAAGATCGAATCCAGCTCTCCTGCATTAGCAGGTAGGTTCTTAACCATTGGACCAGCGGAGAAGCTCAGTTTTGGCAATAACTTTTTAGATAAAAACCATCAGTTCAGTTCAACCGTTCAGTGGTGTCCGACTCTTTGCAACCCCATGAATCCCAGCATGCCAGGCCTCCCTGTCCATCATCAACTCCCGGAGTTTACTCAAACTCATGTCCATCGAGTCGCTGATGCCATCCAGCCATCTCATCCTCTGTTGTCCCCTTCTCATCCTACCCCCAATACCTCCCAGCATCAGGGTCTTTTCCAATGAGTCAACTCTTCGCATGAGGTGGCCAAAGTATTGGAGTTTCAGCTTTAACATCAGTCCTTCCAAAGAATACCCAGGACTGATCTCCTTTAGGATGGACTGGTTGGATCTCCTCACAGTTCAAGGGACTCTCAAGAGTCTTTTCCCACACCACAGTTCAAAAGCATCAATTCTTTGGCACTCAGCTCTTCACAGTCCAATGCTCACATCCATACATGACCACTAGAAAAACCATAGCCTTGACTAGATGAACCTGTGTTGGCAAAGTAGTCTCTGCTTTTTAATACACCGTCTAAGTTGATCATAACTTGCCTTCCAAGGAGTAAGAATCTTTTAATTTCATGGCTGCAATCACCATCTGCAGTGATTTTTGAGCCCCCCAAAATAAAGTCTGACACTGTTTCCCCATCTATTTGTCATGAAGTGATGGAACCAGTTGCCATGATCTTAGTTTTCTGAATGTTGAGCTTTAAGCCAACTTTTTCACTCTCCTCTTTCACTTTCATCAAGAGGCTTTTTAAGGTCAGTTTTCATTCCAATCCCTAAGAAAGGCAATCCCAAAGAGTGCTCAAACTACCTCACAATTGCACTCTCACAATTGCACAATCTCACACATTAGTAAAGTAATGCTCAAAATTCTCTAAGTCAGGCTTCAGCAATACATTAACCAAGAACTTCCAGATGTTCAAGCTGGTTTTAGAAAAGGCAGAGGAACCAGAGATCAAATTGCCAATATCCGATGGATCATCGAAAAAGCAAGAGAGTTCCAGAAGAACATCTATTTCTGCTTTATTGACTATGCCAAAGCCTTTGACTGTGTGGATCACAATAAACTGTAGAAAATTCTGAAAGAGATGGGAATACCAGACCACCTGACCTGCCTCTTGAGAAACCTATATGCAAGTCAGGAAGCAACAGTTAGAACTGGACATGGAACAACAGGCTGGTTCCAAATAGAAAAAGGAGTACGTCAAGGCTATATATTGTCACCCTGCTTATTTAACTCATATGCAGAGTACATCATGAGAAATTCTGGGCTGGAAGAAGCACAAACTAGAATTAAGATTGCTAGGAGAAATATCAATAACCTCAGATATACAGATGACACCACCCTTATGGCAGAGAGTGAAGAGGAACTGAAAAGCCTCTTGATGAAAGTGAAAGAAGATAGTGAAAAGTTGGCTTAAAGCTTAACATTCAGAAAACTAAGATCATGGTATCTGGTCCCATCACCTCATGGGAAATAGATGGGGAGACAGTAGAAACAGTGTCAGATTTTACTTTGGGGGGCTCCAAAATCACTGTGGATGGTGACTGCAGCCATGAAATTAAAAGACGCTTCCTCCTAGGAAGGAAAGCTATTACCAACCTAGATAACATATTAAAAAGCAGAGACATTACTTTGCCAACAAAGGTCCTTCTGGTCAAGGCTATGGGATTTTTCTAGTGGTCATGTATGGATGTGAGAGTTGGATTATGAAGAAAGCTGAGTGCCAAAGAATTGATGCTTTTGAACTGTGGTGTTGGAAAAGACTCTTGAGAGTCCCTTGGACTGCAAGGAGATCCAACCAGTCCATCCTAAAGGAGATCAGCCCTGGGTGTTCATTGGAAGGACTGATGCTGAAGCTGAAACTCCAATACTTTGGCCACCTCATGTGAAGTTGACTCATTGGAAAAGACCGTGATGCTGGGAGGTATTGGGGGCAGGAGGAGAAGGGGACGACAGAGGATGAGATGGCTGGATGGCATCACCGACTCAATGGGCATGAGTTTGAGTAAACATCACCGGGAGTTGGTGATGGACAGGGAGGCCTGGCGTGCTGCAATTCATGGGGTCGCAGATTCAGACACAACTGAGAGACTGAACTGAACTGAACTGAACTCACTTTCTGCCATAAGGGTGGTGTCATCTGCATATCTGAGGTGATTGATATTTCTCCCAGCAATCTTGATTCCAGCTTGTGCTTCATCCAGCCCAGCGTTTCTCATGATGTACTCTGAATATAATTTAAATAACAGGGTGACAATATATAGCCTTGACGTACTCTTTTTCTTATTTGGAACCAGTCTCTTGTTCCATGTCCAGTTCTAGCTGTTGCTTCCTGACCTGCATATAGGTTTCTCAAGAGGCATGTCAGGTGATCTGGTATTCCCATCATGTTCAGAACTTTCCACAATTTATTGTGATCCACACAGTCAAAGGCTTTGGCAGGCAATAAAGCAGGAATAGATGTTTTTCTGAAATTCTCTTGCTTTTTTGATGATCCAGTGGATGTTGGCAATTTGATCTCTGGTTCCGCTGCTTTTTCTAAAACCAGCTTGAACATCTGGAAGTTCATGGTTCACATATCGCTAAAGCCTGACTTGCAGAATTTTGAGCATTACTTTACTAATGTGTGAGATGAGTGCAATTGTGTGATAGTTTGAGCATTCTTTGGCATTGCCATTCTTTGGGATTGGAATGAATACTAACCTTTACCAGTCCTGTGGCCACTGCTGAGTTTTGCAAATTTGCTGGCATATTGAGTGCAGCACTTTCACAGCATCATCTTTCAGGATTTGAAATAGCTCAACTGGAATTCCATCACCTCCACTAGCTTTGTTCGTAGTGATACCCAGTTGTGGATGTGACTGGTGATAGAAGGAAGGTCTGATGCTGTAAAGAGTATATTGCATAGGAACCCGGAGTGTTAGGTCCATGAATCAAGACAAATTAAAAGTGGTTGAACAAGGGATGGCAAGAATGAAAGTCGACAGTCTAAGATTCAGTGAACTAAAATTGACTGGAAAGGGTGAATTTAACTCAGAAGACCATTATATCTACTACTGTGGGCAGGAATCCCTTAGAAAAAATGGAGTAACCATCATGGTCAACAAAAAATTCCAAAATGCAGTACTTGGATGCAATCTCAAAAATGAGAGAATGATCTCTGTTTATTTCCAAGGCAAACCATTCAATATCACGGTAAACCAAGCCTATGCCCCAACCAGTAATGCTGAAGAAGCTGAAGTTGAACAGTTTTATGAAGACCTACAAGACCTTTGGAACTAACACCCAAAAAAAGGTGTCCTTTTCATTATAGGTGACTGGAATGCAAAAGTAGGAAGTCAAGAAACACCTGGAGTAACAGGCAAATTTGGCCTTGGAGTACAGAAATAAGCAGGGCAAAGGCTAATAGAGTTCTGCCAAGAGAACACACTGGTCATAGCAAACACCCTCTTCCAACAACACAAGAGAAGACTCTACACATAGACATCACCAGATGGTCAACACCGAAATCAGATTGACTATATTCTTTGCAGCCAAAGATAGAGAAGCTCTATACAGTCAACAAAAATAAGACAGGAAGCTGACTGTGGCTCAGATCATGAACTCCTTATTGCCAAACTCAGACTTAAACTGAAGAAAGTAGGGGAAACCACTAGACCATTCAGGTATGACCTAAATCAAATCCCTTATGATTATACAGAGGAAGTGAGAGATAGATTTAAGGGACTAGACCTGATAGAGTGCCTGATGAACTATGGACGGAGGTTCATGACATTGTACAGGAGACAGGGATCAAGACCATCCCCATGGAAAAGAAATGCAAAAAAGCAAAATGGTGTCTGAGGAGGCCTTACAAATAGCTGTGAAAAGAAGGGAAGTGAAAAGCAAAGGAGAAAAGGAAAGATATTACCATTTGAATGCAGAGTTACAAATAATAGCAGGGAGAGGTAAGAAAGCCTTCCTCAGTGATCAATGCAAAGAAATAGAGGAAAACAACAAAGTGGGAAAAACTAGAGATCTCTTCAGGAAAATTAGAGATACCAAGGGAACATTTAATGCAAAGATGGGCTCGATAAAGGATAGAAATGGTATGAACCTAACAGAAGCAGAAGATATTACGAAGAGGTGGCAAGAATACACAGAACAAGTGTACAAAAAAGATCTTCATGACCCAGATAATCATGATGGTGTGATCACTCACCTAGAGCCAGACATCCTGGAACATGAAGTCAAGTGGGTCTTAGAGAGCATTACTATGAACAAAGCTAGATAAAACACCATAAAAAGTACATTCACGAAAGAAAAATTTGACAAAGTGGACTTCATCAAAATGAAAAACTGTTCAGCAAAGAAACTTTCCATGAAAATTAATTTATAAACCACAGAATTGGAGAAAATATTTGCAAAAGACATATCTGATAAACACCTAATATTCAAAATAAACAAAGAATATTTCAAACTAAACAGTAGGAAAACTAACAGTTTCAACTAAAGAAATATGAACAGTGATATTCAATATGATACAGTTCATGGGGTCGCTAAAAGTCAAACAGGACTGAACAACTCAGCACATAGGCTCATCCGTTCATTCTAACATATGTACTACATTAAGGTAAGACATGAACAGTCACCTCATAGATGGTGTATAAACATGAAAAGATGCTAAACATTATATTTCGTTAGGGAATTATTAATATAACTTAACAAGTTACCACTACATACCTATGAAAAAGGCTAAATTATGAAAGATTGATGATACTAATGCTGATAAGGATATAGAACAACAGGAACTCTCATTCATTGCTGTTGGGAATGCAAAATAATATAGCCACTTAGAAGATAATTTGGCAATCTTAAAAAACTAAACTTACTTTACCCATATGAACGAACCAGCAGTCACACTCACTAACATATACTCAAATAAGTTGAAAACTGATATTCACACAAATCCTTGCACAGAAATGTTTATGGTAGTTTCATTAATAATTGCTAAAAGTTGGAGACAGCCAAAATCTCTTTCAGTAGGTGAATGAGTAAATAAACCGTGGTATTTTCAGACAATGGCATATTATTCAGTACTGAAAGAAAATAAGCTATCAGGCCACGAAAAGACCTGGTAGAACTTTAAGCACACTTGCCAAGGGGAAAGAAGCCAATATAAAAAGGCTGCATTATTCTAGCTATGTGACATTCTAGAAAAGATAAAATTATGAAGATAGTTAAAAGATCAGTGGTCACCAAGGATTTGTAGGTAGGAGTAATGGATGAATAAATGGAGACCGGGGCTTTGTAAACAATGAAACTATTCTGTCTGATGCTGTGCTGGTGGCTATATATCATTATAAACTGCAAAATCCCACAGAATGTACAACACAAAGAGTAAATTCTAGTATAAACTCTAATGTAACTATTTAGTTAATAATAATGCAGTAGAGGCTCATCAATTGGAATAGGAAATGGCAACCCACTCCAGCATTCTTACCTGGAAAATTCCATGGACAGAGGAGCCTGGCAGGCTACAGTCCGTGGCGTCACTAAAAGTCGAACAGGACTGAATGGCTGAGCACATAGGCTCATCCATTCTAACATATGTACTACATTAAAGTAAGATGTTTATAACAAGGATGAGGACTGAAGAGGTACATGAGGATTCTTTGTCTTTTCCACTTAAGTTTTCTCTAAACCTAAAACTGCTCAAAAAAAATAAAACCTAAAATTTTTTAAAAAGTGATAGCAAATTGAGAAGCAGTAAGTTTACTCGGAAAAATGCAATAAGAAATATAAAAGAAAAATGAAACGTTTTTACAGTTTACCTTAGAAATTGTAAGATAACATTTCTCCTTTGGAAATATTCATGTATAAATAAAAATCACTCCCAACCACCAAAAATTATTATATACGGTATTTTTGTTGGATAAGGGGGTTGTATATTTCTGACTGAAATGATTGTCTTATGCAGATATTAAAGCTAATTATCAATATCATCATTTTATATCATGGAATCCATGAAGCAATGATAATTCATTAGATGTGGCTTCTGGGTAAAACATAAAATAAATGGTAACAAAAAAATATGTTGAATATTTCCTTGTATGCTGGGAATAATTTTACATCAAAAGTCACTCAAAAAGATGGTTTTAATTTTACAGATGAGATGATCCAGCATTGCAATGTCCATTTAGTTAAATATCACTCAGTTAATATTGTGTGGATAATTAAAATGTAAAAGGGGATCAGAGCTGCATAAAGCATGATCTTGAGAGCTCAGAACATAGTCAAAAAAGCCTAAAATTTGTTAGCCCTTGAGAGCTTAAAGAGACTAAGAGGAATAGCAAAGAGGAATCTAGGAGGAATCCTCAAGAAGACAATAATTAAATTGAATCTTATTCAAGGCCAAGTGCAAGATTTGCTTTTCAGAGGCAAGGAGTAGAATTCAAGGTGAGGAGATGGTGAGTAGGGGCTTGGAGATGGATGAGAGGAATATGTGATATGAAATGAATGAAACACATTTATCAGAGACAAACTTTAAGAACAGTGCTCTGATGGCAGAACAGCATGAATAGGATGGAAGGATCCTAGAACCAGGGAGATCTGATGATATGCTTCTGCAGCAATTTGTGGGAGAAATAGTATAAACATGAATGAAGCTTTCTTCAGGGCAGAATGAAGAGGAGAAAATAGATCTGAGAAATAAGATGGATCAGACATTGTAAAAATTTGCAATTGCTTAAAGATGAATTTACAACCTGGAAAATAGAGCAGTAATGGAACAGGAGGTGAAAGAAGTTTGAATAGAAGATTTGGGTTTAGGCGCCATGGAGGTTGTTCTATATTATTGTGTTTTTTTTCAGTGTTGATGTGAATTTTAGGAGATATCTATGAGGGATCCGAATTGCTGGGTGGAAGTAAAAGAAATAAAGTTATATGATTAGAAGTTATTAATACTTGTGTAAAGCACAAGGGCTGGTTGATATTATAATCCTAATAAATGCATGTTAATCACAACTATGAAACTGGATAATTTTAAAAAATACATGGAAGGAGAAGAAAAAAAGGTTAAAGATAAAACTTTGTGTTAAAAATTACTTTTAGGGAACAAGCAAAATTAATGTCAGAGAAGAAAAGATTAATAGGGAAGATGGAAAATAATGAGTGTGTCTGGGAAGCAAGAGGGGAAGTAGAAACCCAGATCTTTAGTGCAGTAGAAGTTGTTCTTCTGAATCTGCATGAAAGTGGACTTGCAATGACTCAAAGATCATTGACTTTGACTGTATACAACCCCACATCTGGATCCTAAAGCATCGATATTATAATCACCCATATTCAAATAGTTGAAATGATTATCCCAGAGATTTTTCTAGAGGATTTTAGCCAGAATCATGCTTCAGAATCATTACCTGGCATCAGAGTCTCATTATTTATGAGTACTTTTACATATATTTTCCCATGTGAACCCCGAAACAAGTCTTTCAGAGAAATCTTTTAATCCTTATTTTCCCAGAGAAATGAGAATTGGGAATTTGAGGAACTTAAATTACTAATAGCAAGGTTGAGAAGAAACCACAGATCCTCTGACATTATCCAAGGCTCTTATACCACATCATACAAGCCTTGCCTTGCACAAAAGAGGGTCATAGCGTTCCAGACAAAGGGAGACATTCCGTTTCAGGACCTGACACATGGAACCTCTTTAGGAGATAAGAGGATAATATTCTAAATGAAAAGAGAAGCTCCTTAGGCATGCTGGGCTTCTAGAGAATGATAATAATGATTTTACTTGTAAAAATTTTATACTTTAGAAAGTCTTTTCAATGTGACATTAAAAACTCCCAACAACTTACTAAATCAGAATTCCTAACTCCATTTTACAGATGAGAAAAGTGAGACTCAGAATGAATATGTGAACTACTAATAGTCATTCAGTTAAATTAAAACTGCACTCAAAGTCTTCCCTGGTGGCTCAGTGGTAAAGAACCTGCCTGCCAAGCAGGAGACCTGGGTTCGATCCCTGGATCAGGAAGATCCCCTGAAGAAGGAAATGGCAACCCAGTCCAGTATTCTTGCCTGGGAAATCCCTTGGGAAGAGGAGCCTGGGAAGGCAAAAGAGTCAGACATAACTTAGCAACTAAACAACAACAAAGGTTATACTCAATACAGTGCTTTACATTTCTGGTAAGAAATTACATTTTAAGAGAGTATAAGAAAGAAAGCTGCCATTTTGTGATGTTGCCATGACAATTCATGACAGTAGTGGCAGAGTGGTATTGGAGAAAATTCCAAGCTGCCAGAATGATGAGGGAAGTGAGCTGTAAGACTGATGCTCTGGTGCAGGTATATACGGAGGAACCCGGACCAGTGCTATAGAACCAAATGTCTTTGAAAGTATCAGAAGGCTGAAAGAGATAAATACATTCCCCTGTGAGGTCTTTTTTGGCTCAACACACTTCTTCAGTCACATGATGCTGCTTCTTTTTTTTTTTTTTTTTTTTTTAATTTTTATTTTTTTTATTTTTCAGTGGGTTTTGTCATACATTGATGTGAATCAGCCATAGAGTTACACGAATTCCCCATCCCGGTCTCCCATCCCACCTCGCTCTCCACCCGATTCCTCTGGATCTTCCCAGCCCAACAGGCCCGAGCACTTGACTCATGCCTCCCACCTGGGCTGGTGATCTGTTTCACCACAGATAATATACATGATGTTCTTTCGAAACATCCCACCCTCCCCTTCTCCCACAGAGTTCAAAAGTCTGTTCTGTACTTCTGCGTCTCTTCTTCTGCCCTGCATATAGGGCCATTGTTACCATCTTTCTAAATTCCGTATGTTCTGATTTCGGTCAGAAACAAACCATTGCCTCCTTTAAGCCTAAATGAATCTTTTATGAGGTAAAGGACCTTATCTAGACTGATGCCTGAATAATTTAATGATTTTCTAAAGTAATTGTACCCAGAGGCATGTACACTGAATAAATTAAGTGAGATAAGCTGTGCCCATCCCTGGGTTGGTAACACATCTCTTCTTTCCACCATCTTCTTTTGCTGTCATCATTCTAAAAAAGTGATTCAACTTCACCAAAGGGAAACGGAACTCAGTGGTTGGTAAGACAGATGACATGTTGTTCATGACTAAGCATTCCCAGAAATGAAGGGTTGGTCTTTTGCCTGTGGCCATGTATAGCATGACAGCTGTTTTCCTGAGACTCCCCTGACTTGGTTGCCAATTTCCTTAATCCATGCCTGTCAGTACCTAAAGCTACATTGAAGGACAGTAAGAAAATGGCCTGCTTGGCAGCAGTGCTCTTGCCCATCATCAAACATCGCTGATTTATGGTGAGAGCGGAGTTGATCCCAGGGAATCCAATGAATGGACTTTATAGCAGTGATTTATCAATACTCTTTAATTTCTAATGAGATTGAACTCTTCCAGAAAGTAAACATGCAAAGATTGGTCTAATCCACCATTCCTGAACTTGGCTGCATTTTGAAATTCCCTGGGAAGTTTTAAAAAATTACAAATGCCTGATTACCAGAAATTTTAAGAGATTCCTCAGGTTCTATTATGAAACAGAGTTTGACAACTAATCTAATAAATGCTGTTTTATTGTGAAAATTGATTGTTAGAGTTTCCTCACTTCTATCCTCCATTTCATTGCCAACCCACTGTGTGCACTGGTCCACATGGATTATTCTCTTTGTTTTATTGATGAATCAAGGTCACACAGCTAGTTAGCAGCCAATGTCTTGATTCTAATCTGACACCTACTTAACAGTTAAAGTTGTCTTTGAGGTAAACAAGGAACAAAACTTAGGCAGAGGTGTTCATACTTAAAAAAATATTATTACATGAAAGCTAATCCTTGTAGAGGAATACATGGACTCTGAATACTTTCACTGTCAAACATTTCTTATTAAAAAAATAAAAAATCTACAGAGTTGCAAAGAATTGTTTCTAATGTGTATCTGCATTAAACCCACTTAGAAATCTTATTAAAATGCAGAATCTAAACCCAAATCTAAGAGAATCTGAAATGGTCAGACAGAGATTGTATGAATTCTACATTTTAAAACTCTAAGGTGATGTGTGGCTTCCCCGATGGCTCAGCAGTAAAGAATTTGCCTGTAATGTGGTGATCTAGGAGACTCATGTTCAATCCCTGGGTCAGGAAGATCCCCTGGAGAAGGAAATGGCAACTCACTCCAGTATTCTTGCCTAGGAAACCCCAGGGACAGAGGAAACTGGCTGGCTAAAATCCTTGGGGTCACAGAAGAGTCAAATATGATTTAACAAATAAACAACAATAACAAGGTGATCCATATATCCACTGAAGTTGGAGAACCATTGAAAAGGGTAAATTTCAAACAGTGCATCCCATTACCCCTTTATCAATCTTCTAATCTCTTGTACTGGGATTTAGAATAAGATTTAGCAACATGCTAACCTTTCTACCAATTCTGTGGCAAAGCAAGAATCTAGAGTATTGCTCAAAATCTGGTAGTTGAGACATTAGAAACATTCCTCTTTGAATTTCAGTATGTCTGTGAGTCAGATAGGCGAGTCTCGTAAAGACCAGAATGGCAGCAAAGCCAATGTAAGACTTTATGTTTATGTAGTGGTTTTGATTATATGGGGCTTCCCAGGTGGCGCTAGTGGTAAAGAACCTGCTTGCTAATGCAGGAGACATAAGAGACACGGGTTTGATCCCTGGTTTGAGAAGATCTACTGGAGTAGGGCATGGCAACTCACTCCCATATTCTTGCCTGCAGTATCCCCATGGACAGAAGAGCCTGGCAGGCTACAGTCCATAGGGTTGCAAAGAGTCGGACATGACAGAAGTAACTTAGCTTGCTCACTCACACTGGTTCTATATAGTGAAGAGATTCCCTATGCTTCTTATACAAAACCATCCTTGGCGTTTTCTGCTTATTACAGAACAATATCATAGAAGACCACATGATGTAGTGGAAGGAGGACTGATTGGATTTATATTTTCAGAGAAACTGAGTCACTGTTCCATTATTAATTGTCCATGTGACTTTGGGTAAGTCACTTAGCTTCTCTGATCTCAGTATTTTCATGTCAAAAGTGACATTCATGCACGCCATGCCAACATAACAAGGCTATTGTAAATCTCAAATGATATCCTCAGTATAAAAAGGCATTGTAATGAATTAATTCTCTGCACATATCATCATTTCATAGTAGACCTGGTAGAAGCTCCTTTGGTGGCCTTAGAGAAGTAAAGAGTTGCTTCTGAGTGGGCCTTCTCGGGTGGCGCTAGTGGTAAAGAACCCACCTGCCAACGCAGGAGATTCAAGAGACATGGTTTGACCCCTGGGTAAGGTAGATCTCCTGGAGAAGGGTACGGCAACCCACTCCAGTATTCTTGCCTGGAGAATTCCATGGACAGAGGACCCTGGAGGGCTACAGTTCATAGGATTTAAAACAGTCAGACACAACTCAAGCAACTAAGCACTCTGAGTGGGCCACTTTATTTTTTTGATGGATACATGTGTAAATCTTGAGAGAAAATTCTTTTGTTAATATATATCATGGGACAAAATGGTACAATGAAATAAATCTGAGGAAAATAGCATTTATATTTTTATCCTGGGACCAGAAAGATGTCTTTTATTATAGTTAGTCACAATTTGTTTGCTAATGTATAGTGAAATATTGCATAGTCGCTTAAAAGTCACGTTTTCAAAAAATGTTTATAAGCATGTTCATGGTGATAAATAGGAAAAAGCATGTAAGTTGTGTATATAGTATTATGCTAATATTATAAAATATCAGTTCAGTTCAGTTGCTCAGTCATGTCCAAGGCTTTGCAACCCCATGAACTGCAGCACGCCAGGCATCCCTGTCCATCACCAACTCCCGGAATCCACCCAAATCCATGTCCATTGAGTCAGTGATGCCATCCAGCCATCTCATCCTCTGTTGTCCCCTTCTCCTCCTGCCCTCAATCTTTCCCAGCATCAGGGTCTTTTCAAATTAGTCAGCTCTTCACATCAGGTGGCCCAAGTATTGGAGTTTCAGTTTCAGAATCAGTCCTTCCAATGAACACCGAGGACTGATCTCCTTTAGGATGAACTGGTTGGATCTCCTCACAGTTCAAGTGACTCTCAAGAGTCTTCTCCAACACCACAATTCAAAAGCATCAATTCTTCGGCACTCAACTTTCTTTATAATCCAACTCTCACATCCATACACCCCTGGAAAAACCAGAGACTTGGGATAAAATACATGAAATACAAACTGATTCTTACTATAAACAATGGTGAAATTTTTTCAGTCTAGGCTCATTAATATAACTTTTGAATGAAAAATATTACATAGTCATATCACAATTTGTCTGACCTATCTCTCCTTAATGACTATTTTGATTGCTGGTGTTCATTTAGGGTGGTGGTTGTTTTTTTGCTCAGTTGCTAAGTAGTGTCTGATTCATTGTGACCCCATAGATTATATCATGCCAGGTTCCTCTATCCAATACTGTCCCCTGGAGTTTGCTCAAATTCATGTCCGTCATTTAGGATGAGATCTCAAAAAAAATCCTCACTCTTCAGGAGGTCTTCTTTGGGTCCACTGAATCTATATCTCACATTAAACAACAAGTAATGCTGCAAAATGAATGTGTGTGAAAAAGTTATGATACACTGCTTGGTGTTCTAGAATTATAAAGTTATTTTTAGTTAATAGATTATGCATATCTGCAAACAGCCTGAGATGATGGAAAGAAAAGCATTAGCTGAAAATGTAAGCCACTCTACTGATATCATGCCTAGAATATAGTTAAGGGGAGTGGAATGATCCCAAGAGCACACAGAGAGAACAGAACCCTAATCTTTTTTTTTTTTTTTTTTTTTTTTTTTAATATTATTTTATTAGTTGGAGGCCAATCACTTTACAACATTTCAGTGGGTTTTGTCATACATTGACATGAATCAGCCATATAGTTACATGTATTCCCCATCCCGATCCCCCCTCCCACCTCCCTCCCCACCCGACTCCTCAGGGTCCTCCCAGTGCACCAGGCCCGAGCACCTGACTCATGTATCCCACCTGGGCTGGTGGTCCGTTTCACCATAGATAATATACATGCTGTTCTTTCAAAACATCCCACCCTCACGTTCTACCCCAGAGTTCAAAAGTCTGTTCTGTATTTCTGTGTCTCTTTTTCTGTTTTGCATATAGGGTTATCGCCACCATCTATCTAAATTCCGTATATATGTGTTAGTATACTGTAATGTTCTTTATCTTTCTGACTTACTTCACTCTGTATAATGGGCTCCAGTTTCATCCATCTCATTAGAACTGATTCAAATGAATTCTTTTTAACGGCTGAGTAATATTCCATGGTGTATATGTACCACAGCTTCCTTATCCATTCATCTGCTGATGGGCATCTAGGTTGCTTCCATGTCCTGGCTATTATAAACAGTGCTGCGATGAACATTGGGGTGCACGTGTCTCTTTCAGATCTGGATTCCTCAGTGTGTATGCCCAGAAGTGGTATTGCTGGGTCATATGGCAGTTCTATTTCCAGTTTTTTAAGAAATCTCCACACTGTTTTCCATAGTGGCTGTACTAGTTTGCATTCCCACCAACAGTGTAAGAGGGTTCCCTTTTCTCCACACCCTCTCCAGCATTTATTGCTTGTAGACTTTTGGATAGCAGCCATCCTGACTGGCGTGTAATGGTACCTCATTGTGGTTTTGATTTGCATTTCTCTGATGATGAGTGATGTTGAGCATCTTTTCATGTGTTTGTTAGCCATCTGTATGTCTTCTTTGGAGAAATGTCTGTTTAGTTCTTTGGCCCATTTTTTGATTGGGTCGTTTATTTTTCTGGAATTGAGCTTCAGGAGTTGCTTGTATATTTTTGAGATTAATCCTTTGTCTGTTTCCTCATTTGTTATTATTTTCTCCCAATCTGAGGGCTGTCTTTTCACCTTACTTATAGTTTCCTTTGTTGTGCAAAAGCTTTTAATTTTCATTAAGTCCCATTTGTTTATTTTTGCTTTTATTTCCAATATTCTGGGAGGTGGGTCATAGAAGATCTTGCTGTGATTTATGTCGGAGAGTGTTTTGCCTATGTTCTCCTCTAGGAGTTTTATAGTTTCTGGTCTTACATTTAGATCTTTAATCCATTTTGAGTTTATTTTTGTGTATGGTGTTAGGAAGTGTTCTAGTTTCATTCTTTTACAAGTGGTTAACCAGTTTTCCCAGCACCACTTGTTAAAGAGATTGTCTTTTTTCCATTGTATATCCTTGCCTCCTTTGTCAAAGATAAGCTGTCCATAGGTTCGTGGATTTATCTCTGGGCTTTCTATTCTGTTCCATTGATCTATATTTCTGTCTTTGTGCCAGTACCATACTGTCTTGATGACTGTGGCTTTGTAGTAGAGTCTGAAGTCAGGCAGGTTGATTCCTCCAGTTCCATTCTTCTTTCTCAAGATTACTTTGGCTATTCGAGGTTTTTTGTATTTCCATACAAATTGTGAAATTATTTGTTCTAATTCTGTGAAAAATACCGTTGGTAGCTTGATAGGGATTGCATTGAATCTATAGATTGCTTTGGGTAGAATAGCCATTTTGACAATATTGATTCTTCCAATCCATGAACACGGTATGTTTCTCCAACTGTTTGTGTCCTCTTTGATTTCTTTCATCAGAACCCTAATCTTTAACAGAAAAAGTCTAACCGGTAAAACCTAGAGCTTAACTTCTGGTTAGTACTTGTAATGACAATGCTGTACAGAACTGAAACTTTGATCAATCTCCTCCAAAATGGAAGTTTCATAGAAGATTATCCTCCTTGAAACTCTTTGAGGAGCTTAGCTTTTGTTTGCTTGTTTGTTTGTATGTCTGTTTCTATTTGACTTCCAATGGAGCTGTGAACCTCCCTAGACCAGTCTTGTCACTCACAAGGAACTCCTTTCTTTGTCAGTTTAAAGACAGGTCACAGAAGAGTTGAGTGCCTTTCCTTTCTCTCTGTGGAAGGAGGAGGGAACAACTGAGCTCCAAAATAGATTTGGAGGCAAACTGTGTGCTCTAAAAGAAAGTTATTGTTGATTAGTTGCTCATCCATTCAAGTTGTGTCCAAATCTTTTGTAACCCCATAGACTGTAATCCACCAGGCTCCTGTCTCCATGGGATTCTCCAGGAAAGAAAATGGAATGGGTTGCCATTTCCTTCTCCAGGGGATCTTCCTGACCCAGCGATCTAATCCAAGTCTCCTGCATTGCAGGCAGATTCTTTACCACATAGCCACCAGGGAAACCCAAGAGAATAATTCCAGCGAAGTCGCTCAGTCTATCCGACTCTTTGCGACCCCATGGACAGTATCCTGCACCAGGCTCCTCCATCCATGGGATTTTCTAGGCAAGAGTACTGGAGTGGGTTGCTATTTCCTTCTCCAAAGTAAGGAATCTTAATTACCATCATTTTCAAGTTCAATATATGGTTCTATGGGAAAAAAAATTATTCAATGAACTTTCTTACACATAAATATTTACCTGCATGTCTCATAAGATTCTGTAGTAGATTCCAGGAACTGAAAATTCTAGGTCACAGGATATGATCATTTGAAAGCTCTTTGAACATGTTGTGGAGTTGATTTCCTGAATATACACCAATTTCAGTTCAGTTCAGTTCAGTCGCTCAGTCATGTCCAACTCTTTGAGACCCCATGAACAGCAGCATGCCAGGCCTCCCTATCCTTCACCAACTGCTGGAGTCTACCCAATTTATAATCCCATTGAAGTGAATAAAGTGCTCAACAGAAGTTAATTGTATCAATTCATAAGCAGGAATAAAAAAAGTTTTCTTGTTTTCTTCAAATCTTCTTTCATAACTAGTGCAATTTTGTCAGTTTCTCTTTTTACCATTAAGTATGAAGCTACTATCTATTTCTGTTGGAAATTGCCCTTCATCAAGTTAAAGAAAGTGTCTTCAATTTTTAATTTGAGGAGAGTTTTTGTCATGAATGGTATTATCAATGCTATCTCTGTATCTATTTAATAGCAATCTTTTCTCATTCATTTTATATTATTAATTTAATTGACTCAGTGTCTAATCTTCCATCTTGCATTTCTGAACAAAACTCCTTTTGGTGTGATTTTTATATATTGCTTGGCTCAAGTTGCTAATATTTTGAATAGTAATTTTGCATCTATAATTCTGAAGAAGATTGGTCTTTCAGATTCTTCTCTCTCTCTTTTTTCTCTTTGTAATGTTTTAGTCTGGCTTTGGTATTAGTGTAACGCTGATTTCTTAAAATGAGTAGGCAAGTATTTCCTCCTATTTTATGGAAACGTGTGTGTAGGACTTTAAAAACAGTAAAACCATAAAAACTAGGGTCTTACAAGGATCAAACTTTCAAATTACAGTTACAATTTCTTTAATAGATATCAGGCTATTCATATTTTTTATCTCTTTTCTGTTGGTTTTCAATAATCTGTGTCCTTCTAGAAAGTTGTACATGTCATCAGCTGAAAGACCAAGGGAATATATGAACCAATGAATATACAATATGTATAAATAGTTCTATATGTAAACATTTATATTTATAATTTAGGCTAAATGAGTTCATATTAATGTCTCCAAATAAAATTCATTAAAATATTGATAATTCTAGTCTCTGTAACCTGCTTATTTGTAAACTCTCAGGCCAACAGTGAGAAATCCAGCTTTTACCATCAAGCACTCAGTATACATATAACAGTATAGGAATTGATAACTCTAACTTTCATTAAAAACAACTTTATTAACTAGAGTATAATGCTGATGTGCAATTCCCTTCGCTTTTTGTTTTATATAATCAAACTAATTTTCAACGTTCATCCAGCACCTTTTCCCCTAAACCCTTTAGGGAGATTGTTATATACATTTGTAATACAGTTACATTCTCTTGTCAGTCTGCACTCTTTCCCAGGATCCTTCAACTTCCTAAATATTTTTGTTTTTCTTTTGACATACCTTAAGGGTCATGTTATGTGCTGTAAATTTCTACGAGTTTTGATGAACACATGATATTATGTTCCACACAGTACCATACAGGCTAGTTTCACTGACCTAAAAATCACTGTGTGTCAGCTATTCATCCATCTCCTCCCCTCCCTAAGCCCCTGACAAACACTGATATTTTTATTCTTTCTAGAGTTTTTCCTTTTCCAGAATGTCATGTAATTGGAATGATATAGTATGTAGGCTTTTCAGACTGGCTTCACATAGCAATCAACATTTAAGGTTCTTAGATGTCTTTTTATGATTCAATAGGTTATTTACTTTTACCATTGAATAGTATTCAATTGTATGGATGTATCACAATTTATCTTTTCACGTATTGATGACTATCTTAATTGATTTCAGGATGAATGAATATGAATATATCTGCTATAAATATTTTTGAGCAGATTTTGGTATAGATATAGCTCTTCAAATAAAGTAAGAATAAGTCTAGGAGTGCAATTTCTGGATCATATTAAAGACTAAATTTAGCCTGATAAGAATTTAACAAACTGTCTTCCGACATTGATATTCTATTTTGCACTTCTACCAGCACTAAATGAAGTCTCTATTTCTTTGCATTTGTTAGCAGCAATTGATATTGTCAGGCTTTGTTTTTATTTTTAATGTTTAGCTTACCTAATGGATGTGTAGTAGTATTTCATTGTTCTAATTTGAAATTCTCTAATCACAAATTATGTTGAGCATCTTTTCATATGATTATTTGCCATCTATATCTCTTCTTTGAGGAGGTGTCTGTTCAGATCTTTTGCTCATTTCTACTGGCTTGTTTGTTTTCTTATTGTTTATTTTTAAGAGATGTTTGTACATTTTGGAATAAGCCCTTCATCAGTTAAGGGTTCTGTAAACATTATATCCAAATATGTGGTTTACATTTCATTCTCCTAACATCATCTTCAAAAGAGAAGCTTTTAATATTAATAAAGCCCAATTGATCACTTTTGAAATTTTATTTCGAGGATTGTGTATATGGTATTGTATCTAAAAATCCATCAAGTGATGGAGTTTCTTCTTTTTCTAAAAGTTTTATAATTTTGCATTTTACATTTTGATCTGTTTCATTTCAACTTAACTTTTGTGAAAGATGTAAGTTTTATCTAGGTTACTTTTTATTTTCCTTATTTTTTTTTCACATATGGGCATCCAGTACCATTTATCAAAAAACTACCCTTTGACTATGGAATTGGTTTTGTACATTTGCCAGTTGTGGCCTATTCATGGCCTCTCTTCCGTTCTATTGATCTTAGTCCCCTTTGTTTTTCTTTGTTTTGAAGTCTGCTTTGTATGAAATTAATAAAACTACTCTAGCTTTCATTTGACTATAGGTAGCATGGTATATCTTCACCTAACAACCTATTGAGTCTTCATATTTTAAATTAGCTTCTTGTAAAAAAAACCACACTGCTGTGTCCTCTCTGTTTTTATTCACTCTGACATTTTATCTTCTTCAATGTGTTTAGACCACTCACACTTAAAGTGATTATTAATATAGTTGGATTGATCTTTGTTTCTTTTTTCCCCTCTTTTTCTGACTTAGTTTAATTAAAACTTTTCCTGGTTAATTAGTTTATATGATCACATTTATCTCCTCTCTTAGCAAGTCTATTAGACTAAATTGTTTTTTTTGTTTTTTTGTGTGTGTGTTTTTTTTCAGGATTTGTTTCTTTTTTTGTTTGTATGTTTGTTTTTTTATTTTTTATTTTTTATTTTTCAGTGGGTTTTGTCATACATTGATATGAATCAGCCATAGAGTTACACGTATTCCCCATCCCGGTCCCTCCTCCCACCTCCCTCTTCACCCGATTCCTCTGGGTCTTCCCAGCCCACCAGGCCCGAGCACTTGATAGACTAAATTGTTTAATGATTGCTCTAGTGTTTACAGTATCCCGTTCAAGTTAATCAAAGTCCACCATCTAAACAACACTATACCACTTACCTGTAATGCAGATACTTTATAACAGAAGATTCTTAGTTCCTCTCTTCTATTCCTGATGGCATTGTTGTCACTTGTTTCACTTATCTATGTGCTATAATTATCCAGTACATTGCTATTGTTATATGTTCAGCAAATAGTTATCTTTCAGATCAATTAAGAAAAAGAAAAATATTTTACTTTGCCTTCATTTGTTCTTTATATAATGCTCTTCCTTTTACAAATGTTTGAGAAATTTTACTTCTCAAGCCATTTGCACCTGGAAAAATTTTTTGTGAAATGTTTTAAAATTACAAACTCATCTAAAAAAATCAGGTATTGGACTTATATTGAGGTTTTCTCACTTTTGTGTCTGTTTTAGTAAATTAGAATCTCATGACTTTGCTTATTTCATGTAATTTGCAAATTTGTTGGTCAAAAATTTTTCTTAACATTTTCTTATTACCTAGTATCTGTATCATTAATGACGGCCTATTTTCACCATAATTGGTCAGTTAAAAGTTTTCTTGATCAATCTGCTATAATGTTTAACATTTCATTAATTTTTTCAGCTTTTTAATATTTTCTATTGTATTTTTGGGGTTTATTTGTTAATTTATAGTTTTCTTTCTGTTCTCTTTGTGTTTACTTTAATGTTATTTTTACAAATTTACCTAGTATTATGTTCATTTATGCTATTTTCATATTACTCATTTGAAAACTTAAATCATAATATACAGTAGTCTTCTTTTCTAGTACATGCCTATAAAATTAAAAGTTTTTCTTTTACCTCAGTTTTAGCTGCATATACTAGTTTTCATATGCTATATTTTTCTGTATGTCATTCAAAATATTTTGTAGTTTACACTACAAAAATGTAATTTATTCATTGACCCACTGAATATTTTAGAAGCATCAGTATATTGGTTAATATGCAAACATTTGAGATTTTTACATTATTTTTGTAAGCATACTATACTGTATTTTTCTAATAAACATACTCTGAAAATTAAGATCAAGTTTACTAACTATATAGTTCAAATTAACTCTATGTAACTGACTTTTGTCTGCTTTTTTCTATCAGTTATTTAGAGAAAATTCTAAATTTCTCAACTATTGACTGTAGTTGTGCCACATTGTACTCTATATATTGAGACTGTGTTATTAGGTACAAATAGAGTTATAATTGTTAGAGTTTTTATTTATTATTTCTAATAAACATATACTCTTTTTGCCTTGATGTCTACTTGCATGGAATTAATAGAATAACATCAGTTAATATTTGGTTAATATTTGATAATATTTTTGGTTAATATCTGATAATATCTTTTTCAACTTCTTTATTTTTAACTTCTCTACATGTTTACATTTATGGTGTGACTCACAGATTAAATGTGTATTTTTAATTTTCATCAAATCTGAAATATGTAGTCTGTTTACAGAAATTTATCACTGATATTTTTAAGTTTAAACCTACTGCTGCTGCTGCTAAGTCACCTACTACCTTTCTATTATTTTCGATTTGCCCTGTTTCTCTTTTTCCCATTTTGTTGTCTTCTTTTCAATTAATTATTTTTTCAAATATTATCCCATTATCCCACTTATTAGCTTAATAGTTGCAAGTTGCAACTATTATTAGCTTAATAGTTGCAAGTCATGTTTCTTTTCTTTTAGGGATTACAACACGAGTCCTTGAATCATTAGTGTTACCTGTAAACTAACAATTTGTTCATCCTCTCTAGAAAACGTGAAGAATTAAGGACAATTAAATTCCATTTTCTCTATTCCGTCCTTTTTGTTGTTATTGTTGAGTGTTTTAATTATACATATATTTTAGAAAGAGAAGTCACTCGGTAGTGTCTGACTCTTTGAGATTCCATGGACTGTAGCCTACCAGGCTCCTCTGATTACGGGATTTTCCAAGCAAGAATACTGGAGTGGGTTGCCGTTTCCTTCTCCAGGGGACCTTCCTGACCCAGGGATCGAACCCAGGTCTCCTGCACTGCAGGCAGACGCTTTATTGTCTGAGCCACCAGCGAAGCCCATACATATGTTTTAGACCCACATTATATTACCAGTATTGCTTATATCATGAATATTCGGTTTTTTCCCCCTACTTTCCAGTGATTTACTTTTTCCTATTTATATTTCTGTAAGATAATTTCCTTCTTGCACTTCTGTTTAGGATCATTTTCCTTCTACTCAAAGGATGTGTGCTCAGTCGCTTCAGTAATGTACAACTCTTTGCGATCCTATAGACGACAGCCTGCCAGGCTCCTCTGACCATGGAATTCTCCAGGCAGGAATACTGGAGTGGGTTGCCATGCCCTCCTCCAGGGGATCTTCCCTTCCCAGGGATCCAGCCTGTGTGTCTTGCCAGTCTTCTGCTTTGGCAGCTGGGCTCTTGACCACTAGCGCCACCTGGGGAGCTCACTCAAAGGATACCTTTAGTATATCGTTTAGTGCATGTCTGCTGCCAATGAAATCTCTCACTATTTTTTTTTTACAATATCTCTATTTAATGATTACTTTTGAAAGATATTTTCACTTGTCATATAATTTTAGATTGTGAGTTTAATTCTTCATTGTTTTTCAGTATCCTTTTCTTTACTTATGGTTTTCATAATTTCCTTTTATTTTTAGCCTATAGTACTGGCCTTATCTGTTTTTGGAATTGAAAACTTCTTGTAGCTATAAAAATTAGGAGTAACAACAGTAATAATTACAAAATTACCCTTAAAGAGCAATTAAGATTTCCTCTTCAAAATTTAAAGCCTTTGAAGTAGCTGAGATACTTACTTGGAGTCATTTCATGGGCAGGATAAAGTCAAGACTGCATGAGAAACAATCAGAAAAAGTTATTCTCTCAGCAGCAATTACATTAAAATTTGTTTTATTCTCAAGGCTCAACCAGATAGTTTTGTGGTGAGATTCAAAACACTACAAGATTTTGACTGGCTTGTGGCCAGGCTTATTTCAGAACAGATATACTTAACTCCAGCTTTTTGCCTGGTCTCCCTCAGCTGGGTTCCAAATATCTTTTGTATAGTGGATCTTAACCTGTCAAAATATAAATGCAGAATGTATTGCAGTGACACTAAGGACTGGCCACATTAAAAAAAGAAGTTGTTTATTGGTAAAGTGGAGAAGAGATAATATAATCTAGGCCTTCTGTAAAACAAGTTTCATACTGTATGGGCACATTTAAAAAACTGCCCCATATTACTCAAGATACAGTGTCTAAGTGCTCATCTGATCCTGACATTTTTGGGGTACCATCATATAAACATTTTAAGAAGCGGCTTACTGTGGAAATTTTAGAACCCTCAGTGAAGTTTCCATTTGCTCTACCATACTACCTAGCTTAGATAAATCTACACTTTTATAAATTAAAATTTATAAAATTATAAATTACATAAAGCTTCTCCCAGTGTAGACATGGGATGTGTGAGATTACAGGGTAATAGTTGTTCCATAAAGTGTAGAGTTCCAGGAGCAAACTGGAACTCAATGATAGAAATTAAATGTTACAATTTATTCCATTTTGATGATTACAGGGCAGGGTGGGTAAGCAAGGCAAATGAAGCAAACTCTTTTCTTCCTCCATTTAACCAGAGGCAGCATTTTGGCATTTTTGTGATATACAAGTTGACTTAACTCATTGACTTACATTGAAAGCTGGCAACAGCGAATCTTTGTAATTTAGGATCTTCTTCCACAGCCACTCTGAGGATCTTAGTTCCTGAACTACGTACACCATGAGCTTTGAAATGATGTTCACTACAGTGTTCTTGAAGCTTTCACATCTTAATGTGAGATCTGACACCTCTTGTTAAGGTAGGGAACTGTTAAAAGTTGTCTTCCTCTTGGCTAACCCAGTTTACCAGCAATCTTAACAGTTAAGTTACTATATAAAAATAAAACTGTACTCCCAAGCATTTATCAGAACTGTTATGCTGGAAACACCTTCCAAAGCATTCACTCCCTGAGAGAAAAGAGATATCCTAACCAGTTGCTTACATGAACAATAACTCCAGTACAGGATATGTAATGTCCTCCATAGCAGAACTCAGGCAACCTTGGTCATCACAACAAGCTCTTCAGCACTTAGATACAAGATAAATTAAAAATTGACCCCAGACCAAGTATGGTAACCACAATCCAAAATAACCCCATTATTTAGCACACTGGGTTCCTACTGTGATGCCAAAGCTAAAAATCTCAATGCAAAGAGTAATGCTCCGTAAGAGAAAAATATCAAGAAGGAGGCAAGGAAGCCCTCCCTCCTCAATCCATGAAATTGATGCTATCCTCACAGCTTTAATTGACAAAATCGAGGGTCCTCAATTTCCTGATTTGAGGAGTCCATTTTCAAGGTGACTGTCAATGTCAAGAAGAGCTTTCATTTTTCTTTGCAATGGCCCATGAACTCCAGTCATGCAATAGGAATCTCTTTTGCCTTTATTGCTTTCTGAAAACACTGCTGGCATCTCTGGAAGGGGCCAGTGCCTGAGTCCCTGGAGCTGTCTCCCCTTGAGGGAAGCACTAGTCATATTGGCACTTCAAGTTCATGCATGTCTTCTCTAAGCTGTTCATGGTGTCAGCATCTGTGGTGGTGTTTTGGGATGTCATGCAATTTCATAGCAGCACTTTTTACAATATCCACGACATGGAAGCAACCTAGATGTCCATCAACAGATGAATGCATAAAGAAGTGGTGGTGATGTACAGTGGAATATTACTCAGCCATAAAAGAGAGAGAGTTTGAGTTAACTGAAGTGAGGTGGGTGAAACTAGAACCTGTTATACAGAGTGAAGTAAATCAGAAAGAGAAAAACAAATATAGTATATTAATGCATATATATGGAATCTAGAAAAATGGTACTGATGAACTTATTTGCAGGGCAGCAATAGAGACACAGACATAGAGAACGGACTTGTGGACACAACAGGAGAAGGAGTGTGGGATGAATTTAGACAGTATCATTGACATGTGCAAAATAGATAGCTAGTGGGAAGCAGCTATATAGACAAGGAGCTCAGCTTGGTGCTCTGTGACTACCTAGAAGGTGGGATTAGAATGGTGGGAGGGAGGTTCCAAAGAGAGAGGATAATGTCAATGTATGACAAAACCCACTGAAATGTTGTGAAGTAATTAGCCTCCAACAATAAAGATAAATGAAAAAAATAAATAAAATAAAATAAACCAAGGAGAGGGGATATATGCATATAGCTGATTCACAATGTTGTATAGCAGAAAACTAACACAAAACTAAAGTGACTTAAAAATGAACAATAAACTGAAAAAAAATTTCCTTTGAAGGGTTATCTCATCAGTTTCACTTCCTTGAATGTGTCTGTTTTCCTGTATGCTTTTTAAATTTTCTTTCTGATTTTTTTTTTTTTTTTTAGTATTTTTCCCCTGATGTGTCTAAGTGTGGCTTTACATAGAGCTTTTTGAATTGATGGGTTAATTTCTATGTCACTTTTGGAAAATACTTTTTTTTCTGTATGTTTTTCACCTCTTGGGCTATTTTTCATTTGTTTATTTGTTTTCCTCTTCACCATTTTAGCTTAATCTTGACTTAACTGGTTATTTGGATTGAATGTTTGGCATTATATATAAAAATTATTGCCTGTCTGTTATTTTTTTTCCTCTGAATAGTATTTTATTTTCTTTTAGATCACAGAACAAATGGCTGATCATCTCAATTCTATAAGGGATTGAGATCATTTGAGACTCATTTTCAACCTTTGTGAGAACTGGCCTAGTTTCAGTTTCCACTTACTTCTTATCCAGTTGATATACTTTAGCTCTCTTTTTTCATCAGTTGCCAGGAAATTTTATGTTCACCTCCAATAACTCTATTGACGTTGCTTTATATTTTTATTTCTTGTTCCTATAGCAAATATTTCTTCTGTTTGTAACTTAATTATCTTATTGTATTTTTATCTATTATTGTAAAGATTCCCATATAGTTTTTAGAATCCATCCACTCATGATTTATTGCCACCTGTCTACTCTACTTGAGGTACAAATTGGACTCCAAGTAAGTCTATAAGCATGAATTCCGCATTTACTGACTTCAAGGGGCTTGCTACCTAATAACAGGAGAATAACAGAAAACCAGGTGATGGGAAAAGTATAGAGTAGAAATATTATGCAATAATGCATAAGCCATGTACTGTAAGAATGCAGACAAAAGAATAGTACAGTTTTCTTAAAATGATAAGGGAGAAGGTGAGGGTGGCACTTGAGTGGGCACTTGAAGAAGAACTAGGACTAGCAGGAGAAGGTCATTACTTCAGGCTAAGCAATGAACAAAACTTCAAGAAGGGAAAAATAGGGTAAAGGATGGGATGAATAACATGAAGGTTATTGTTATGGAAGTGAGCCAGGAATGGGTAAGTCCGATTCAAAAACTCAATTCTGAGATTCTTAAGCCAGAGATTCTGTTGCTAGAATGAGGACTAGTTGTTATTCTTTGGTGATCTTAAGATTTCTGCTGGTTCTTTAATTACCTCCCAAGAGGTGTGTTTACTAAGTAAAAAGCAAGAAGTAGTCGCTGCCTCCAGGGCTGAGAGTTATCAAGGAAAGAGACGCACACCTGCCTTTTTGGTCACCAATACTAATATTTTATTTTCTCGGGTCTTGAATGGTAAGCTAAAGCCTTGGGTTGGAACGGAACGCAGGCTGCTCTAGGGTGATGATTCAGGTTGACTGTTAGACTTGCAAAACTGAATGTGGGTGGTTTTGTCGTGTAATGTTTTGTTTTAATCTTTCTGCCTTTAATGAAGTGCTTTGACTGTCTTTTTATATGTATGTCTATAAGAAGTCGGACACGCTGGAGTTTCTTAATGGAACCTCATCAAATGTATAGTCATGATTGAAAAATTATTTGCCTAAGGTTAAAAAAGTCTTTAAAAAGAGAAAAATAAAGGAGAGAGAAAAAAAAGAAAGAAAGAATGAAAGGAAATACCAATCATTAATTCCAGGCAAAGCAATTTGTATTATATTATTTGGGAAATGTAATGTCCATAGAATAAAATAATTTGATCAAATTTGGTTCCCATTTCAAGTGAATTTCAGATCTAGAACTTAACTTACAGGATTAGTGTTCACATGTAGCATTGGAAAGAAAATTTAATATAAAGGATCAAAAATCAATTATACAATAATTAAATTATAGATTGAATATTTTGGTTGCCATTTTGAAAAATAAGAGAAACTGAACATTTCTCAAGGAGAATGCCATCATATCAATTGTTTCTCAATATTTCAGTCAACATGCTTTCAATAAACATTTATTAAGCATCTACTATTTGCCAAGTTCTCTACTAGCCTGCAGAGACAGTGATGAGCAACATGCGGGCACAATTCCTAATCTTTCAGAGATTAGAGTCTATTGGGGATCATCAGACAGTTGTCAAATAATCACACGTGAAAGAATAATTCCAAACTTAAGAAAAAGGCTCTGGGGGAAAAAAAATTCTGTGAGAGCCAGTCATAAAGGAATTGTAACTGAACACCTGTGTTCTACTGTGGGCCTCAGGAGTAGATGGCATACAGGGAACTAGCACCATGAGCTGCTTGATGCTGTGGACAGAGCAAGAGTCAGGCAGATTCTTATTTGTAAGACAATTAGGGCTTTTCCATCATGTCCTGCATGGCAGAGTTTTCTAAATTCCTGAAGTTAGGTTTGTTTTTTTTTCCTACCTGGGCTAGTCTCTTGTTTTCTTTCAGTCCATCTCCAAAATGCTATCAGAGAAAATTTCCTAAAGCTCAGCTTCTAAAGTACCTCAGTTTTCCCAGCAGCTTCTGGCATTTCTCCTTTACAGGGCTGCAATTCTCTGCTTCATATTCACATAAAATTCAAAGTTCTGGCAGACAGGGCCCTCTCTGATCTTCCCATCCCTCAATCAGCCTTGCCAAATTTGTCTTTCATCACTCTTCTCCACACCCCTGGCAACCCAAGGTCCAGCCTCCATTAATATTTTTTAGCCGAATCATTCATTTTCCTGAAACAGGTATGTGCAATTTCCCTTTTCTGGGAAATATTCCCTCCCTTTTCTATTTGGCAAGTCCCCACTAATTCTGCAATATTCAGGTCAAATGTGACTTCCTCACTGAAATTTTCTCCAACCCCTAAGGCAGAATTAGTTACTTCTTTCTTGGTGCTTCCTCAACGCTTTGTACTTGCTGTGTCTCTCATCACACTGTACTCGTTTGATCTTTGTGTTATTTCGTAAATTCAATTGTGAACTTACTGAGGGTGGTGACTAAGTCTAATGCACTTCTGTAATCATACATTGGTTCCTTCTAGGTGGGTACCTACTATTGTGTTTTGCATATATTAAAATGATTATGAAAGGAGAGAAAAGGTCTGGGACCCTTGCTGCTATTGTCCTTTTTTTTTTTTTTTTTAAACCAAATGATGGTCCTTGGTGTATTCCTAAAATCTGCTGGTATGAATGAAATCAAGAGCTCAGGTGGTTTTTAAAAAAAACAAAACACTGAGGATCAAATTAGAGAGTTGTTTGATACTTGGGACTAAAGTGGTCCCTAGCTTTATGGCAACTGTGTAAATTATAAAACGCTGTCTTTTACTAAAGACCCTGTATTTCTTTCTGTCAGGAAGTTGTCATCATATGCTAGTTTTGTTAGAACAAACACATTTCGTCCCCCCTGCCCCCGCTTCGATCTCTACAGTTATTGTCACAAATATGCAAGAATATGATATCTAGAGTAAAGGTTACAACATTGGAACCTGTGCATCACTACACATTTGGGAAAGATTAAATGCTCTTTACTACAAACAACATCAAATTCTTATTTTAAGAAAATAAAGAAAATTATCATTGATTTACACCATGATTATTATCATTTTCATGATACCTAGTATGTCTAGTACATGTCGACAGTTGGGTGAAGTTTAGGGAAGACAAGAGAGCATAAGGTAGAATTGATTACTTCTTTATCTGAACATCAGGAACACATTATCTTTCCCTTGTGTATACTTTATCCTCATCTACTTTGAATTTTGTCATTTGTCTATCTATTCTATGTTTTGTCAAGCAGAATCTTCTGGGTCTGGTTATCATTGGATCTAATTTTAAGGCAAGGAGTTGTCTTTGGTGCTGGTTTCACACACAGTAAGACTAATGGAAATGGAAAAGAGTCTAAAATGTCTCCCAAGTTGATAAATTATGTGGAAAAGAAGAAGTTTATGCTAGTTACTAAAACAATTTTGATATTATTTTATACCCATGATCATTATTTTTCCTGGCAATTTATCATACATGTCTAATCAAAACAGAATTTTTCTAGTTTATTGTCTTAAGATAGAGAAGTTTCAAGGTAGGAAAATGATTTGCTAATGTTTTCCTGGATTTGGGTTATACATACCTAAGGGTAACGTAGGGATTTAAGGAAGAGACAAACTATTGGAAAGCATATGTGACTTGGCTTCCTCCAGATCAAAGAAGCTTTCCCTCACTCAGAAAGGAAGAGTATATTCTCATCCAGGGCCTTTGTTCTTACTATGGCCTCTTCCCAGAACATCGCTTCTCATATCTTTTCATGATTCGCTCCTTCAACTCATTGAAGTTTCTCTTCAGTTGTTCTTCCCTGAGAGGTGTCCCTTGACCATCATATCTAATGATGAGAAGATCTGCATTGGAGGAGAGGAGAGAGAGAGAGAGGAATCATGCTTCCCGCTGTAGGAACAGAGGCCTGAGAAAGTAGCAAGACTCCAGAGTGGACATTCTGTGTGAATCTAGGCTGGTGGAGCCCTGAAGAACTTCAGAGAAATTACCAGGCTTCTAAAACAGGCAAGGAGAGAGTTCCGGCCTGGCATGGGCATCGGCAGAGGAGAAAGCAACCTTTCAGAAATCACACCCCATCTACAGACCAAATTCAGACATGGGATTCTCTGTGGATATCTGAGTGGACAGATGGCTGAATATACTTGAGGCTCCCCAAACACAAGCTAAATATCAGACAAAGAAATGGAAAAGCCTGAATGGGCTGAGACTGCTTCCACAATGCAAAAGGGGAGCTTGAAGTAGAAATTAAGTTAAGATTTCATAAAAATAAAGATAGATCAATTCCTTACACATTTCAGTAAAAACAGAAAAAGTACAAATGTAGGTGTGCTGGGGGGTAGACAGATGTGTGAACCTAGTAGGAACTAACAAGGATGAGTCCGATGGAAAGTCAAGTATAATAGGCAGAGTGCCTGGAGTACAAAGACATGTAAAATATGATCCTCACCTTGAATGAGTTTATAGGTGGCCTGTAGAGATAAGTGTATTCTTCAAAAGGTCAGTAATAATCCAAGATATATTCAAAATAGAAGGAGAAGTACAGCTACAGAAGTAGTTCAGAAAGAGTGAATGATCAGTGAAAGTTTAGTTGTCAGGGAAGACCCACACAAAAATGAGACTAAAACTTGGCCTTGACATAACACTTAGGCAAATCAACAAACAATGATGAGGCAGTAAAGCTGTGAAAACTTTTTTTGGGAGACAATGGAGAAAAATTGTAGTAATGCAGGTAATTTCCTTGTGTAAGAACATGGTTAGCTAAGGCATGTTGGAGAGGTCTGCATGGTTTAGGAAGAGAACGAGTGGAACACTCAGCTCAGGACCAAACTTCCATCTGTAGTCAGTGAGGACCCACCAGAGCTATGTGAATGGAAGAACTTCCTGTGAAAGAGGAAATATAAAAAAAAATAATTTCCAACAGTGTGTGATTTTTGCTTCCAGCAAGCCAGGCAAGCTTGTTACATAGATCAACCTAAAGAAGTTATTTTGATGTGAGAGACTATACTTCAAAAAGGCAGAAAAGTTAATGATACAAACTCAAAACCAGCAAAAGATGAGGAACTAAATATTAAAGATACTCTGATGGTGTATCGGCAGTTGTATCCTTATATTAGAGATTATGGAGATTTTCTTTGTAAATTGTGTAAATCATTACTACTAGTGGCCAAAAGACAATATAGGAACATGAATAAATGGATAGCTCATATTTGCTATTAGAGATTAATTTGCTCATTGAGCTTGGGGATTGTGTGTTCCTAGAACGAGATTGCATAGACACTCTTGTGCTCTTTGGGAGACAGAGGGAAAGAGTAGTCTTTAAGAAATATAAATTGTGTCTGTCAACATCTATGTCAGTGTTTATTACTCTGTGATTTCCTATCACAGTCTAATTAAAGTCACCCTCTTTGCCAAGGGTTACTTGGCTCTACAGGATCTAGTCTGGTCCTTGCCACTGTCTCTGACTTGATTTCTTAGTACTCTTGGCCTGCTTCATTCTACTGTAGCCACAATGGATTTTTCTTATTTCTTCAGTATGCCAAGTACATTCTCCTCCAGGACTTGTGTTCTTGCTATGACCTCTTCCCAGAACTCTGCTTCTCGGATCTTTCCATGTCTCATCTCTTTAACACATTCAGGTCTCTATTCAACTATCCTTCCCAGAGGGTAGTCCTTGAGCATCATGTGTAAAGATAATCTCCATCTCCCACCCCGAAAATCTTCTTTATTTCGTGCCTTGCTTCCATTTTCTTTGTTGCCTTGATCAGTAACTGACTTATCTATGTATGTATTATCTGTTTCTCTTATCAGAATGTAAGTTCATAAGGTCATGATCTTTGTCTAACAACTTTGTAATTCTTGGCCTTTAAGTGGCCCTGCTACCTCATAGGTACTTGAGAAATATTTATTGTATAAATGAATAAATAAAGGAAGAGCAGTTTATTATTGCTCTTGTCATCATGGTTAATAGCCAATATTTCCTGAGATTTTTATCTGTGTACCACGACTATCTTGTTAAAGGTTGTACTTGGTTAGTTCACTTATTCTTCACAACCCCTTCCCTGAGTCACACAGATGTGAAATAACTTTCATAAGATTTCTCAGCTAGTAAGTAAACAAATCAAGGTTTAAATCTGGGACTGCTAAGTGCCAATGGTCTTGCTATAAGTGAAAGTGAAAACTTAGCTGCTCAGTCGTGTCTGACTCTTTGAAACCCCAAGGACTGTAGCCCACCAGGCTCCTCTGTCCATGGGATTTTCCAGGCAAGAATACTGAGGAGACCATATATTTTATGTGGTAATAACCATGGTACCACAAAATGCATTAGCACAATGCCTACAAATTAGTAAATTAATGTAACTCTCTTGAACACAGATCTCCCAGTTAAAAGAAGATTCTGGGGGATACGTAGCTAGTAGGATGGGCCTTCCTGGTGACTCAGTGGTAAAGAAGCTTCCTGGCAATGAAGGAGATGCAGGAGACACAGGTTTCATGCCTGGGTGGGGAATATCCCCTGGAGGAGGAAATGGCAACCCACTCCAATATTCTTGCCTAAAATTGCCATGGACATAAGAGCCCAATGTGCTACAGTCTGTGGGGTTGCAAAGAATTAGATATGACTGAGTGACTGATCACACATGCACAGTTGGTAGGATATCATTGCATTAAGGCATACCTTTAGGATGATGTTTTCTTCTTTTTTCTTCATTTGAAGATTAAAAAAAATTTTTTCTCCTTAAATATATGTCTTAACCCTTGGTATATTTCAGTTCCAACAGCCTGAAATTGTGGCTGTGTTTGGAGAACTGTTTCTGTGTTACAGGAGCTCTTTATTGGAAATCACAGATAATTGGAGGCTTAGGAGTTTATATACTCATTGGAGAGCCATTTACCAGTGATGATAGGCACAGGATTATGAAACTCAAGCTATCTGGCCTCAGGTTGGGTCATCTTTGAGGCAACTTGACATTCAAGAGTTCACATTCAAGTTCAAGCTTAAGCTGCTCAGTCCAAGACTTTGCCTGACGTGGTACCCTTGCCTAGTTGGCAGCCTCTTCATCCCTCTCCTGTTTCCTTGACTTTCTCTTTTCTGTTGGAGCATTTTGTCAATAAATCACTTGTGCATTATGAATTTTTGTTTCTGGGTCTAATGGTGGAGAGTTTAACCTGAGATAGTGAATCATCCAGCTCCTTTTAGTGTAAAAGCCACTACTTTAACCACACCTCAATTGCCTTTTGATGGGTAGCCATGCCTTTCTCTCCATTCATATTCTTCTCAGATTTGTACATGTGAAATTCCTACTTACTGGAGCCAAGGGCTAGGGAAGACTTACTGCAAAGAAATATCATTTTAAAATAAAATCACCTTGGGCGTGGATAGATCTTTGTTTTATAGAACTCAAGCATGGATTTGACCTAACTCATTTCCTCCCCACATTCCTGGCTGGTGGATGAGGGCAGGGAGGAAAGAGGAGCTGAGTCATTAAGGCTTAATTCACTTGTCTATTTCTCAGCCCCTAGAGCTTGCTTTAATTGAAGAAGATTAACTTTGCTGCAAAAAAGCATTCTGGGTCTCCTTTCAAGGCAGACCTTTGGCTGCACTGAAGCAGTGTGAATACTTCAATACCTTTGAAGAAAGCAGGTATTTTCTAGCTCTGATGGGACTGTCTCTAATCAGGCTCACAGAAGTTACCTTCCCATGTGTCATCTCTGTCTCTGCATAAAAATCTTCTAGGAATAGCAATCTGTGGCATAAGCTCACTTTGTCAGATAACTGGGTTAGGCCCTTTCCCTGAGGGCCAGGTGGAGTTCAATAGGGAGATTCAGGGAAGAACAGATTTGCCTCTTCACTGTGTAAGACCTGAGCATTGAGGGCAGATTGCCCTCACCTAATATCCTAGGAGGTAATTTTCACTCTCAGGACCTTGCTTAGCTCAAGTCAAACTGGAGCCTGTGTTACACAGGAAAATCAGAAAAGTAATTAGAAATGTTTTTACCATGGAACGATGGAGTGGGCTTCCAAGGTGGCTCAGTGGTAAAGAAACTGCTGCCAATGCAGGAGACACAAGCAACGTGGTTTTGATCCTTGGATAGGGAAGATCCCCTGAAGGAGGAAATGGCAACTCACTCCAGTGTTGTTGCCTGGTAAATCCCATGGAAAGAGGAGCCCGGTGGGCTATAGTCCATGAGATTGCAAAGAGTTGGACACAACTGAGCGACTGAGCATGAGCACGATGGAAAAAGCATTGTTTTGGCCATGGAGAAGCATCTGGGATGTCACTCCAGATGATCACTGGCTGGTTGTGTGACCTTAAGAGACTGACTTAAATTACCTGGGCAACAGTATCCTCATCTACAGAATGAGGAAGACCCAATCAGCTCACTATTGTTGGTGCCATATGATTTTGTCCTTCTCTCAGTAGTATTGAGTGTTTCAATGGACATCGAATGATTCCTGTATCAATCGGCCTCAGCACAGAAGACTGGGCAATGCCCTCTCCCTAGGACACTGACCCCCAAGGCACTAGAGCATTCCTACTCCTCAACCCACATCCTGGAAAGTATCCAAACTACAAGTTATTCCCAGGGAGACTGAGGAATTGTCTGAATGTCCTGAAGGGTGGCTAATCCCACTAGCAGTTTTTTAAAGTTTAAGCTGTAAAGCACCAAGAGGATAGACTTTTTAAAAAATTCTGTCATCATTTCAGGCAAAAAAAGCCCCAAAGAAGATGCAGCGACCTCATTTTCCTTGTCATATACAAATGACTCTGTAGGTTCCCTTTCAGATCCCCAGGCTAATGAAGCCACCTGTCAACTGGCTTCCTGTATTGTCATTCCCTAATGACTTTACTTATGATGTTTATCACACAATATAGTAAAAATGCTGCTTCTTTTCTGTCATTGCCTTAGATCTCTGTCATCAAAAGCATTTCTCCTTGTGCTAGATTCCCCCAAGTAGTTCCTATCAAAATATCACTCAGATAAGTGTCATAGACATTTGTTTTTCCTTCTGTATCTTCCACTACTTTCTCTCCAAGTTCTAGAATATGTGCACCTAAAGGGTAAAGGCCAGGTCTTATTCACATCTATCCTGCTTCTAAAGGTATCTCATAGAGCCTGAAAGACATTTAAGTTATATTGACTTCCAAGTTTAATAGCATTAGTATATATTTTATTCCATTATTTTAGAAGGGCCAGCAAGATACAGAGCAAAGAACAGAGACTTTAGAATTAAAATAGCAGTGTTTCAATCCTTGGTCCTCCTTATTTTCTGCATAGTCTTGGTCAAGTTGTTTCAAGTATCCAAAGCTCTGTTTTTTCCATCTATTAACATGGTAATACCATCACTGACCTTACAGGACTTTATAAATGTAGAGAAACTGGATGTAAAATTAGACCCTAATAAGTGGTAGCAGCGGATATGACCATGCTTGTGATTATGACGTGTCTCTATAAAATACACATATCTGTGCTATAGAAAATGACATAAAAATGGATTGGATCTAAATTTGTGATACAGATTGTTTCTAGCCTATGGTATTGGGGGAAGTGACATATTTTCGATGGGAGATAAAGGAGACTTTAACTTTGTTGGAATGTTTGATACACACACACACACACGTATATACATATAGCTTTGTAAGAAATATGAAAAATGCTAAAAATCATAGTTTCTTGGGGTTTAAATAGCATGAATGTGTATCACATTATTTTTTAAAGCTGGCTATACAGATATTCCTTGACTTACAACACAGTTATCTCTTGATAAACCCATCATAAGTTGAAAATTGCATAAGCTGAAAATTCTTTTAATACGCTTACTCAGTCTAACATCATAGCTTAGCTTTGCTTACCTTAACCATGCTCAGAAAACTTATATGAGCCTAAGTGGGACAAAATTATCTAACACATACCCTATTTTATAATAAAGTGTTGTGCGTGTATGCTTATTTGTGTCCGATTCTTTGCAATCCCATAGACTGTAGTTCACCAGTCTCCTCTCTCCATGGAATTTTCCAGGCAAGAATACTGGAGTAGATTGCCATTCCTTACTTCAGGGGATCTTCCAGACCCAGGAACTGAACCTGCGTCTCTTGTGTCTCCTGCATTGGTTGGCTGATTCTTTACCACTGCACCACCTGGGAAATTCCAATAAAGTGTTGAATGTCTTGCAATCTGCTGAACATTGAATTGAAAGTGAAACAAAGTATGGTTGTGTGGGAAGGTAACTGTGGTATGTATATATCCTCATGGCTGATTGAGAGCTGTGGTTCAGTGCTATTGCCTGGAATCAGGAGAGAGTATTGAACCACATGTCACTAGCCTGGGGAAAAGATCACAATTCAAATTCTGAAGCATGGCTTCTACTGAATGTATATCATTTTCACACCATCATAAAGTCAAAAACCCATTAAGTCAAACCATCTTAGAGACTATATTTTTTAAAGTACAAGTTCATGTATACTAAAAATTCTCTGTATAGAGCTTAAAGCATTCTTTGTTGACACAAAACACCTTTTTTCTTTAATAGGAAGTTTATCTCTAACAAGACAAGTGAGAGACAAGTGTGTCTCTCAATGGTCAATCAAGGAGAAGCCGGAGAAGATATTAGTGGAGCTTCAGAGTTCAGGAGGAGATCCAGGTGAAGATGGAAAGAACAATCAGACTCCTAATCCAGGGACTGTTTCCCAGCTAGAAATCGAGTCCCTCCATTGTCACAGCTCTTTCCCGCCTATAACAGAGAGAAGCTGAACCACAGCTGACACCCATATAATGCTATTTAAAAGGAAATCTTTAAGAAAAAATCACATATGCATATGAGGATACATTTTAAATATGCCATCTAATATCTCCTCATCATTTTACTTCTTTGAATTGAAAGCCATTCAGAGAAAGCAAAACATACTACCTGATTTTCTTGCTTGCACAAATTTATAACTTAAAAAATAATCTATCAACTTTTATTAAACACTTTCTATGCTTTAAACACTTGATTTAGGAGTTGGGATAGAAAGTTAAATGTTAAATGGCCACAGTGCAGGATGAAATTTCTAGAGAGACAGGATAATCAAACAACAACAAAAACCATAATTCACACTGTGGTAGCATAGCTAAAAGAAGAGGGCATATTCAAACTATATAACAACCCATAGAATAGGCACAGACCACTCAGAAGGTACACACTGACCAGAATTGATGCCTAGCTGAAAAATTAACCCTTTGTTTAGGGTTCTAAGCCAAGAATAATCATTCTTGTGTCAAGAAGTACCTGGATTTTTCAAAAGGTACTTTTGACAGATTGATAGTGTACTTGGAAACATACTCTACTTTGTTTTATTTTTTCTTTTCTATTTTTTTTTTTCCTCCCAGAGTGTAAGAGAAGTTTTATGTTTTACATCACAATTAAAATGCTGTTTTATAATTTAGAAACAACCAAAAAAAGAAAAAAAAAAAACCCCAAAGCCCCAAAACCAAAAATCTCACACTGAGCAGAAGATCTCCATGCTGTATCATGAAAGCAGAAATACAACTAAATTCTATGGAGTCATTTCCACGATGGATAATCAAGGAAACTTTGTTGGGGAGGCATGAGTTTGATTTAATAATTTATAGTTAGCCTTAAAGATATAAGTTGAGATGGGAAAGGGAGAGGTGAGGACATTCTGTTGGAGAGACTAGCATAGAAAAGCACAGAAGCATGAAGATTTCAAGGACTGTTAATTCTACAAAGTTATTTTGTGACTACTACATTGGGATTCATCAGTGAACCACACAAAGAATCCTGCCTAGTGAAGATTACATTTCAGCAGAGGTAGTTGAATATTCAAACTTGGTTGGATAACATTAAAAATTAAACCAGTGACAGACTGTACATGGGCTTTATTCTGTTGGCAATGGCCAGCAATTGAAGGATTATCCCTCCAACTGGGTGCATTGAATGCAATCTCGGGGTAATAAATTCTGAAGTTGCCCAGCACAAGGCCACAGGCTTCAACTTCCTGGATGTGTAGGAGTTAAGCCCAAGAGGAATGACCTACTGAAAAATTATTTGCTAATTTGGAGATATGGAAAAGAGTTTGAACTAGAATGTAAAGACTTGGTGTGACCATTGATTCTACCACTAATTAGCTTTGTGAACTTGGGCACATGCATAACTTCTCAGAGGCTCAGCTTTCTCAGTTGTAGACTATAGCTGATAACACTCACTCTGTGTATTTCACAGGATTATGGAATTCAAAAGAGATCATTTATAGGAAATTTCTTAGAGAACTTTGTGTATTAGTATGTATGAAAAATGGAAAGATTTAATGTTTACTTATGCAATCAGTCCAAATCATAAGGCCTTTTATCAGGTTTTCTTTAGCTTTGTTTCTCTTGGTAGTATTTCTTTGTGTAGATGAATAATCTAGAACACTTCTATAGCCGCTTTTTTCCCTTGTGTTGACTTTGTCTTCTTTATTTCCTGAGAGATTAGAAGAGAGTCTCAGCTGGGAAAGGTGTGGTATGAGGGGTTATTGTCATGGAAAATACCTATAGCTGTTGCACAAATCTTTGCTTTTAACCCAGTAATTCCCATTAGCACCTCCTAGGGACTTTCCCTAAACAGCATTAATTTTTATGTCCTCTTGATTTTAGTTAGGTGATGTCAGGATGTAGCCAAGTCTTCACTGTCTTTCTCAAATAGTGGGTTACCTCATGGATATCTATGTGTGTCTAGAATACCAATGACAGAAGAGAACTTAGAGCTTTTGACCTTCTAGAGACGGGAATGACTGAGACTGCCATGTCTAGTCCAAGGTTTCCTGTGAGTTCACAGCAGAGAAATGATCAGAACTCAGGTTTTGGGCTCTCCTGTGTTGCCCCCACACCCTGTAGTATAGCTCCTTCCATTTCTATCTCTGTTATCTCTTTATCAACCCAGATTGGGCTTTGCTGAGGCCTCTGAACGTGAAATGTGGAGGATATTTCCACATGAAATGTGAAGGCAGAGAAAGTCCTTCTGCCAAACTTAGAAATTCAAACTAGGAGCTTTAACCTAGTAGGTGCTCAGGTCTCACCTATGAATGAGCTATAGATGTTTTCTCAAAGTAAATACAAAATAAAATGTATAGTTAGAGATCATTCACCACACATAGGCTTTTAAAAAAATACTTGGCAGGCATTAAGCCATCTCAGTGTCACAACAGAGTAATGTAGGGCCACAACTACCCCATTTTAGCATGAGACAAACCAAGCAGAAAAATTAAATAATTTTTCCAAGGTCACCAGCTGATGAATGGTAAAGCCAAGATGAGAATACAGGGGTCAGAGATCTGCTGGAGAAGGGGTAGGTGAACCCCTCTAGTATTCGTGGGCTTCCCTGATGGCTCAGCTAGTGAAGAATCCATCTGCAGTGCAGGAGGCCTGGGTTTGATCCCTGGGTTGGGAAGATCTCCTGGAGAAGGGAATGGCTACCCACTCTAGTATTGTGGCCTGGAGAATTCCATGGACTGTATAGTCCATGGGGTTGCAAAAAGTTGGACAGGACTGAGTAACTTTCCCTTTCACTACGGAGCTTAATTCTCATTCATCAATTCATTCAGTACATATTTCCTATACACACTCTTCAGTGCAGAACACTAATTTCCTGATAGTGTGGGAGATGTTATTTAAAATCAATGGGCCCAGGCATTTTCTGGCGTCAGGAGATTGTCCAGCTGGGAAGGAAACTTGTACCCATAACTCTAAGAGGTGCTAGGTTCAAAGTGATTATTATGTCTTTTTTGAGTCAAGGAGAACCTAGGTTTTTGCAAGGGAATTTTTAATAGGGAATGGAACAAGCTACATTTTTTTTTTTCATTAGAAAAGACAATCTGTGTGAGCAGAAATATTCATTCTTAATCCAAGAAGAACAATGTGGTTTTGCATTTAAAAACAAGTTAAAAAAAAAATAATAAACCAAAAGATCCAACCGAGTGGCAGAGGCAAGACCTGATTTTCATAGTACTGAGAACAGAAAAGTCATAACTGGTTCTAATACCCCTTTTCTATGAATTTCAGAGAGTGCTTTAGGTCAGGAGCGTTGATGGCCAAACAAAAGCATAAGGGTGGGGAAATAGTAAAGCAAGTAGAAAACTAGAGGAAGGGGGAGGGGTAGTAAAAAAAAAAAACACAAAAAAAAACTAGAGGAAGATCTACTGGAAGTAGCACCCAAAATATTAATTGCCACATTCCATTGAGAAAGTAATGAAAGAATAAGCAGATTCTAGAAAAGTTGTACAGATGAACCTATTTGCAAAGCAGAAATAGAGACAGACATAGAGAAGAAATGTATGGACACCAAGTGGGGAAAGCGGGGGTAGAATGAGCTGGGAGATTGGGATTGACATATATGCACTATAATAAATAAAGTGGATGGCTAATGAGAACCTACTGCATAGAACAGGGGGCTCTACTTGATGCTCTGTGTGACCTAGATGGGGAGGAAATCCAAGGAAGCGGGGATACATGTGTATATGTAGCTGATTCACTTTGCTCTACAGCAGAAACTAACACAACATTGTAAAGCAACTATGAAAGTGAAAGTTGCTTAGTCGTGTCTGACTCTTTGCAACCCCATGGACTATACAGTCCATGGAATTCTCCAGGCCAGAATACTGCAGTGGGTAGCTTTTCCCTTCTCCAGGGGATCTTCCCAATCCAGGGATCAAACTCAGGTCTCCCACATTGCAGGCGGATTCTTTACCAGCTGAACCACAAGGGAAGCCTGTAAAGCAAATTATACTCCAATAAAATTTAAAAAAAAAAAAAAAAAAGAACAAGGGCTTTGCTGTGGTATGGAAAAGAGACCTCTTCAAATTAGACGTTCATTGGGCCATGTGGCCCTGAAAGTGGGAAGGGGAGGTTGGGACCTCCTGGTTCTTCCTTGCTATTGGCTAGTTGGATGCAGCTCTGCTATGAGATCCTGGATAGTCCTATTTCCTGCCTGGACTTCAGTTTCCTGCTCCATAAAATGAGAAACAGCTTGATCATTCTTAAGTCCCTTTTGGTCTCCACTTCTAAGAACATAGTGCTGTGTCCTTCTCAACCATGAATTTCCCACAGTGCCTAGCACAGACCAGAAAGTTTGAAGGGAAGCTGAGCAGCCCTTTAAATGGGAAGCACAAAGGAAGCCTTCATAGCACCAAGCCTACGTGCCACCTCTGCACAGACTTTTGCTGAGCTCAGCCAGCTTCATCAGATTCTCACACCTTAACAAAATTTACCACTTCTGTTTTCTCACCGTGAATCCACTGACCCATTCAACATGAGGAGGAGAGACTGCTATTACACAAGAGCACCACAGAAATAATTGGAGTGGGGTTCATAAGAAAATAATCTTTCAGCCAAGAGACAGGGGAACTTTTATCCTCAGGGAAGGAAAGGATGCATTACAATCATGGGAGAGAGGCAGATACTCACCACTCCTGCTACCCTCATCAAGGGAGGTCAAAGTGTTACAGAGGCTGTGATGATGAGGAAAGACTGTGGTATTGTACCCCAGGACAAGAAGTAATGAGATTGAGGAGATGAAAGATGGAGGGGAGAGGCAGCCAAGCTACGTTCTGTTCTCATTAATCGGATATTATAAGAGGGAAAAAGAAGGGCAGTATCTGAGAAGACAGAGCACCCATTGATTGCCAGATCCTGACTGAATGCCAGCCAGCCATGGGATAGTATGATGCCTTCTGCTGAGCCTGCGTGAGACTACCATTAGACGTGACTTCTTGCCCTGCATGTGACTCTTGAAGGTATCAGGAGTCTGAGGGAGGGGGTCAATAAGAATGAAGTAGCAAGCCACTACCTTCAAAGAATGACTTAGAACTCCTGACTATATGCAAACAACCCTGGTGCCCTGTCCATCATAGAGGGAATTACCACTTACCTAGGACATCAAGTTTGAGTAGAGAATAGAACACAATGTGGTGATCTCTAGTAGAAAAAAAAGAGAAGGGAACAAGGAGGGAAATGGGAATGTTCCAAAAAAAAAAAAAACCAAGAAAAAGCAAAAGGCAAGTGAAAAGGACATTGAAATACCCATATCCTAAAAGTAGAAAAAGAAAAAAAAAAGACAACAAACAATCATGTGCACAGGCATCCATACACCCACACACCTCCTAGTGGCCCAGTAATCGTTCTGAACACTATGCATTAGAAATATTTTTCCTAGGGCTTGGCCTCTCAGGCCTGAGTGAGATTCACAAAAGCTAATTTCCTAAAACATTCTTTTATAACCTGTTGGATATTTATGAGTACCAAGATTTGTTAGAATATACCAACTATAATGTAGTTTTATGCCATGGTAATTCTAGAACTCTTGAGAGCAAACATTCTGAACATATCTAAAATGCATTTGGCAGGAGGCCCTGTGGAATGACACAGCAGAATTTCTTTTCATTTCAATGCCCAGAATCTGACAATGGGTTGATCTTCATGTTCTTTCTTCTTTTACTCTCATTTTAAATGTCGGTGTTTCTGCACCCTAGATATTGTGAGGGCTTACAAGCGCTTCTTCTATTTTTCACTCGTTAATGGAACAGAGTAGTATGAGGAAGGTATTGGTAGGTTCACAAAAAATTGGATACAACTAATGCAAACTTAGCTAAAAAATGGTAGGGCAGAATGATCAACTTGTAGAAGACAGTGCCTAGAGTTTAGGAATATAAAACCATTATTCAAAATTATCATAACTTCTTTTACAGATAAAATTGTGGTGCTCCCCAAATTATGGAACAAATGTCAGATGAATTAAAGTGCCATAAAACTCTTCATTTACTATATGTTACTCTAAGTCAAGCTCTTTTTGCTAGAATTTCTTCCCATCTAAATTTGACTCTGTATTTAACATTTGGGCTTCCCAAGAGGCTCAGTGGTAAAGAATCTGTCTGCAATGCAGGAGGTACAAGAGACATGGATTTGATCCCTGGTCCAGGAAGATCCCATAGAGAAGGAAATGGCAACCCACTGCAGTATTCTTGCCTGAAAAAACACCCGTGGATAGAGGAGCCCGGTAGCCTGCAGTCCAAGGGGTAGTAAAAAGTCAGATATGACTTAGCGACTGAACAAAAACAGCAAGAGCAGTCTAACTTTTACTTAAATTACTAAATGCTGTACCTCCAAGTCTTAGGCTTAGAATTTTGATCAGAATCACAAAAGAGAAATTTACCTGCCAGTACTTGCCACCCACTTGGCACATAGATTCAGGATTAGTGTGAGGAGTTACAAATCTCATAAATTTCAAGCACACACCCAACAATGACCCTAAAAGCACAACTTTAATTAACTACTTGTATCTGAAAAAATATATACTATATATGGATATAAAAATTTTTTTGAGTTTTCAGACTCTAATTTGTCTTAAAGCTACAACCTCACATCTGTATTGTTCAGTCACTATGTCTGACTCTTTTGCAACCCCGTGGACTGTAGCTCGTCAGGCTGCTCTGTCCATGGGATTTCCCAGGCAAGAATACTGGAGTGGGTAGCCATTACCTTCTGCAGGGGATCTTCCTGATTCAGGGATTCAAATTGTATCTCCTGCATTGTCAGGCAGATTCTTTACTGCCAAGCCACCAGGGAAGCAATCATATCAGTATTAACAGAGCTGTTTTATGCCGTCTTTCAGCTCTCTCCTAAAGGAAGTTACTAAAATATGAACAAGTTAGAGGTTCACACTCCTCATTTCAAGATGCTGAAACTGAGGTGCAGAAAATTAAGCATTGGGCCCACAGTCATCAGATTTCAGTCCAGTGGTCTTTCCACTCTGCTTCTTTGTATTTCCCTGAAAATGTATTCATCTGCATAACCATTTTTTGGAATAAGCCTGAAGCACTGGGAAAAAAAAAAAGTGTTAATTGAGTTCAGAAAAATAATAATAAACCAATAATAAACATTAAGGCCTTCATAGTTACAAAGAAGCTGTTAGGAAATCTATGCTCAAGGCTGGAAGTATCCTATGTTCAGTTTACTAGTAATTTCTCTCTATTAAGTTCTCTAGTAAGAGAACCGTGCCAAAGGTGGAGGTGGAAAGAACTGGAGAACTGTCAGTTCTCTCTAGTAAGAGAACTGTGGAATGTGAAAAGAGAATTGTTGAAAGGAGACTGAATACTGTCTCCTGCTAGTCCGTGGGTGTCTGTCTCAAGATTCCTGAGTCAGGAAGGCTCCAGTGTATATCCTGCCACATACGTACAACTCTTCATTTCGTACTTTTATTCTGCTGCCAGCAGTGTCTTGCATATCAACTAGAATCCCTGGGTTATTTTCTAGAAACTTTCAATGGTACAATAAAACACAGAAATAAAGTCCCTGGAACTCAGAAGTTCTATGCAAATTTTAGATAATTCAAGCATGTTTTTTATCAACAGTAAGTCTTTGGTGTCCTATGTTGTTAAGTTATTCTAATAACAGTGTAACAGGGAAAAAGTCAATATCCATTATTATCTGCATCTAGTTTCTTTTTTAAATATTCTATTAATTTTATATAATACAGAAGAGTAAAGAAGGAAAAATATCATCAGAAATAATAAGAATTTAAATATAGTAAATCTAAAATTTTGTTATTTGGTTTTATGATTTTTGAGGGTACATATACACAAAATGAGAAATATCCTCTGAATGCAATTAACTGTTCATGAACTATCATTGCAACCTGGGACATAACCATCCTATATATACTGATTTCAAATATATCTCTGATGTGTGCATGCTCAGCCGTGTCCGACTCTGTGAAACTATCGACTGTAGCCCTCCAGGCTCCCCTGTCCATGGGGTTCTCCAGGAAAGAATACTGGAATGGGTAGTCATTTCCTTTTCCAGGGGGATCTTTCTGACCCAGGGATTACATACACCTCCTGTATTAACGAGTGGATTCTTTAGCACTGAGACACTTGGAAAGCTTCGCATCTTTGATGCATCCTATCATTACTTATCAGAGATTGTTCATCTTGTATTTTCATCATAATTTACAATGCTTTAAAAAAGTTATAACATTTGATGGCTTATTATTATGTTGAAGAGAGGATTACCATATTCTTTGCTCAAAAATATTTTTATTTTCGTAACTCTATGGCTGGTTCATATCAATGTATGACAAAACCCACTGAAAAATAAAAATTAAAAAAAAAAATTTTTATTTTCACATGTATAAATACCAATTAGAATGATCAATCCAATGAACTAAATTTCTACAGTATCTAGAGTCTTCCAATTTATCTTTGATACATACCTACCTTTAGTATTTTTCCACTTGTGAAGCAAATTGGGTAAATTTTGGTTACAATAATCATTAGAGTTAAAGAATACTGTTACATGTCCTTATAGGAAATTAGAATGGTCAGGTTCTTGTTCCCCAAATTTACATAATGAAATTCGCCTGTTTAACAATTAACTATATAAGAGTACCATATATCCTTTACCATCCTTAGAACCATATTGCTCAACCATTGTGTCTTTTATATGAGAAACTTTATCTATGATATCATCACACAAAGACTCAGTCTGAGATTTAACTTAGACAATTCATTTCACTATTATCAGTAGAGTCCAAAGTGGCATTGTCTCTTTCTAGTCATCTTCTGATTTAATCATTTTGAAACATCTTACTTTCAATTTTAATCTCTTGGACATCATGGGGAGAAAATTTTTTAAAGTTTTGAATTCTTATAAAGAAAACTAAAAGACTACAAAGATGAATGTCTTTCATATTATTCTATGTTCTTGAAAGATGATGCAACAGTTTTGAGTGATACAGTGAGAAAACTGGTGTGTGCATGCTCAGTCACTCAGTTGTGTCCAACTCTATGACCCCATGGCCTGCCAGGCTCCTCTGTCCATTAAATTTTCTAGGAAAGAGTACTGAAGTGGGTTGCCATTTCTTACTCCAAGGAATCTTCCCGACCCAGGGAATCAAACCTTTGTCTCTTGCATCTCCTGCATTGGCAGACTTTCTTTACCACTGTACCACCTGGGAAACCCCAGAAAACTTGATAATTACATAAATTTAAGCTTTCTAGTAGGCACATACAATATAAAGAGAGGTAAAATTAATTTTAGTAGTAGACTTTATAACCTGTAGCATCTTTTAACACATATCTATAACAAAATGATTGGTGAACTATTTTATATTATTTACCTTTTATTCTAAGTCTCTGAAATATAATATGCCGCCTGCATTTATAGCAATTCTCAGTTTTGAATAGCCGCATTTTAAGTACCTATTAGATACCAAATTAGACAGCATCATGTCGGACAGTTCCACCATTTTTCCTTTTTAAAACTGTGGTCATTGCATTTTTGATCATTGAATTGATGTTAGGATAGAAGTAATTTCTAGAATGATAAAAAGAGACAGTATATCAAATATGGAAAAATAACTAATATTCCATACTACACTTGAGATTTATGAAAGGGTGTAACAAGCCCTTCAATAACTACACTATACACAGTTTATTCTTTTTGAAAAAGTAGTTTCAGAATTCTTAAGAGTTCAAAGTTAAAAGAACAAACAGACTGGTGAAAAAATTAGCCAAACACCTTAATAGACATCTCACAACAGAGATATGAAAAATAAATGTAAGAAAAGATGCTCTACTTAGGTCATTAAGGATGTGTGAATTAAAACACTGAGATACCACTATACACCTTTTAGAATGGCCAAAATCCAGGACACTAATAACACCAAATGCTGGTGAGGATATGAAACAACAGGAACTGTCATTCATTCCTGATAGAAGGTACAGCACTTTGGAGTACAATTGGGCAGTTTCTTACAAAATTAAACATATTCTTATCACACAATTCAGCAATCACACTCTTTGGTATTTTCCTAAAGGAGTTGAAAACTTATGTCCACGTGAAAACTTGCACTCAGGTGTCCCTAGCAGCTTCATACATACTTGTCAACATTTGAAAGCAATCAAGATGTCTTTCAACTGGAAATGAACAAATAAACTGGTATGTCCAGACTATAGAATATTATTCAGTGCTAAAATGAAATGAGCTATTAAGTCATAAAGACATGGAGGAAATTTAAATGTATGTATATTACTGAGTGAAAGAAGCCCACTGGGAAAAGACTATATACTGCATGATTCTAGCTACATGACATTCTTAAAAAGGCAAAATTATGGAGATAATTTTTAAAAATTTGCTGGACAGTAAAAGTTGCTATTTGAGTTTTGAGGAGGGAGACATGAATAGGCGAAACACAGGGGACTTTTAGGGCAGTGAAACTACATATTATTATATCATAATGGTGGACACGTCATCATAGGCTGTACTACATAAAAGTGAACTCTAATGTAAACTGCAGACTTTGGGTGATAATGATGTACCAAGGTCATTTCCTCAGTTGTAACAGGTGTAGCACTCTGGTGAGGGGGGTTGATAAATCATCAATCTGTGGAGTCCAAGGGGATCTCTGTACTTTGCTCTCAATTTTGTTATAAACCTAAACTTCTTTTTAAAAAGTGTTAATTTTTTTCTATGCATTTCAGAAGACCTCTAAAAGAGAATAGAGTCATGAGTACCAATCCATACAAATGGTTAGAACTGCTCAAACAAAGAAACAAATGACAACTGAGTCCAAAGTGCCTTAATAGTATATTAAGGATTAACCATGTTCACTGCTCTTTCTTCTTTTTCTGGCAGCCATTATCTTAACCCTGACATTTTAGGGGATCTAACATTTGAATTTTAAAAAATAAGAATTGGAGTCTTTCAGTACCCCTAATTTAAGCTGAAACAGCCTTACCTATAGGGATGCATCTATTCATAATGTGATTACATCTATAAATAGAAAAATATTGTGTGCTTAGTCGCTCAGACATCTTTGCGACCCCATGGACTGTAGCCCCCAGGCTCCCCTGTCCATGGGGATTCTCCAGGCAGGGATACTGGAGTAGGTTGCCATGCCCTCCTCCAAGGGATCTTCCCAACCCAGGGATTGAACACAGGTCTCCCACTTTACAGGTGGTTTCTTTACTATCTGAACCACCAGGGAAACAATATATATATAAATATTGTATATTATATATGTTACTCTGTAAAGCTGTTTATAAACCTAAGATGTTAAACTTTTTTCATGACATCTAATATTAGTCCAAAAATGGACAAACTTATTTAAAATAAAACCATTAAACCATTTTGATAGGAGATATTTTATCGGCGGAATCAATGTATATAACTAAAAGGTGATATTTAACAATTTAAAGGGAAGCATGCCCAGACCATAGCCCACCAACTGCAATGCTGCTCCCACATACAGTCCGGGCCATTTGCATCCCAGCCTGTAGTCCAGAGGAGGTCCTTGCTGGGCACCATGGAAAGGACACTAAATCAGACATTAGGAATATCTGAAGTCTAGTCCCTATTCCAAAGCAAACTCATTCTGACCTCAATCAAATACATATTACATCTGTGAGTGTCTTATGTGCCAAGGCAGGTATATAAGTGTAGTAGTGTAGTGTGAATTGCTCAGTTGTGTCAGACTCTGTAACCCCATGGACTATGACCCACTCTGCTCCTCTGTCCATGGAATTCTCTAGGCAAGAATACTGGAGTGGGTTGCCATTCCCTTCTCTAAGGGATCTTCCTGACTCAGGGATTGAACCCAGGTCTCCTGCATGGCAGGCAAACTCTTTACCACATGAGCCACCTCCTGGTTTTTATTTTTTGTTAAGTGTCAATATTTGAATCTAATGTTTCTTGGGGATCCTTGGCATCTTTTCCTCTACCTCAATAAAAATAAGGCCAAAGGCCAGACAGGTAGGCAGACAGACAGATGCATACATCAACACCATTTCTCAATGCAAATTTTATTTATTTTTTAATTTTATTGCATGTCCTGGCAAACATAAGTGGCTTGTGGATTTGCCTCTGGCTCATCCAAAGCCCATTGCCCCAAATTCCAAAAGACAAGCAACTGAAACTTAAAAAAAAAAAAAAAAAAAGCATCACATCTATAAGAAAAAAAAAACCTTTCAAAAACATTAATAAAGCATATAAAACATTTGGCATTGACTTAATTTTTCACAATTATAAAAATAATAAAAAATGCAACCCTTAAACATTCAACACCCCACATACTGTATTTTAGGGGAATATCAAGAAAACAAAAGGCAAATGGATTTAATGAAGAAAGTTCTATTCTCCATTTCCATTTCTAATCAACTTGAAACAAAAATGTATCCTTTCTTCAGCCAACTGTACTATAATGAGGCCACATTAGAACTCCATTAAGCCCATGCCCCCTTTTCTGTCCTTTATATTCTTTCTCCCCTTATGCTAGTTACTCATACACTCAAAAAAACGTTAAGTTTCAACCAGGATGTGAGAGGCCAGAAGTTGTGCCTCACTTTGGCTCATGCCAAACCCATGATGTACAGTACAGGAATTTGAGTCCTTAGTGGTACCTGAATAGTGCTGAGATAGCTCAGATGCCCTATGTTTATTCAAACACTCAGGACAGTCCAGGAAGCCATTTGTCCCTCTAGCATTGCGAAGGCACGGCTTTCATTCTTCCCATTAATAGGCTTTCAAACCTGCATGCTTGTTCCACATACTAGCAGTGCTTATTACCATTTAGGCACAATAAGACTTTGAAATCAAGGACTCACTCTCTTTAACATACAAAATTTAAAAAAAATAATAAAAAAACAACTTTCCCTTCCCCCCATCTTACAGTAATGGCGTTTTTTTTTTTTTTTATTTGACATTGTAGTTTCACTAAATGGTGTTTCCATGAAAATACAAAAACAATAATAATAATAAAAAAAAATCTCAATGGTGGTTCTGGAAAACCCATTATCCCAAGAAGAGAAAGATAATAAAACACAAAGTATGCAATTTCACACGCAAAATATATATACACTTTTCAGATGAAACTCATATATTTTTGAGCCACATTAGCCCTTTTGCACTTTAAAATAAAATTGGATTCTTATGTGCAATGATAGTCCTTTACCAAAATGCACAGTAGGCTTTTAGAGCTCATTAGCAATATATACAAAATACTTGGCTTTGTGGTTTGAAAAAAAAGTATCTGCTATGAAGTATGTTTCTAAAAGATGTATAGGAATATCTCCATTTACACTTTTTTTTTAATCTGAAGATAAGTCTCTGCTTATGCGGTTCAAGCAACATCTCCAATGGAAAGCTTACCCTCTGATCTGTTAGGATATTTTTATGCTCATGCACAGTCCAGAAGAGAGATGGACGGGAAGTTGGGCTCTCACAGTTACTTTCAAACTAAATGAAACTAATATTATTCAAAAAGTTAAGTGATGTAGTGATAAAACTGATGCTACAGGAAAACTGATCTCATAATTTTACATTTTCCAAATCAATACCCCTATTTTAAACCTTGAAGAGAGAAAGATTTACAAGCTTTTATATGCAGAATTTTATAGAATGTGAGGGTCACTGGAGGAAATATTTACCAAATAATACTATTTATGTTTCAAAAAGTCTTCCAAGTGCTTCAATTCATGGTTTACTGAGATCTCTTACTATTTAGAGGAGATGCAATGTCTGTAAGATTCCTGTTTGTCCTGGATATTCTTACTACATATTAAAGGTTGACTGCAAGAACTAGACAGGTGCATTCATCCCAATCAAATCAACCTTAATTTGCTAACCTTAAACAAGGGTAGCAAATGTGTAATTGAGTTAATCAATCTAGTTGTGAAATTTAGTTTTCAAGCTTTTGTACTGGCAGCTAATGCTTTGCCAATAAATACTGAGAGTTAAGGTGTGTCTGGCACTAAACATGAGGAGATTGTTAATATACCAGGACACATGGTGACAGGTGCTACTAAATTGGCTGCAGTGACTTTTTAAGGATTTTGGCCACTATTCACATTCCCCAATCCCAACCAAAAGCAAGGGAGGATGTTTCTTTTCCTCTGGTGAGTGACAGTGTAAACATGGACTTTTTCTGGTAATTGAACTATATCACCCCAAAGGCAAACACCATCAGTAGTAGGGATATCAGTAACATAAAATACACCAACATAGAGAATCGCATACATAGGTATCCAGTCTCACCCACATAATAACAAATAGATCTAAGCAAAGGTTGGATGTAACATGTTTAGCATCAAAAGAACTGAAGGTACCTACATGTCATTGTCACTCACAAAAACTATCAAGATCTAGATACCTGCTACCATTCATGGCTGACTTTGAGAGAAGGCCTATAGATAAGCAATCCAAAGCAAGTAAATTAGAAAAGAAAAAAAAAAAAAAGGTGATAAGTGCAACTCGATTTTTTTCCTTTAAATTACATTTTAAGCAATACTCGATGCCCCCACCCAAAAATATATACTGTATATTTATATATTTATATGTATAGTCTTAGACTATAAGGGTGAAAATGCTTTATAAAAGTCAATGAGAGCTCTCTGCCGCTTAAGGAGACACCCACTGCTTTTTTGCTCACTTCTGCATAGCCATGACAATTTCGGTCCTGCAAACAAGGGAGCTGAAGGCTTAAAGCCAGAAAGAATCAGGCGCCAGGTCAGACATTAGGTAAAACGTAGCCTCTTACTTCTCCTTCCCTTAAGAAACCAGACTGAAAAGAGGAAGGAGAGGAGCTAGGGAGAAGGCTTGGGGGTCAAGCAGTTGCGCCTTGGGGGGTAGGGGGCATAGAGGGTAGGCAGATGGGACAATGGGAAGAGCCTGCACCACCACGCCCAGCTCACTCGCCCTCTTCTTTGATACGCTGTTGCTTGTTGCGCCGAGCATCCATGTCAAAGTTGAAATCATTCCACTCATCTCGGGGTGGGAAGGAGATGGTCTGGCGGAGGGTGAAGCGGACAGCGTCAATGACACGCTCACCCCGGGTCTCACTGGAGCCCACGCTGACTGTGGAGGCGCCACTTGGGGTCCGCAGGAGGTGGGGAGGGGAGGAGAAGTCGTGGAGCTGCCGGTGGTCCAGGATGCCTTTCCAGATGACATGTCGGAATTGCTCAGGTATTTTTAGACTTGCCAAATCCTGCGCAATAGGGAAGTGAATCCAGGAGAATTAGGACAAAGAGACAAATTGACATTTAGTTCACACCATTTGGTTCCCCAATGCTTGGCTTTAATTGACCTGCATTTATTGAACTCTAAATTCGACAATAAAATCAGCTCTTTATGAATCTTTGAGATATAGGTAACTAAGCACAAAGATACAGCCTTGAGGTGTCATCTCTTCTTGTAGAGTATTATATTTAAGCTCTATTGGTTTCTGTTTCCTCATTGGTAAAATAGAGGTAATACTTAGGTCACAGAACAAAAATCCCCAAACAAAAAAAAACACCAGGTAAAGGAAACTGGCAACTCTCAAATCTACAATCACTAGAAGAAAGATAATAGAATGCTACCACTTCTCATAGAAGGAGATAGGAAAAAAAAAAAAAAGATTACTAACAGATACTGAATACTTTCGATATGCCAGGCATTCAGTTAATCATTTTTTTATTCATCATCCTATTTAATGCTAAGATTTGTGGTCAGTATTATTATGCCTATTTTATAGACAGAAAAGCTGAAGGTCAGAGAGGTTGACAAATCTAAAATTATACAATTAAGTGAATGAACTGGGAACTCAGGACAGCCTCTGAACCTATCACTGTCCTCATGGTTGAAAGATCTTTTGGTGTTAGGATAAATCAGGGTATCAAAACACAGAGTAAGTGTCCACACTCTATGGATGGGGGCAGAAGGCATTACAAAGATGATTGATCTTAACTAACTATGGTAGCATCTCTGTTTATCTGCATTAGTTCTTCATTAGCCTGTTTTAGTGATGGTTGACATTTTTTTATGGAGCAGCATGGTAGGTAGAAAGAACATTGTGCTTGGCATCAGAAGACCTTGGCAGAAGTTCTTATTCTGTCACTGACTAGCTCTAGACCTCCCTCAAGTCATTTATTTCCTACTGGCCTCGGTTTCTTCATTGACGAAGTGGGATACAAGTCATTTTAAGGTCAACATGTAATGTGGACTCATATGCAAATGTGGATATGAAAGTATATTGCAAATTATAAAGCACACTATGTAAATCTCAGTCATCTGTATTATTACTATGTTATACCATGATTAACCCATTCTTGCACCTTAGAGGGAATACTTATAAAAACAGAAATTTAACCATATTATTTCCAGGGAAGTATGTGAAGTAACTAAGACTGGTATTGAGAGACAAGCTGAAAAGGAAGTGTCTATTTCCAGTGATGAACAGGAAGAAGCTGAAGTGAGGAAGCAGAAATTAGATAGCCTCCCAATATTTCTTAACTTGGAAATGAGCAGTATGAATACTCTAATATCCTATTCTAGCAGGAGAATACATTATAAAGAAGTTAGTCCACAAATAGACAAGTGAGCATACCTCTGTATGCTTCTGAAACCCCAAATAAATCCAAAACTCTTTGTAAACTAGGCTCCATTGAACTGCATTACTTTTTGGATAGATCTGAACTTATCCTGATGGGTGGGATAGCTGTGGCCTAGAGTCTGGCCCAGGACCTAACCAACACCAGTAGAGATGGACTTGCGGAGAACATCGGCAGATCCTAACAACCAAAGAGGCATCCTGACACAGGCCCCACTGGGGACAAGTGAGTAAGTAGAGGACAAAACTTTAAAAATATAAGGAAGGGACAAAGTTCCTGTTCCATCATGTAAGGTTCTCAAACACAGCGCAACACAATGACTTGTGTCAAACTGCCTTTAATGGATGGACATCATTGTGAAGTTCTTGGAAACCTGTTGGAACGTATTCCTAAAGCTTTCTTTGTGGCTTTTACTTGTAATTTCTTCCATTAGGGAGCAGCAGCCAGGGGTGGTTGAGGGGTGAAGAAGGGCGGGCATAGGGGCAGTGCAGCATATGCTCATTACCGCAGGGCAGGGGTGTTCTTACACTGCAGGGCTCTCTCTGGCATCGGTGCTCAAGGAGGGGGGCAAAAAAAGGTCTCAACTACAGAAGCAGCAGCAGAGGCAGAGAATATCTTCTTCCACCAGCCCAAGGGCCCTCTGGAAGCTAGAAGGGAGGAGAGTGGACCCCAAACAGAGCAGCATATAGCGTAGCCTGGGAGAAAAACCAGATTGCTGTAAACCAGAACGAAATGAGCTCCCACCCACGTGAGCAGTGGTTCAAGAGGGGCTGTAGAAGCAAGAATAAGTTCCCTCCCATCCAGGTTGCTCTAAAGGTTATCAAAGCCGGAAGGCAGTGATTTTGAACCCAATTTGATTAACTGAGACCCAGAGAAGCAAAGTGATTACACCATGTTCTTATCACCACTAAAAAGAATGACTGGGACTTGAACTCATACCCAGTGATCTTTCCCAGTGGTCAGGGATGCCTGGACCCTATTCTGGTAGATTTGATCATGAACAAACATATGGCTCTTATTGAGAGACACAGCTCAATCCCCTATCATGTCCTATTTTAAGGAAAGGCAGAAAAGTTCAGTTAATAGGGTGAAAGGCTAGAAGCTTACACCTCAGTGTTCTATCCCTGGTTCTGACATCACCTAATCCAGCCAAATGACTATACTGTTGTCCCCCCATGTTTTAAAGTGAGAATAACATCATCAGCTTCCTGCTCTCCTCCCTGGGATATTACATCAATTAATGAGACTAGAAAGTCTAGAAAATTCTGGAAAGTCCTCTGAACTCTTCAGAGACCATATATTCCTTGAAGGTGGGAATCAGATCTTTCTCCTACCCTCACATAGTATGCACATAACAGAAGACTGCTGACTGATCAGACAAGCTGAGGATGGCTGAGTCCTGAGCTTCTCAAATGTAGAGGTGGAGGTCTGGGGATCTTTCTAATATGGTTATGGGTTTCATCAAAATTGAGGATTGGGGATAGACAAAAACAGAGGGGATTCAATTACAAGGTGGATGTCACCAGAGGGAGGAAATTAAGAAATAAAACTCAAGAGAAAAGTCTAACAGTTACTTACATCCATGGAGTAATGCTCAATCTGATAGATGGTGGTCAGCCCCTGGGTCGTGAAATAGTCCAGACATGATGAACAGCCCAACCTTGCTAAGAAACTGCAGAGGGAGGAGGGAAGAGGAAGGAGGAAACAGAAAAAGAAAGTTCACCCCAACTGCATTGGCAAGATAAAGGAAAACCCAACATTTTCCCCTGGGATGCCCTACAGAAGAGACTAGGGGTAGATAAAATATATGTGGGGCCTTGGATTGGAGGTTTTGGAATGATTAGTGACATAAACTTAAATTTAGATCTACAGAGATTAAAGTCAACTGTTCAAGGATTTCTGTAGAGCAGAGATTTTTCATGGTGAATGAGTGGAGATCCAGGGGTTGCATATCAGTGCCATAGGAGCCATTGCAGGGGGTGAAAGGAAGGAGTCCAGTGCTCAGGTTTCCAGCCCTCTTGCCTCCTGGCCCTTCACTTCAAAAATAGCATCTCCACTTTGATTGTTTGTATCTGAGGTTTCTGAGAATGGTTTATGTGGCTAAGGAAAAATTGTAGGCCACCATACTGTGAAGTCATCAACACTTTCTGATTTATGTCCTCTTCAAAATACAGATCCCCTTCTTTTCTTTCCTAGTCTCAGATCAATGGTACCACAATCATCATAGAGCCAGAAACTGGATGGGATGAGCCATGCCCTTGGCCATCTTTCTGACTGACACTGGCTAATGCTGTGGCATCAGTCACGTGGGAACCAACACCTGTTATTCCAGCAGTCAAGTGAAAAAGTCCTGCACATGAAGCGCGAGCAGATGATAGGCAACAGGCATGAGGTTTGGACACCTACGTTTGCCTCTGCTGGAAACAAATTTCTAGGTTTCACAGCTTTCTTCCTTCTGGCTATCTGAACTCCCTTTCCTGGAATGTCCCTCTTTCTCAATATGACAAAGCAGAAGAGGCCACTGGCTTCTTGAGAGTCCCTGTCATTTTTGCTAACATTCAAACTTTTTGATGGACATCCAGCTGCAAAATAATGATCCCATGGTGGTTGAGAGCTATGAGGCCTAGAGAGCAGGAAAGGGAGCAAGATAGCAAGCTGACTGCCCTTTTGGGAACCCCAGCCCTGAGCACCAATTTAAAGGTCACAACTGACTGTAAAAATATGATGGAGGAGTAAGGGAGTAAGTGAAGACGGAGAAAACAGGCATGAAACACTTATATGCCTATAAACTCACATTTTCACTTTTTCCCATGTTGATTATTATGGTTGCTTTGATTAAATACTACTGATGACTCCATAGATTAGAGAGAACTGAACTTGAACCACAGGGTTGCTTGCTTTCTTTCCAGCTGTGCTATTAACTTTGACAGTGTCCACCCTCCACCACCCAGAGATGCTTAGGACAGGCCCCCAGGGGACATGCTGTGGACTCACCTGACAAGGCTGCAATCTGTGGGGTACGGAGGTGGGGGGGTGCAGTGGGAGGTGGATGGCATGGAGAGTGGGGGAGGGAGGGCCTGGGTGGGGCTGAGTCCATTCATGTCTCCAGCCATTGGCATGTGGGTGCCCATCATAGGAACTGAACAGAAGCAGGAGGAACAGAGAGGGTTACTGCTGTTATCACATACGAGCATCCTAGTGGTCCATCTCACCTGGTTTAACATTACCAAGGACCTAATCTACCAGCTTTCCTTTCTAGTCTTCTCTCTCCCTACACCCCTCTAAGCACCTTACATCTCACTGAACAGAAGAGTTACCAAACTTCAAACTAATGACATACTTCTTGACCATGGGACATTCTCTTAGAACAATCTCTTCCCATTCTGTTTTCTACTTCTACTGCTCTGTCTCCTTCTAATACTTGCTGCTCCTGATGTTAATACAGTTCTCCTTGTATCTGCCTTCCTGAGTTATATTTCTGCCTCCTTCACTAGGCTAATCTCTTTAAGCATGGAGATTAGACCTGATACATGTCTGCTTCCCCAGAGACCCAAGCACAGTGCCTGGCATAGAGCAGACGCCCAGGAAACTTAAGTTATGCAAACAAATGAACAAATCCGTGAATGAGAAAGGGCCCTTTGGGATACTGGTTTGGGAATGAGAGAATTCACTGCAATACTGGTAGGGAACCAAGTGTCTCAGAAGGAAGGAGGCAATGAAAGACCCTAGCTCTTTTTTTCTGGCCTATTTCAGGATTATGTTTGGGAACAACGCCAACTTGCACTGGTTTCTTACTGTAAACACTCATAGAGAAGAAAAGCTCAATACCAATAATAATTATGAAACAGATTTTGTTTTTAGGTATAAAAGAATATAAAGCAAAAAAAATAACATGTCCACAAAAAGATGAAGGTAATTTGCTGCTATTTTAGTGAACTGTAGTTTACCAAAGGGGAAAGGCCTCTACCACCAGCTAGTCAGCTAGAGCGCACAGGCCAAGAATGTCTCATCAGTTCCCCTCTGACTTTCCTGATGCCACCAGAGGAAAATTATTAAGCATAAATAAGGAGAAAAGAATGCAAACTGTTTCACAAATGTGAAGGATCATTACCACTATCACTGTTTTGTCATCTCAAAAAAAAGTTGAGGACTCTAAGATCTCATCAGAGAGAAAGCAAAATAATAATAATAATAATAATAATAATAATAATAATAATAAATGGTTCCTTTCCCTTTTATTGCCAAAGTAGTAGACCTATTGAGGGGTCAGGTTTAGTCTTAGGATGTATTTGTCACTAGTGAGAGAGTGGTCTGGCTCTAATGTCTGCATTGCCATACCAAGGAACCAAACCTCATATACCTCTGATGTCAAAACAGTCTGAACAGGCGCTATCAGAACCAGAGAGAGTCACAATCCGAGCCTCCCTGCCTGGATGGGAGCAGAGTTTGGAGGAGAATGGGTACATGTATATGGGTAGCTGAGTCCCTTTGCTGAAACTGTCACAACGCTGTTAATCAGCTATGCTCCAATACAAAATAAAAAGTTAAAAAAAAAGAAAACCCAGTCTCTTCAAGGCAACAGTGAAATGCATATTTGAAGGATTGATCAAAAACATGAGGATTTCTAGGATAAGACTGAGGCACTGCTTTATGAGGATGATTACAAGACACACAGATGTATTTAGGCTTTGTAACCCTTCTGTATTTTTGCCATCTCACTGTGTGTTTGCTATCTTTTTTTTTTTTTTCTTTCAAGTTTGGATAGCCACTCTGTTAGATTAAGTTCTAGTGGACAAGCTAATTATATTTACAGCAAAGCTATGCACCGATCAGCATCCATTTCCAGGCTCAATTCACACATTTTCTCTTATACTTAGTTGATATGAGGAATCTGTGTGTGAGTAAATAAAAGGGAAGCTCCTTTTCCTATGTCGATTCTTTAATAACTGTGTATGGGATGAAGGGGACGATTTGAGAAGATCAAAAGTGTGGAGTCACAGACTGATAAACTGTTAAGTGTGCAGAGTGATAATTTTATGAATGGAAAACGGAGCATTAGATCAGAGAGGTGACTTGTCCAGAGTTACACAGCTGATACTGGAATGCAGTCTAGACTAAAATATGTTTCTATAGATTTTAAGTCCACCACACAATGCTGCTTCCAACAAGTTGGCCATGTTTCCTATTGACAATCTCAAAGACTGTAGAAGGTGGGTCCCCATCCAAGTTGGCAGAAAGCAGACTGTTCTTTCCACAGATATCCTAATCCCTACTAAAGGAACAGCTTTCTCCATCTCTACCAATGTGCTCTGCAATGAGTCACAGATCTTAAAAGTGAAACAACTTTGTCCAAGAGAAATTTAAGCCACTCAACTTCAATCCGTCCTGTCTCTCTGTGACTCCCATACAGCTTCAGAGCAAGCCTTCCCCGATCCCAGAGCAGAGTCTTCCCCTACACTAGCCCTGCTGGTCCTCCAGCTGCAGCTCAAGGGAGATGCTCTTACTGTTGGCTCCCATGCCATCAGGAATGGTGGTGGGAGTGAGGGCGTTGCGCTGCTGAGGGTTGATAAGCTGGCTCACGGAAGGCAGCTTGTTCATGCTGTTCATTTTGTTCAGAGGTGGGGAGCTGTTACCGTAGGAAGACTGAGACTGCATCGAGGTCCTGGGAACACAAACACGGGAAGGATGGTAAGCACAGGATGCTGAGGAGTGGAGACCAGTCATTTCCAACAGGTCTCAGATTAAAACATGGCCCTAACTATATAGGTGTAAAAATATTCCTCCAGAGCAATGACAGGAACTTATCTCTGTTTCCATCTGAGAACCTCTCCTGCCTTGGCAGGGGTCACAAGGCTATCATCATATCATATGTTTCCTACGTGACTACAGGACAAATGAGTATCTTCCTAAAGCATCTCCTTTGTGAGAGGGGAAATCATTGCATCTCCTTTTCCCCCTTTTGTTTTCTCCATCCCTCTCAATGTGAAAATCGAAAAGGGAAAAGAACCGAGTGAAGACCAAAAGGCTTATGAAAGACATGCAGATGGTGAGCTAAAATTGTGGCTGAGGTGTTTCACCTGTAGCTGGAGCTTGCTTGGCCATTTGGGATATGCAGAAAGTAACCATAAAGCCAATCAAACAGGGTATTTGGCAGCCATCGTGCAGAGGCCTCAACATGGAAACATGCTTTCTCAGCTTAGCTGTTCCTGGGCCATGAGGGATCCCATCAGAATACCAAGAGCCTCTCTACACAGAGGGAATCTGAGAGTCCAAACAATTGTTCTGTTAAGCTTCCACAAGTCTCTGGGACGTGTGTGTGTGTATGTCTGAGTGTGTGTGTGCGTGTCAGTGGGTGTATGTCTGTGTGTGAGTATGTGTATGTCTGTGTGAGTGTGTGTGTGTGTGTGTGTGTGTGTGTGTGTGTGTGTTTGTGCACGTGATCAGTTCTGTTCGACTGTTTATGACCCCATAAACTGTAGCCTGCCAGGTTCCTCTGTCCACAGAATTTTTCAGGCAAGAATACTGGAGTGGGTTGCCATTTCCTACTCCAGGGGATCTTCTCCACTGAGAGATCAAATCTGCGTCTCTCAGAAAGGAAAGAAGAAATGCAGTTTTCCATTCAGCATTACTTTGATTTGCACACTAACTAGAACTGGTTTGTCCTACTATGTATGATGGCCTCCCTGGTAGCGCAGTGGCAAAGAATCCACCTGCAATGCAGGAGATGCAGAAGACAGAGGTTCAATCTCTGGGTCAGGAAGATCCCCTGGAGGCGGGCATGGCAACCCACTCTAGTATTCTTGCTGGGAAAAATCCTATGGACAGAGGAGCCTGGTGGGCTATGGTCCGTGTTGTTACAAAGAGTCAGACAGAACTGCAGGGACTGAGACTGTACATAGCACTATGTATTATATTATATATGATATTCCCTATTCAGCTGCCATTCCTGACTTTGAATATAGCACTAATGATTTCTACCAGAATTAGGGGATATGGAGTTAGAAATTCAAGACTTGAGTCTTCCTTCAGCATATATTAGAAAGCTATAGGTCCCTATGCAAGCCAGTAAACATCCCTCAACAGAAAACTAAAATGTTTGTAAACTAAATATATATATATATATATATATATATATATATATATATATATATATATATATATATATACTTACTGCATGAGTTAGATGCTAGACATGGGGAAACTCATAAGAAATTATCTCATCTCTGAGAAGCTCATAGAATAGAGGATATATGGTGATTATAATCCAACCAACCTTGTAGAGCTATGGTGATAACTGAACAAGATAAGATGAGGAAGACTTGTACACACTATCAGACACTATCAGATACTTACAGTGAGTAATCTGTGCCCATAAAATGAAGATTGGGCTGAGCATGTAAAAGGGGAAAACCTCCCCTATGACACTTTTCAAATAAGATGCATTATTTTGTTCCTATTTGTCTCCTCCCTGTTGGAGCCATACAAACTTGTATAGTCAAGTTTTGTTTGTGTGTGTATCAGATTTAGAAGGCTCTGTACATGAATCCAAGTTCCAAACAAGCATGGTATAATAATGTCTGAAAAAATAACAAGTGGTTCTAACACCTGAGTGCTACAGTAGGGCTCGGCTTGGACTTCAAAGCTGCCACTCTGCATCCTCCATAATTACACAAAACATAGAAGCCTCCATTCCATATGACTGAACAGCCTTGGCCAGAGGAATTCAAATAATAGGCTATATTTGCATAGATGAACACAACATTCAATGTGCAATTGACAATTCAGTTGCATTTTACAATCGCTGCCTTAAAGCGGGAGGGTACTGATTTCTCACTTTTGCCCTTCTCAAGAAGACAAGTTTAGATCCTTGTTGTATAAACGGGCGTTTATATAATAAACTCTCCCATTTGTAAGATTGTTCAGGTTACCAAGCTCTCCTTTATCCATTTTCTGAATGAGTCTCACATGGACATGGGATGCAGGTACATGGGCAGAAACGATAATGCCTGTTGTACAGATGGGTAAATATAAGACTCTAAGAAAACATGGGCTCAAGTCATACATGGCTCTAAATGATGAGCTGAGAGGGCTCTTCTCGTAATCCAAAACATTTCCTTTCATTCTGTGGCACTTTCCCAGAAGTAAGACAGTGCAATAGGTTACATAATCGAGACGTAGGTGAAGTAGTGAAAGAAACACAGGGGGCTGAGACAAAGCACAGAACAAAGGATGTAGTAAAGGGAGTCCTAGGTGTCCCTAGGTCCACTCCACCCCTGTGCAGAAGCCCTGCCTGAGTCAACACATTTGAATATACCTAGGAATATTTGTTAAGTTCATACTGAAGTGCAAGAAAGCTCAGGGCAGGGTGACCAAGAGAAACTTCACTAGGTGCTTCTTCCTTTATCTTTACCCACCCAAAGTAACAAAGATGCCAGGTTGCCCAGACTCCAGAGGCAGACTGGTCCTCTGTAACCTAAAGAAATGTCTACTTATCCCTCCTACCCTCCCCAGTCAGTCACATGTACAGCAAGAACTAATGGAAACATTGCTTGAAGCATTAATGTCCACCACTAAGGAGATCAGTCCTGGGTGTTCATTGGAAGGACTGATGCTGAAGCTGAAACTCCAATACTTTGGCCACCTCATGCGACGAGTTGACTCACTGGAAAAGACCCTGATGCTGGGAGGGATTGGGGGAAGGAGGAGAAGGGGACGACAGAGGATGAGATGGCTGGATGGCATTACTGACTCGATGGGCATGACTTTGAGTAAACTCCAGGAGTTAGTGATGGACAGGGAGGCCTGCAGTGCTGCAATTCATGCGGTTGCAAAAAGTCAGACATGACTGAGTGACTGAACTGAACTGAACTGAACTGAGAAAAGTGAAAGTGTATTTAAAAGCTCTGAATTTTCCCTGGACCCTTAATTATAGTGAATGCCTTCTTCCACATCCTATTGCAATGCCTTTCTCCTGTTCCTTTTGTGGTCTTTATTTTTCTATCATTTTATTAGTTTATTTTTAAACCACCTAAACTATTTTTGAGGAAGGTAGGTCATAAATCATAGATGAACAAAGAAGGAACATGAATTTTGGAGTCAATCAAAACATCTGGGTTAATATTTTAGATCTGACACAAATCAGTTAAGGGATTTTGGTTTTATACAAATCTCTCCAGTCTCATTTCCTTAATCTGTAGAACAGGTATTACACTCATTCCAGAAGACTTGCTATGGAGATTAAATCAGATTATGTAAGAGTCCTGGATTTTGTCCTGTAAATTGTAGGTGCTCAAGAGACATTGCTGCCTTTGGCTCTTCCCCTCCAGCCCCAAATGTTTAATACTTTAGTGTGTAGTCAGGGGGATAAGAGGTGTCAGTTTAAGAATTAAAAAGAAGAAGTGGCAAGGACTCTTAGCTGGACAAATCCAGAAATTAGGGTGAAGAGATGAATAAGAATAAGAGAGTCTGAAAAGTTCAGAAACTTTGAATGCATCTCCTTTAATGCTGAAGTGAGTGTTAAAGCTATAAGGAGAAAGGTTGTGGTCATCTGTTTATTATAAGCTTTTATGTCTGATGTAGAAAATATTATGAACATCTCTAGGTGCTCTGGAAAAGGGAGCAAAGCTGAAAAAAATCATGACCAATTTAAAGGCCTTGAAGAACAATTTTTTTTTTCTTTACAAATATAACGTCACAATGTTTGAGCAGACAATCCTAAATATTGCTGGGGTATATGAAGAGATGGAAAAAGTGTTCAGAGACAACATAATCTGTGCCATTATGGTTTCTGTCCCCACTCAAAAAAGAAAATGTGCACACACACACAATACACACACACTAAATGGAAAAAGTAAGAATATAGATTTCCCCAGAAAAAAAACAACGTGTAAGCCTCAGGTCATTTTCTCTAGAGGTACTTTAGATTTTTTCAGGAATCCAACATACAAAAATTAGAAAAGGTACATTCCATGTATTTCTAGTTTTGAGTAGAAGTCCAGGTAAAATCAAGTTCTAATTCTTAACAATGTTAACATAGGTTTCTGTGTATATTTCTAGGAATAAAATCCCATATCTCAGAACCACAAGAGAGCTTTAGGATCATCCAGGATTGAAATCGGGTTTCCAGATTCCGAGTCTAGTGAGTATATATGTGGCAGAGAGTTAAGATTCTTGAGAAGACACAAATTCAAAATCTTCACCACTTTGCTGGAGATGCCTAGAATTCCACGAAAGGATTCCTTCTGTGTCCTTCAATCTTTCATCGCTAAAGAAAAGATAACTCTCTAGTGGAATTTGGCAATGTATCAGGGTGAAGCTATCTTACCAAACCATGGCTGGAGTGTAGTCTCAGATCCTGGAAACACCACAGGTATGAGAGGGGTCAAAAAAAAGGACGGAGGGGAGACATGGAGCATGAGAAAAGGTATGGTTCCTCTTGGAAATTCTGCCCACTACCATCCATGTGTAACTTTTCTCCCTATTGGGGGAATTTTGCTTCTAAAGACAAAAGACAGTGTTTCTTCTCCAGCTAGATTAACTGTGATTATAAACTATGTTCCATCAGTTCACATATATGCATGTATATAAACATCACTACAAACATATTAAAAACTTCCATAAAAATAGAGTGAATTTCAGAACAAAAAGTCTGAAAGAAAATGCAAATGTTAAAAAACTACACATATTTACTCACCCTTTAAGGAATTTGTGAATTCCTTAAAAGGAAAGTGAAACTTGTGCCAATGTAACAAGATAATCTGATTTCACTATTCTACTTTTATCTCAAACATAAACAACTTTTTTCTTAAGTGCTTTTCTAAGCAACTATACTATTTTTACCTAGAAAAATTGTTTTTGAAGTTTTAAAAAAGAGTTACTCAAAGATCAGAAAATGTAGTTTTTTTTTTTAAAGCATTGGACAACAGGTTCCACTACAGATTTCTGGATATTTTCTATGGCCTTTGTCACAGAAGCCAAAATATTTAATAAATTGGAATTTGAGTTAAATTTCTTCTAAAGAACTTGACAGCTGAAGATATAACTTGAGACTTGTTCAGAGATATAAACAACTTATACTATAAGGGGCTAGCTCTTTATGATGAAATTTAACATGCACAGGGCTAAAACATATTTTTAAGCTAGTGTTGGCATTAAAATTTGTTTTTAGGATTGATGACCCTGATACACAGTATCTTAAATAAAAACAGCAACTACTGACAACAGTGTAGACAGAACCAAAATGACCTATTCTGCTTGCTCTTTCGACTTACACATGGTACTTCAAGCACTTAAATGAAAATATTCTAGCATTTAAGAGATTTTTAAAAAAGCAAAAGAGACAGAAAAGAAAAACTGCAAGATAAACCAAGATGCAAAAGTTTATTGAAAATTAAAATCACACATCCATAAAGCAACAGCCTCAATAACAAGAAATCATTGCTGTGGTGACACAGAATAAAGAGCTGGTGACCTGGTGTGGGGAGAAAATTTTTTAAGTCTTTATATTATTATTTTTAAATATGATTTTAAAATGGAAATAAATAGATCCTCTAAACTCACTGAACCAAAAAAAGAAAAGTCATCAACTCTAATATTTGGGCCAGGAGGGTTGACTTTAACATGTGTTTACTTGGACATCACTTAGACAAAACCTAAGTGTCCTTGACAAGACAGTTTGAACAATGTTAGTGATATGGGTGCCTTTAGAGTCAGACTGAGGGACAGGAACTCCAGAGATGTTAACCATAGATTTGGTGCTAGGATTTTGAATTCCACTTTGGGCACTGAAGAATGATATATGACTGCCTGAAAGAATATCACCAGGGTGGTTTTACCCTCTTCTTAAAATGACAGAAGAGGTTTACTTTCCTTGGGGTCCAAACACCAATTTGGAGGGGTAGGTCTCCAGGGTTTCCAGGAGCAAGGAAGACAATCACATCAGATGCTGACAAGGATTGTTAGCGCAGGGTCTGACACAGCATTAATGAACTTTCTACTAACATATGAGGGGAGGATACTGATGATGTAAGTTCTCAAAAAGAAGAAAAGGATCATCCCCTACAGTGGCCACTCGTGGTAGTTATCACCTCTCTGCCCAGCAGTACATTTGACACCTTAGCTTGTTACTATTTGCAGTATCATTGCATGACCAGCATTAAAAGGGCCTGACCAGTCTCTCAGCCACCCACAGACAATAACAACTTTTTTTCTCCTTTTCTTAAAAAGACATCTAAGTTTGAGACCGGCTCAAAAGCTTCTTCATGAGTTTCAGAAACAACAGAAGGTAACAGAAAAGGGTTCTAATGAACATCGTAATGCCCCTCGTCCCAACCTGAGCTCCTGCCTCCCGAGAAACAACAAAAGCTCACAGACAAACACAGGGGTTCCTGACAGACCCACACTAGATCTAAGGATACAGAGTCTGCAGAAAATGTCCTTTCTTGTATAGTTTTGAGTCCCTTCAGAGATTTTCTCACTAATGGCTGTGTGCCTTCGAGCAGTTGGGTCTCTGAGCCAAAGTGTCTTCAAGTCCTGGTTACGAGGGCTGGATACACACACATGTGCACACACACACACACACGCACACACACACACACTCACACGCACACACAGAAACACAATAAACACACACGCTCAAAATACAGAGATGGGGCTCTAGGGGTACACTGATCGATTTGGGGGACTGGAATGTCTAAAGAAGGCGTCAGATTGTCTCGGGGTTTCTCTCCGCGGCTCCACAAGCTCATTCCTGAAGCAGGCTGAAAGGAGACTGCAGAGAGGAACCAGAGAAAAGAAAAGATGAAGGCTTAGGACTTCACATATTCAAATCTACTGAATGCAGAAACACATCCTCCTACCTTCATGATCATAGTATAGTCAGAACAGAATGTCTGCAAGGCTAGTTTTATTCCTTTTTCTTTACCTTCCTTTAAAATCACTCAGAGATGACATTTCAAGATTTTGAAGAAGAAAGGAGAAAAGGCAGTGGTAGTTATCCAGAACTATGAGAATCACTTGTGGAAATTTTTCTTAAAAAAGGCAATTTTTTTTTTCCAGATCCTTTCTGAGACCAGGCATATATATATGCTTGGGCTGGAACCCAAGCATATATATAATTTTAAGAAGTTCCACAAGTGATTCAGTTGAGGACTACTGAGACAAGGTAGGTCATGATGCTTAGTACAGCTTTTGGCATACTGGACGCAATTAATTGCAAAAAGGAATGCAGAGACAAGAAGTAACTTCAATCTTTTGTAAAATGTCATCTGCCTAATTATAATGCCTCATTACTGTTCCTGTCTAGCCTAACTGTGAAGTATGAAGAAATATGATCTTATCAGTCTGGGGGCTGCATCATCCCGCCTTTGTAAAGAACTATTAATGAGCATTTTGTATCTGCCCAGATTGCAATGGATAAGTATCTTAATCCTTTCAGTCACAAACTTGGCCTAGAAATGCACATATCAAACTCATGAAAGCAACTTTTGCATAATGAAGAAATCAATTATGCTCAAGGATGTCAGGAACAAATCCTTTTATTTTGCTAAAGGTTGTGTAACCCCACAAGCTGTTAGGGAATTGCTGCCCTGATGGCTTTTGAGTCACATTTGGTTATTCCTTGCAAAGGAACAAAGCCATTTTTCCTTGGTCAGGACAGATTTAGTAAATCGTCTCACCAGCAAGAATTGGGATCATCTTAAAGAAGGTGCCAGAATACAATTTCTTAATAGGAGGGAAGTAATTTATTACCAAATAAAGAACAATGGCTTTGACTTTTTGTGTGGATACTACATCTTGGGGCTTCTCTTGGACAAAGGGTTGAATGAGATAACATGCAGAAATCATCTTTCACTTACGATAAAAGTGTCTGGACCACAGGGGTACACACTGAGACCTAAAACTGAGATAAGTTCTGCAGTGAGACATAAGAACTTAGAAATGTTACTTAATCTATCTGAATTTAATTAATTTGAGGATATTTTTCATCATTACCAACTCAGAGCTAATAACTCTCTGTCCTGACAACATCCCAACATCCCTGTGAAGTTCAAAACTAACTGAGTAAGCTATAAATGCTTGCGCATTGCCATGACCTGTGAGGTTGAACCACATATTAACCTTTTCAAAAAAATCTATGAAGCTAGCAATTTCAATCAAATAATCTGGAAATGCGGAAGATGGAAGATTTCTAAGTCAAACTTAGAAATACAGTATTAATCACATCTCTCAGAAAGATTTCTGTCTTCTGTTTTCTCCCACAGTGATAATTCTGAAAATATTACTTGCTTCTCTCACAGATACATGAATTTGAAGCAAAATGATCAACATTCTTGAAGAAAATCATAGCTAGATAAGCCTAAAGAAATAGGACTTTACAATGAAACCACAAAGGTAAATAGTAACCACTTGATACAGAGACAGAAAAGTGGGAGTAAGTGCTTACTTTGGTTTTACTAGATTTCCCTGTGGCTCAGCTGGTAAAGAATCTACCTGCAATGTAGGACACCTGGGTTTAATCCCTGGGTTGGGAAGATGCCCTGGAGAAAGGAAAGGCCATCCACTCCAGTATTCCAGCCTGGAGAATTCCATGGACTGTATGGTCCATGGGTCGATAGGTCACAAAAAGTGGGACACGACTGAGCAACTTTCACTTGGTTTTATTTTTTATAACTTTCTTAACTAATGAAGCTGACCAAATCATTGTAAAGAGCTGTATCCTTCAGATCTGATTCTGATCTCGGCTTTGCCATGAACTAGCTATGAACTCACAGGGGTAGTTAACTGGGTCTCAGTTTTCCCAGCTACGGTACAAAGAGGCTAGAACTAAGGTCTTGAAGCTCCTGTTCTGCTCTGATATCCTATGACCTATCTGACCAGTGAACTGCTATCATAAAGTTATCTGATCATACAGGATAAGGAAACATTAAGAGCTCCTCAGAATGCCCATGTTTGTATCAAAATTAAAGAAAAATCCATCCTGTAGAAACTCAAAAATAATTCTCCAGTGTTAGGCTAAGTAAAATTTTAACAAAGTAATGCTGGCTTCAGATCAGGATGAAAGCCAAGGAGGAGAGTAAATTACAGAAGGAAAAAATAATGAAAAAGAGATATTATCGCTCTAAAGTACACAAGTCAAAAGAATTGCTAAGAAGGTCTCAAGTGGCTTCTGAAAAACTGTCTTAAGAATTAATGTCCCTTGAAAATATGACGGTAAGGGGTCTAGTGGCAAGAATGGGTCCAACTTGTCCTCTTACTAGATTTTGGCTTCTATGAAAATAACTCCTTATGTTTATTCCAATCAACTAAAATAAAATTTCTTTATACATTGTGTAAAACCTACTTATAACAATTAGAGCCACAAAAATTCAATGAAGATTTATCCTCTAGAAAGCCTATGATCATGAAGGTAATTGTGAAGGAATTTTTGAAAAAGGAAAACCATGCACAAATGAAAAGCTAACAGAGAGAAAATACATACTGGGACACTAACAGAAGCAATTAAAACTGAAAATATTTCATTACTACTTTGTACAAAATGCATTCCCTTCCCACTGATTTTCCCTCCACTATAAAGAAAAGTATAAAATTGATTCCTCATCAGCATAATATTGGTACTAAATTTTTGCAAAGAACTCACAGGCTATCATAGGCATTTTCTAAGTTGATGTATTATTTTCAAATGATTGCCAGGGAATTACATTTCTGTTTTTGCTTGTCTAATTATTCATGCTTTTTCTTGGAGATCTGCATAAAAATAAAAGAGCTGAAAAATCTCAGCTGAAGAATACAGCAACTGGAGAATTTATATAGATGTATATCAAACAATGGAGGGAAATCCAGGTAAATATAATGTAACAAAGATATAATTAGACCAAATGTCTATATTTTCCAAAGATTTCATTTTGCAGTCTGTTACATTTCCATGCACAAGTTATCACAGCTAAAGTTAGCTCTTATACACTGTGGAAACAAACAGTCAAAAACATGCAATTGTACATACAAACAGATACCACAGGGAAGTACAGGGCTACTAATTGCTCACTATTCATCTGTGACCACACATGCAAAAAGTGAAAATATGTCTCTAAAATCTTTTGAACTTCTTAAAATAACAAATTTTAAGATATAATTTCTTCTTTAATCAAATAGATGGTTTGATGAAATATGAATTATAACAAAATAATTTCCGTTTAGAGCCATGTCAGCCAGTTAGGCTAGAGAAGTTATAAGCTCTGAATAACTCATCACCCAGAGACACAGAACTCTGTATCCTCATGGATCCCATGTAAATGAACAGATGCACATGCCCTCAACTGACTGGAGTAGATTTTCTTGGCTCGTAAAATCTCTAAAACTATGACACAAAACTATTCTTTCTATTGTGTGATGTAGACAAACTGTTTAAAATGTCCTACAAACTTACATGATGCTGAAAATAAACTTCCAGAGGCTATTTAAGATTCAAATAGTGTTCTGGTAAGTCACCACCATACTGTAAACTATGGGAGGGCAGGAACACAAGTGTCTCATCTCTGTTTCTAAGGCTTTCACATAGCAGATCCTCAGTAAAAAGCTTGTTATATGTGTCATGTCAACTATTCTGGTCTTGACTGATGAGGAACCATACAGTGCATCTAGATGGGCATGTCTAATTTCTTCAGCCAGAAAAAAGAGAAAAGAGGCCTCTGATAAAGGCTGCTATTGTTTTGTTCTGAAATGTCACCCTAAAAGACTCCTTAAAATCTTTTAGTACTTCTCTACTTTAGGATATATAGATTACCTTCCAAATACTGTTATTAAAAAAAATATGAACCTCAAGAAGTCATGGAGAATCCACTCTTTCATCTAGAAAGAGGACTGGAAAACTATAGTGAATAGGCCAAATCTGGTCCATAAACTAAGAATGCTTTTTACATTTTTACAAGGTGGAAACAATTCAAAAGAAAAATGTTTCATGACAAGTGAAAATTATATGAAATTCAAATTTCAGTGTCCATAAAATAAAACTTTATTGTAACAACTACTCTCGTTTGTCTATATATTGTCTGGGGTTGCTTCTCTGTTTCTGAACAGGGGAGCTGCAAGAGACCATATATATGGACCGGAAAGCCTAAGATATTTGCTACTGGTGCTTTACAGAAAAAAAAAAAAAAATTTGCCAAACTGTGTGGTAGGAGGTCAGAATCTACAAACCACACTATTTAAAATAGACAGAATTTTTCTCTTTAGCTGAAAAAAAGACAGGAAATTATGGAGCAACTAGTTCAGCATTGAGTAACTCTTCTGACACTATTTTAGCTAAGTCAAACATTTCCAGGGTGAACTGAAAACGATCTGGGAGTCTGTCTTAATAGCATGATGTAAGTAACTTGGAGAAGGCATCTATCCCCTATAGGTCTGTAAAGGATGTTACAAGGTCTGTTTCTTTGATCCTTGTATGAGTTTATAAGAACTAAATCAGTTTTGCATTTAAATATATTAATATATATTTCTATCTGATAGCTTAAGTATTATATAAGGATTGACAATGGGAATTCTGTAACCTTGAATTCTAATTCTCCTCTGCAGTACTCTGTATCCCCAAGGAACCTCCTGATTCAACTTTCCAGTCAGCCTTACTATAAAACCTTATAATTATGATTTGCAAAACTTCCGTGCTAGAAGGGAATGGCGAGATCCCTTCCAGGCAAAAAAGGTCTTAAATGGTCAAAGAACCTGAAGTCCTTTAAAGAGGACTTTAAAAAAGTCCTTTAAAAGAAAAGCAATACCTTTTTATTATGCTTTTCATAGGTATTTCTCTAGAGTAGTTAATAATAAATGAGAAAAGATCCATTATCTATTGTTCATTTGTGTTCCTAATGTAAAAGACAATCTTGTCATAGGCAAGACAGTTTTGGCTTCATTTCTTTTTGCCTGAAGTGTAAAATGTCTACATTTTACATTGATCTACAGAGACTCCAGCAATACTTTCAGTTTAGACACAATAGTTTTTCAGCTCACAAGTGATTATTCTTAACCACAGAAGGGTAAGTATAAATCAGAGTTCTGATTCACCAATTTCCCTTCTTTCATAAGAGCTAGTCTGTTCTGGTTAGTTATTAAAAACACCATCATCAAAGATCTGAGAATCAAGGTAAAATGAACATAAAAATAGGTTGTATATCTATTCTAAAATGGTTGCAAAATCTGGCCTCACTGATATAAACATGTCTTGCTGGAAGACCTAGAATGAGGATGTTCAAACATTGGCAATGTGGCTCTATTTTGCCCTGATGCATCCAGATTTTCCCTAATGACCAGGCACTAGGACTCTGAATCCTCAACATAGCACTCAAAAAGTCACTTATAGTGAAACCTATGTGCTGTCCCTAGTCTATAAGGATTGTCCCAAAAGTGGATTGTGTGCATCCCAGGCGAGGGACAAGATAAGATATTGGGATGAGGAAACACTATGTGATTTTAAATAGACACAGTATTAATAGAATAGAGGGTGTATTCAAAATTCTACTATTGATAGATGTGCATGGATTAGGGGCATAGAAAAGAAAACTAATTCTATCAGTGTGAGTCTTTTTTCAGAATTCACTTGAAATGGTTTCAATTCAACTTCAGAATATAGGTGTAACTGGTCAAAGGGAGGGTTATAAGAAACATAGAAGACTGTTGGAGCAGAAAAAGAAGTCCCCAGGCCAGCTCATGTGAACCTACCAAGTTCTGCTGTCTCACAACCTCACCTTTTACATCACCCAACAACCATCCTGTGGCCGATCTGAATACACAGTCATCTTAAGTACATCTGCTAGAATGACACAGATATCCACTCACTGTTTCTGAAGTAAATGTTGGTGCTGCTGTTGCTGCTGCTGCCTGTAGGTTTCAATTGTGTGCTGGGGAAGGTACTGCATGAGTTCCAGGGATTCTTTTATCTTCAGCAGCATTTCGTAAGTCTCACGGCCCCTTACCTACATAAAAGAGCAGAAGGAAAGAGACAAAAAATGAAGGACTGTAGAACTATCAGAAGTACAGTCAATCCTCTTTATTTGTGGATTCTGCTTGGACTAATTCATCTACTTGCTAACATCCATTTATAACACAAACATCAATACTTCACAGACAGGGGCATAATGACGAAAAGTTGAGTGTCCCAATGTGCATGTTCCCAACTGAGGGTGAAAAAGGCGATGTTCCAACCTCTTGCTTCAACTCTTATGCTGGAAATAAATGTCCTTCTCATAGCATATTTAGGGCCAATTTTTTTTACCTTTTCTGTACTTTTTGGAGGTAAATTTTTTGGTTTAAAATAGTTCCCAAAGGCAGCTTCAGTGCTCTCTGCCGCTGCTGTTGCTGCTGCTAAGTCGCTTCAGTCGTGTTCGACTCTGTGCGACCCCATAGACGGCAGCCCACCAGGCTCCCCCATCCCTGGGATTCTCCAGGCAAGAACACTGGAGTGGGCTGACATTTCCTTCTCCAATGCATGAAAGTGAAAAGTGAATGTGAAATCGCTCAGTCGTGTCCGACTCTGAGACTCCATGAACTGCAGCCCACCAGGCTCCTCTGCCCATGGGATTTTCCAGGCAAAAATACTGGAGTGGGTTGCCATTGCCTTCTCTGTCAGTGCTCTCTAGTGCTCCTAAATGCAAATACACTGTAATGTGCCTTATGGAGAAAATTCATGTTAGATAAGCTTAGTCCAGCCATGAGCTCTAGTGGCACGGACTGTGCATTCATTGTTAATGAATCAATGTGCATGCGTGCAGGCATGCTCAGCTGTGTCCAACTCTTTGCAACCCCACAAACTGTGGCCTGCTAGGCTCCTCTGTCTATGGGGTTCTCCCAGCAAGAACACGGGCATGGGTTGCCACTTCCTCCTTCAGTAATGAATCAACAGCATATATTAAATAAGAAACACACATGAAACAAGGTAATGCATCAATCAGTTGCTACAAATGTGATCAGAAGCTCATAGGAATCTAATCCTGTATTTTTCGTAGGAGCAATGATTCAGTATTTGATCATACAGTGTCCACAGTGACTTTTTAAAGCATAACTACCACAGATAACTAGAATTAGCTGTAATTATATCTGGAAAGACACACGTTTTCAGCAGGGATAAAATATGCTTCCTTCTTTAACACAGTCTCTTAAAAACTTCAAGAAGTCTGAGCAGAACCAGGACTAGAGAAAGGCGAGTGGAGAACGAAGAGCACTTGCCTGACCCTGAGAGCGAGTGCCTGTCACTGTGCACCCTGGCACATCGCCTGTCCCCTCCCTGTCAGAACTCAGAAATGGAAAGATTTTCTCTACCTTTTATTGGGTTAATTCCTACTTATCCCAGCTCTGGCATCATATTCTTTGAGAAGCTTTTCCTGACCTCAACCTTTTAGGCCAAGTCATGCATCCTTCCTGGGAGCTCCACAGTGTCACCCCTAACTGTACTGAAGTGCTTATTTCATTATTATACCTCTTTGTCTCCTCACTAGAAGACAAGGTCTTGGAAGGTAAGAATTGTACCTTAATGATCTCTAATGGTCAGAGTCTAGCATTTCTGCCATTCAACAAACACCAACTAAATTCATGCTAAATGAAGAGTGTTTTGTTTTTTTTCTTCACACATTTCAGTCTGGCTAATTCTTCACTAAAAATAAGATGTAACTGTTTATAGGGTATTTCCTCCATTAGTACAAACTGAAATTTCATTAAAGAAACAGCTCTTCAAAGTGGTTTCTATCTCATCAGCTGAAGACACATTAGAGCTTTCAGAATATCTAGTATAGCAGGAAAATGTTTAAGAGTTCACATACCAGTTTCCATATGTGGCCTGAGAAACGAGACATTGAGAATCTCAGCTAACTCGCTGTCTGACTGTTCTGCCAGCAAGCAGTCTAATTAATCCCTGACCTGACTGACCTTTAGGGCCTCAAAAGAAAGGGCTAGTGAACATGGCACACCCAAACCTGTGGCTTAATTTCAATCCGAGCCAAATCTTCTGGCCCAGCTTGTCTGTATCTTAAGAGCAATACTGGTTACCAAAGCTTTGCTGCCACTCTAGATGGCAAAGACCTAAGGTGATAAGAACTAAATGAACTGCAAGTATAATCTAAAAAAGGGCACCCTGGTGACCTTGAGAGGGCTTATATTCCTTGTAGGAATGAACAATGCTCCTACACAATATATGGCCATTCCCATATAGTTGAGGATTCTGCCTAGCTTTTTTTGTTTTTTTTTTTTTTAGCATTCCCTAAAAGAAATCACCTGGAGAATCCCAGGGTAGGCAGAGCCTAGTGGGCTGCTGTCTATGGGGTCACACAGAGTCGGACACGACTGAAGCGACGTAGCAGCAGCAAAAGAAATCACAGGCAATACTTTATAGTAGTATATCAACTTTGTGAATGCCTTCTGACAAAATTTTAGTCCTAAATTGGTATGACCAGGCTGTCTAGGATCATCTTATCACTCTTCAGTAATGAAAGACAAATTAATTTTAAAGATTTGCATAAGAAGAACTCTACTAGTAGTGTAGTTCTGACTGGGTGAGTAGTAAGAGGAAGAGCCCACACTATTAATCTGTTCTGGAACTTTAGAGGGGATGCATAATTTCCTAATTTTGCAAAAAAAAAAAAAGTAGGTTTTCTGTTTTATCTCACTTGTCTCTATCACCCTCTTCACATTCTCATTCACAGATAATCAAAAGATGACCACAGAGTAAAAGCTCATTCAAAGAAGGTGAAAATGAAGCAACACGAATACCCAAGGGAGACTCACTGGTAAGTATAACAGTTCATCATCTGGGGATCTTCGTTTCTTGATGGATGTCATCTGGATGCCATGTGTGTTCTGACGGAAAGCTGGTGGAGGAAAAGTGCAAGTTTCATCCTGGGAACATTTCTGAAGCAATAATACACTGATTAAACAGACAGTAGCACCATTGACACTGATGAGATTAGGATTTCCAGTTCTAAGCAGCCATTCAACCAGTGATGATTATTTTTATATTAGGTGTAAACCTAACAATAATGAGAGTGGGGTGGGGGGAGGTGAGGCAAAACAGGGAAGGAAAAACAGGAGGTGGGTGTAGAGAGGCTGGGAAATGGCCTCTGGCTTAAGCAGTGCTACAGGAATCCCTGTGTTTTACTGGAGTGTGACTGTGAACAGCTGCTCAGCACAGGAAGATAAATTGGAATTGTGTTTTATTTTTCAGATCATTTATCTTCCAAGGAGGTAAATGCAGTTTGTAGGAGTTGTCTTGTCTGTGCATTCAACCTTGTGAGCTCCCCCCTCCCATGTTAGTACGAATATCACATAGCCTCTGACAAGCAGTCTCTGGGACCTCAGTTTTCTCTTTGGTAAAATCAGGGAATTAATTTTATATATCCCTAAAGGTTTCCAAAATTTAGAAACTATACCCAGGACCCAGAATATAGAGATGACTCTCCTACTGGAATTCAGATAATCGTTCTTACTGAAAGTTTTTGATTGGTAGGTAACTGAGGTGCTCAGGGAAGCGTATGGAGCTAGGTCAATAGACAGACTCAAGAGGAGAATTAGGGTGGAGATATAATTATTGATAGTACATACACTATTGATAGTGTATATATAATCTAAGTACTATATATACGATTGTTTGAAGAATAATCAGGGAGAAAAAAACTGGAAAAGCAAATCACACTGAACAGCCCAAAGATGATAAAGGTTAGTTGTTACAACAAGTTGTTCTGCAAAATTCGATACCATTTTTATTTCTTCTGCATACGAATCAGTAATAAGATGAAAACCTTTCTAGTGATATAATCCACAGTGTGATATATTTCAAAATACTTGCTATAGTGATGGTAGGCTTATGCAAGCCATCTTCTAGAATTAAATCTCACGCTTTAGTAGCTTGGGTGGATCAATGGTTTTCAAACTCTGTGACCTGAAGAATGACACCTCTGGGGGTGAGTACCTGACATGCAAGGGGGGTGTGAGTGAAGCATGAAACCAAAGCCCACTCCTGACTCCCACCCCTTCAACTAAAACAGCTCTGCTTTCAGCAGTTTTGAGCTCCTTGAAATACCTCATTTTTAAAAAGCTTTTATTGCTTAAAAAAACAAGTCTGAAACCAACTGATCTAAATCATCAGCCTCACTATAAATGATTTAACTAAAGCCCTGCGTGGGTCCTACATGTCAAGGAAACCCACAGCTGCATATTCCCCAGACTGTGCTTTATGAAGTGCACTCTTAAATCTCACTATTCCCCCAGACTCAGGAGGTAGGCAGGTGGCATTTTCAACCCTCACCTTCAATAACAGAAAGATAAATGGATATAAATATGCTAAGGTACTGGTTCTCAAACTTCACCTGGCAACAGAGGCACCTACAGGGCTTACAAAACATGGATCCCTGGGCCTCACACCCAGTACTTCTGATTCTGCAAGCCTGCAAACTAAGAGTTTGCATTTCTCCCCAGCTTCCAGATGATACTGATGCTATTGGTCTGGGAGTCATGTCTGGAGGATTGCTGGGTAATCTTCCATGATGATCTGCTTTTGAAAAGCTACAGTGTACCCCCAGAATCCGTTTCATCAAGAGCTGCAGCTTCAGTTCATAAACGTGTCTCTAAAGTCCTTAGGTCTTATTCTGCAGCTTCTCAAACATCACCCGTCAGGTGCTGTATCTGGCGGAGACTGAGCCCTACCCCATTGGGCCACTACAGCTACTTACGGCGCTTCGTACCATCACCGTTCTTTGTGCTGTCCGACACCTGCTGCTTTCTGATGCTGTCTTCATCTGCCTTCCTGTCTCTCCCTGGGCAAGCACAGATCCGGGCCTCAAAGCAGCGGCGGCCCAGGACTTGCCCACTAGGAATTAAAAAGGAGAAGAAAGCGTTAAATGAAAGGAATTTGAAAAGCCCCCTGCTGGCCATCACCAGTGCACCAGCTCCACCAGCTCCACCACCAACTCAAGGCTGCTTTGAGGATGGGCCCCAAAGCATTTGGCAGAACACAAAAGTGCTTACACGCCATGAGCAATATTAGTAAATAGCATCCATTTGTTCTGCAAAGAACCTCCAAGCCATTAGCTGAACAGCTGTATTTAGCTACATATTTTGAAGGAAACTTGAGTTAAGCCAGTGGATGTCTCCAGATAAAATCCCCTTAGGCAGCTCAGACTTATTCAAAGAAACTGTTAAATGCCTCACGGCCCACATGAAAACAAACACTGTCTAATCAGAAACTATTCCAGTCAAATGTCAAGAATTCAGGTATGAAGTGACTTGAACACCTTTCCAACTCTTTTTTTTTCTCTTCTACCTTTACCCACCCTGTTCTGTCTCCACTTTCTTAGATCTTTATGTAAGTGTTTGCAGCAAGGATTTACAGCACAGAGGACAAAATCTAGGGTAGCTCTCTGTTGTACATGCAAAGGTAATGATAAAACAAACATAATTTCACTTTGCCCTGTGCCCAGAGTTTCTACAGAATGACAGTTCTGCAAATGCCACTTACTCTCTGGTTTCCAGAGTAACAATGATTAAAATTGGACGGCGATTCATCCCTCCAACACAACTGCTGTTACACATGAAATTGTACAAGACTGTCGTGAATTCAGTGCCAACCTGAACACAGGGAGGAAGAGAGTCGGTGTTAACAATGACTTGAACTAATATTCTTTCTTCTCATTTCTTCCTTCTTAATCCTCACTTACTTAAACAACTCCATTTCTGATCAAGTGATATGCTTTCTTCTAAAAAACTGCAAAACCCATGGTAGATTCTTCTTTGCCTTGGCTCTTAGGAAGCTTAAAGCTAGTATTTGCAATAGTGGACCCTCTGCACAGTATGAAAGGGTTTATAAAAATAACCATTTTTGACCCTATTCACTTGCAAGCTGATCCCTATCACTTAATTCAAACAGGGTTCATCACATATATGAAAAGTTAGAGATGAAAAAATTACTAATTATAGCAGTAATGCTCCAGGGATATTTTTATGATATGGATAACACAGTACAACACACACGTGAATGTATACTTCTATAAAGAACACTCTGGAATTCAGAGTTAAATAATCTAGTCCAGAAAATGAATTTATGGGTGAAGCAATCTGAAACCTAGAGACACAGAGTTATAAGCTAGAAGTCTACAGAGTGAGTCACCAAATCAAGGGTCTCTGGTCTCACCACTCCCGTGTTCTCTCTGCTGCATCACGCTGCTTTTCTAATCTGCCATCCTGTACATTCGAACTTCAACTATGAGATCCCTTTTAGGGTCTCCCATTTTCAGGATAGTGTAAAAATGGTGGTGGTGGTTTAGTCGCTAAGTCATGTACTACTCTTGCGACCCCATGGACTATAGCCCACCAGGCTCCTCTGTCCATGGGATGTTCCAGGCAAGAATACTGGAGTGGATTGCCATTTCCTTCTCCAGGGAATCTTCCCAACCCAGGAATCGAACTCAGGTCTCTTGCATTGCAGGCAGGTTCTTTACTGACTGAGCTATGAGGGAAAAATACATGCTTCCAGTACTCATGTACATCCACTACCAGCTGAATTTCCAATTAAGATCTCTGGATAATAATGTTATGTATAAACTCAACCGTAGATTCAATTATTTTCTGCCTTTAAGATGAGAACATGGGCAACAGAGCCATGTTAACAAGAACAAATTTGGTACAAATTTAGCAGTTTTGAAGGGGGATAGAGAAGTGCCTGGTGAAGAGAAGGGAGAGAATAAATACAAAAACAGTTACCTATTTTATAACTAAGATAGAATTATATGCTTGAAACACCTCCTATTACTAAAAGTAATACTCTCTCAAGTCTGCCCAGTCTTTATCTGCTTACCTGAGGTGGCTCATAAGGTACCAGCACACTTTGTCTTCCTGTGATGGGATCTTCTACATATTGGGCATGACTGTTACCTTCTACTCGAATCAAATGACTGGGAGGGGCAATCTGTCCTGCAGAATGGGAAAAAAAAAAAAAAAATTAGCTCTTTACCCTCAAAACAAAGAAAATAAAATGAAACTTTATGGACAGAACACTGGTGGTCAAAGAAATAGTTTGTATGATATAGGAGATATACATGCTTGAAAAGAAGACTAGATCCTGTTGCCAGAGATCTAACACATGAAGGTATCACAACCTTTATAGCCATAAAAAGGTCAGGAATGGTCATCTATATTTAAGGGAACAGTCCCATGTTTCTGGGCTCAAGGTAAACAATTCAAGTTGTAGAGAACTCTATAACTACATTTCTAAGCTGACCCATACAGGGCGTTTTTCCAGCTTCTCTGAAAAATGGAAGAAAAAGGAACAAGTTAATTTTAAAAATACACCTGCATGACAGAAAACACTGCCCCCAAATTGACCATTTAAAACACTAAGAAGCTATGGATGGCAAGGATATAACTTTCACTTTGCCTATTCTTTTCTTCATAATGAAGCCACAATTTTACTTTGGTTATAAAGATGGTAAACTAACTTTATTTGTTGTACTGCAATTGTCCCAGGTTAGAGGCTTAAAAAAGGGAGCAAGTTTTGAAAGGAACAAAAGCAAAGTTTAACAAAATGTGATATCTTGTAGAACTCAAAAATAAAGATGCTGCTCCAAGAGTTAATGTTGTAAAGGTGTTTTTAACCTTTGGTCTCATATTCTCATTCTACAGTAACTGATACTCAAAGTAAAAGGTTTGTATATTGAGATGCTCTCTGTTGCCTGAAGCATCATATATTATGGCAAAAATTTTAAATAACTATTATGCTAAAAAATAAGAAAAGAGCAACCAACAACAAAAATGGTTATGTCATCTTGATGGATCAAGAGCAGTTATGGAAACCAATAATGAAGCCTAGCTATAGAGAATAACTTCTATAGCATATTGTTAAGTGAAAGGTAAGATGCAGAGGTATGGATAAGGAGGTCATATAGACAAGGACTAGAAATTAATAAGTAAAAATTAGTTGTGTTAAGGTGGAGAGATTTCAACTTTATTTTCTTTTTTTAAAATTTCTATCTACTATCTTTCTTCATTACTTTTTCTTTACCACCTATTATATTCTCTACATACATATACTCAGGGTAACCTACCAATCTTCCTATTTTTCACATAATTTCTATAAAAGGTATTCTAACTCCCAATCTTCCTATCTCCTCATTGCTCTTTGATGAATCTTTATGCTTTCTCTTGCCCTTCCTTTCAACTATTTTGTGTTCTTGACTTAGCCTCCCTTCATAAACTTTAGAACAGTAAATGTAAGAGGACCCTTGGAAATAATGACCACTTCTGTAAAACTGTTACTGGATCTGAGGCTCAGAGCCTGGGACCTAACTTATCTACGGATACAGCACTTAAAGGCTGTAAGATACCTGGCCCCAAGATACCTGCTCTTTGACAGTCAGTCCTTCACTTTACTGCTTCCCTTCCCAAGCTCATGTTCTAGATTTCCCATTTACTCCTCTTATCTGTTATTTGTCTTCATTTATTTTTCTTATTCCCCATTTTCCTCTTCTTCTTCTTCTTTTTTTTTTTTTTTTTTTTAATATTTATCACTTTTTATGCTCCTTTCTCTTACCCTTCTAGACCCTAATTGATCCAACCTTGACAATCACCCTGGGAGAGGTACTGAAACCCTTAGCAAGGGACCAACAGATCAGAGATCACACTCTTCTCCTTAAATCCTCTCATTTAAAAAAAAGGGGGGCGGGTAGTTAGAAAAGGAAAAAGGAGTCTAAAATGGTGGTGGCTAAAAGACAAAGGGAAAAGCCCACAATAACAGAACAAAAGAAAATCTGCAGACTGCAGTGGGAGTGAGAACTTCAGGTGGAACATAGATAGCCCTAATTTGCATAGGGAGAGGAGACAAAAAGAACAAAAAGAGAGAGCCAAGATGGACTGAGGCCTCTCCCTTGGGGTTGATCCACCCTCACACCTCCAGGGTGTACTACCCTTGTTTGCTGAATAAAACTCTGAGCTGTAACTGAGCTGTAACACTGGTCTGCCATTTCAAATCTTTGTTGCCACAAGACAGAACCCAGGAAATTACTCAACTCTCCTAACAGAAGGGAAGGAAGAAACAGGGAGAAGACAGGCAAGCCCAGGTCATCCAGCAATTACCAATATTAAAATAAGCAGTTTAATTATTGTGAAAGCCTGAAATTTATTCAACGTTATTCTGTCTTATTAGCCAAAAAGGTAGACTAAGCTGCCATCAGATTGCAGAGATTGGAATCAGATAGGTGGATCCCAGACAAAACTCTACACAGGAACTCTATTTCAAGCTTAGTTGAACAGCCACAGACCCCCATTCTCCTTACCCTCATTGAATTCACGACTCAGCTCATGGTTGGGGCACCGTTTTACCACTTCAGTGACATGCTCGGCCTTCTTGTAGACAGGCATGGCCCGGATGACAGCACCCTGAGGTGGTGGGGTCATCACCTTGATCTGGATGGGGCATGTCTTTGCAATCTGGCAGTACAGCTTCTTCAGTTCAGTGGAATACTGCTTAGAGATGGGTCCATGGTGAAAGAAAGAAAGGAAACAAGAGGTTTTGTTATATTCAAAATCAGAACAAGGAAATATATGTACACTTTCTGTAAACATGTTCCTTTAGAGCTGCTTGTTTGAAACTAAGCAGGACCCTATGGGACTCCTGGATATGGAAGCCTGTGTCTCCCATTCCTTGTTTGTAAGGAGCAGACTCCAGCCTCTGTCCTTCCCAGAGCCCCATAGGACATATTCAACCTTTTGGTAATCAAGGAAGGGGGAGGATGCAAAGATAAGGGAAGAATAGCCAAGAAACAACAGTGCCGTCTTAGGACAGGGTCCTAGTTTCCCCTCAAGGGATACATATAACAAAATCTTTAAGCTCTTATTAGAAACAAACGTAAAGTAATGCTAAAAATTCTCCAAGCCAGGCTTTAGCAGTATGTGAACCGTGAACTTCCAGATGTTCAAGCTGTTTTAGAAAAGGCAGAGGAACCAGAGATCAAATTGCCAACATTTGCTGGATCACTGAAAAAGCAAGAGAATTCCACAAAAACATCGATTTCTGCTTTATGACTATGTCAAAGCCTTTGACTGTGTGGATCACAATAAACTATGGAAAATTCTGAAAGGGATGGGAATACCAGACCACCTGACCTGCCTCTTGAGAAACCTGTATGCAGGTCAGGAAGCAACGGTTAGAAATGGACATGGAACAACAGACTGGTTCCAAACAGGAAAAGGAGTACATCAAAGCTATATTACACCCTGCTTATTTAACTTATATGCAGAGTACATCATGAAAAACGCTGGACTGGAGGAAGCACAAGCTAGAATCAAGATTGCCAGGAGAATTATCAATAACCTCAGATATGCAGATGACACCACCCTTATGGCAGGAAAGGAAGAATAACAAAAGAGCCTCCTGATGAAAGTGAAAGAGGACAGTGAAAAGTTGGCTTAAAGCTCAACATTCAGAAAACTAAGATCCTGGCAATCGGTCCCATCACTTCATGGGAAATAGAAGGGGAAACAGTGGAAACTGGAAGACTTTATTTTTGGGGGCTCCAAAATCACTGCAGATGGTGACCGCAGCCATGAAATTAAAAGACGCTTACTTCTTGGAAAGAAGGTTATGACCAACCTAGATAGCATATTAAAAAGCAGAGACATTACTTTGTCAAAAAAGGTCCATCTAGTCAAGGCTATGGTTTTTTCAGTGGTCATGTGTGGGTGTGAGAGTTGGACTATAAAGAAAGCTGAGTGCTAAAGAATTGATGCTTTTGAACTCTGGTGTTGGAGAAGACTCTTGAGAGTCCCTTGGACTGCAAAGAGATCCAACCAGTCCATCCTAAAGGAGATCAGTCCTGGGTGTTCATTGGTAGGGCTGATGTTGAAGCTGAAACTTCAATACTTTGGCCACCTGTTGCGAAGAGCTGACTTATTTGAAAAGACCCTGATGCTGGGAAGGATTGAAGGCAGGAGGAGACGGGGATGACAGAGGATGAGATGGTTGGATGGCATCACTGACTCAATGGACATGGGTTTGGGTAGACTCCAGGAGTTGGTGATGGACAGGGAGGCCATCATCATGGGGTCTCAAAGAGCTGGACATGACTGAGTGACTGAATTGAACTGAAAGTGAAAGAAAGTGAAGTTGCTCAGTCGTGTCCGACTCTTTGCAACCCCATGGACTGTAGTCTAACAGGCTCCTCCGTCCATGGGATTTTCCAGGCAAGAATACTGGAGTGGGTTGCCATTTTCTTCTTCAGGAGATCTTCCCAATCCAGGGATTGAACCCGGGTCTCCCACATTGTAGGCAGACGCTTTACTTTCTGAGCCACCAGGGAAGTCCTGAACTGAGAACCAAAAACCCCAATGGAATGGATTGAGCATTCTTCATTCCAGAGAACACCTGAGGCCATATTAAAGGAACCAGAGAAAGGCATCATGAGTTTACCAGAAATCAGATTAAAAGAGTGCACACACCCTAATCTTATCATCGACTCCACCCTGGAACCACTGCTATAAAGCTCCTTACTAAATACTCCCAAGTGGGTCACTGTTTTTGAGGGCGGGATCCCAGTGTGTCCCCTTATGACTAGTAAAGAAATAAAGCTAACCTTTCCTCCTTCACCCCAAATTCAGTCTCTGAGATTTGATCTGGCACCAGAGTACAGAAACCAAGTTTTCAGCAACATGTTCACCACTGGTTGAAACCATTTATCAAAACACATTTGTGTCATTATTTACAGTTATCATCTCTTCAAAATGAAGAAACTGATTCTCAGAAATATCTCAATGATTAACACTATGAACAGGTTTACAGAGTACTGAAAACTAAATGGAAAAACAGTATTCTCATGTATTGAGTAATATTAAGCAAACTATAATTAATCCTACCCTTACAATACTCTATAGAGACTCATAGAAATTAGGTGTAATGGAAAAAAATGTTTTCAGACAGAATATCTGGTAGATAGTGAAGAGATTTCATTTAAGGTCAACCAACTAGAAAATTGCAAAAGTTCCCTCAAACAACTGCAATTATCTTCTAGGGTCATAGCCTAAAAGAATGAGGGATCTGAAAGGGGTCATTTGGTCCTATGTTCTCATGAAAGGACTGCCCTATTACAACATAGTCAGACATGGCAGCAATAAAGATGATCTTTTCATTCACAAGGGACTGAAATTTTCCTCACTATACTTCCTTCTGCACGGAAAGGAGGTTCAGTGGTTGGTTGGTTGGTTGGTTGGTTGTAGAATTAGAAAATAGGGTAGGGAAAGCATGAGACCTTGAAAATAAAGTTTCATCCTTGTTGTTTCCTTTAGAAAGTCTCCATTCTAATCCTTGTATTAGCCTAAGAGAATGAGGGATCTGAAAGGGGTCATTTGGTCCTATGTTCTCATGAAAGGACTGCCCTATTACAACATAGTCAGACATGGGGCAATAAAGATGATCTTTTCATTCACAAGGGACTGAAATTTTCCTTGCTATACTTATTTCTGCACGGAAAGGAGGTTCAGTGGTTGGTTGGTTGGTTGGTTGTAGAATTAGAAAATAGGGTAGGGAAAGCATGAGACCTTGAAAATAAAGTTTCATCCTTGTTGTTTCCTTTAGAAAGTCTCCATTCTAACCCTTATATTATCTGAAATCTTAAGCTATCACCCTGTTCTCTGGGTCAAAGTCTCATCACTGCATTCCTCCTCATTCTGAGGTTCAGTAAAACCACTTGGGCAATGGAGCTGCTGGCCAAGAGCAGGGCACCTAGTAACACTTACCCAAACAAAGGTAAACAGACACACACACACACAGGTTACTCATCTAAATTGGCAACAATATTCTTCCAGGGAAAAGACAGTAGGGAGCAGGAGCCAGAGTGGCAAAGGGATTCACTATTGCTATGCTCCAATCCAACTCTGAATAGAAGAAAATGTTCCATGGAAAAGCACATTTAAAAATAACTGCTTTATTTCTTCCTTTTGAAATATAATATTTATTTAAATAATCTTTTTCTCCCAAGCATTTCAGTATATGAAATTTTCAGTTACGAATTTCCCAATACTAGATGTGTATTGCATAATCACTTCTCCATGCCCACAGGTCAAGGATTAAGCACAGCAAAAAGGTTTTACATAGCTTGAAGAAATAGGAAGCATGCCAAAAATCAACCACAAAAATAAAATTCTACTTGGGAAACACAATGAAATCTAGATGGACATTTTTGCTCAAGTGTCTTTTAACCAATGACTTTACAAACAAAGACATTGTTTTATAACATATTATGAATTCTCTTTTATTGACAACTCTCAGTAAATAAGCCTATCTGTTTGTGTTTAAGTTAGGAAATATATAATCTAAACATGAGTTTGATAAAATGTACCTTAGGAAAGATGACTCCAAAACAAGTTTGCCAACTAACACCTGGAGGCAAATAAGGCACCCATCAAGGTATGTAAAGATTATAAAAAAAGAAGGATAAGTGTTCAGAGTAGGACAGTTAAGAGGAACATTCCATTTTAATAACTGATATACTTATAAATCACACCTGACAGACTAAAAATAGTACTTAGGCATCATCAAGTGTTAAAACTTCATTCATTCTCAGAGATGGGAGTGGGGAATCTAATATCTGAGTGTCAGCAATCTAAATAACTTCACCATTTTTTGAGATCTAGTATAAAAAACTTCCTCACAGAAGATCTTCACAGAAATCTAAGAGGAAGGTATTATAGATCTACAGTCTCTTATCTGAAACTACTGAAGCCAGATGTTTCAGAATCCAGAACTGTTTAGATTTTAGAAAGGGAGTAGAGTTCATATGAACGTGAAAATGTTAGTTGCTCAGTCCTGTCCAACTCTTTGCAATCCCATGGACTGTAGTCTGCCAGGATCCTCTTTCCATGGAATTCTCCAGTCAAGAATATCGAAGCAGATTGCCATTCCTTCCTGACCCAGGGATTGAACCCATGTCTCATGCATTACAGGCAGATTCTTTACCGTCTGAGCTACCAGCATGTGTTATAAATACCTCCAGCAGGATTTAATGGGCTTCCTTTGTGGCTCACGGGGTCTCAAAGAGTCACAACTGAGTGACTAACACTTTCAATTTTTTCTTTCACTATAATCAAACCTTAATATTTCCTCATGAATATTCATGAATTCGTGAATATTCACAATAAGTGGAAAATGAACATAAACCCTTAATGTTCAGGCCAGGTTTCACCACCACATGAGTTTGCCACAAATTTATGAAATTACAACAAAACCAAAGCAACTTCTGTTTTTCAGAGTTCTCTGAATTTCAGAATTACAGATAACAGATAATGGGTCAGTCTTATTATCCACACTTTACAGATAAGAAAAAGGCAGGGGGAGGACTTGCCTGAGGTCACAGGGAAGAGCTGGTTAACAACCAGGATATAAGAATCATCCTGAGACCTGGAATAGTAGTTTCTCATCTCTCATTCTCTTGGCTCAACAGTGCGTATATTTGTACTTTTATTTTTCCATAACCCTCAACCATGTGGCTATTTTCTGAATCAACTTAAGAGGTACACAATCTTCTCTAACATTAAAATGGAGCTCAAAAGTGATCTACTTATCAGCAATAATTCCTCTTTATTTATTTCAGTAGAATGGGCTTCCCAGGTGGTGCTAATGGTAAAGAAGATGCCTGCCACTATAGGAGACAAAAGAGACACGGGTTCAACCTCTGGGTTGGGAAGATCCCCTGGACAAGGGCATGGCAACCCACTGCAGTCCTCTCGCCTGAAGAGTTCCATGGGCAGAGGAGCCTGGCACGCTACAGTCCATGGGGTCACAAAGAGTCAGAGATAACTGAAGTGACTTGGCCACAAACACATAATAATGTTTGCTCCTTTTAGTGCTGGGCAAGCACCAAGTGATAGAAGCGAAATAACCCTGGCCCAGGTGGAAGGTGACCTGCAGTCTAGGACCAGCGGTCTGTCAGTACTTCTATTGTGGCTGGGAGGAATGCATGCGTGAGGTCCTGTTGTTCTACATGGTTTATTAAGGTCCTTTATATTCTGGCTTAATCTTTCATTCCCTCTCCTCATCCTCCAAACACACACTTTCCACCCCGCTTTTCTACCCATGCAAACACACCATACACTCATCACCCACAATTCAAGCATATTTCCCCTGTTTTCCACATTGCGCTGGGACAATTTCAGTATCACTCCTCAGGTAGAGCTGCATCTAGTTTATAAACCATATTTTCCAATTTTTGTGATGAGTTTTACTACTGAGTATATCTAAATGTCTGACTAGGACACATTCCAATTGTTGTTTCTGGTTAAACTTCCCAGACCTGTTGTTCAGTATCAGAGGGGCTGAAGCAAGTCTCATGCAGTTGCTTCTTGACAAAGCCAAGCTTCTTCTGCTCAGTGTCCTTCATGGCTTGCACATTGGTTTTGTAATGGTGTTTAATATTTTTCCAATACTAAATTCAGTCTCTCTGGCCTATAGTGTTTTCATAATTCCTTAGATTTGTCCATTTCCCCCACCAAATAGCTACTCTCATATTTACCAATTTTCCACGCTTCTTCAAGATCACCAAAAATGGTAATCTGACTTACGCCAAAGTTTTAAATACCCTGGTGATTCAAGTCAGCAGAGATCACAAATTGGAATATATCTGGCTTCTTTTAATCTCTCTCTTCCTCTCTGGGACTTCTAAAATCTTCCCCTACAATGCTCCCAAACACTGATTTGAGATTCTGTACATCTAAAGACCAGTTTTTTTTTGGGGGGGGACTGAAGTGACTTAGCAGCAGCAGCAGCAGCATGCTTTGTTTTATCAGCTTTGAAATCTAATATACTATGTGAAAAAGTGAAAGTTGCTCAGTGAAAACCCTTTGTGACCCCACAGACTGTAGCCCATCAGGATCCTCTGTCCATGAAATTCTCCAAGCAAGAATATTGGAGTGGGTAGCCATTCTCTTCTCCAGGAAATATTCCCGACCTAGGGATGGAACCTGGGTCTCTCATTGCAGGCAGATTCATTACCGTCTGAGCTACCAGGGAAGTCCCCTAAAATACTAGAAAATACATTCATTTTTAAGTGTACATGTTGATGACTTTTTACAAATGTACACTCCAGTGTAACCATTATCATGAGTAAGATACATATACTCTCTCTTACCCCTCCCTAACCTTCCTTCAACCCCCAGCTCTCATCAAAATTATCTTTTTCCCCTTTTCAGTTATTCCTCTCCCCAACCACTTCTCAGACAATCATCCACCTGCTTTCTCTCCTTATACTTTCACCTTTCTAGAATTTTATAGAAATAGAATAATACTGCACAGTCATGTACTTGGATTCTCTCACTTAGCATAACGCTTCTAAGATTCATCTACGTTTTTGCGTGTATCAGCATTCCATTTTATTATTTAGTGGAATTCCATTGTCTATCAAGTCACTAATTATTTCCAGTTTTTTATTAATGATAAATAAAATTACAGTTGTTTTCCGCATCTGTGGCTTCCATATCCATGGATTCAATCAAGCAAGGACTGAAAGTATATGGGGGGAAATTTCCAATAAGTTCCAAAAAGCAAAACTTGGATTGCCATGCAAGCAACTATTTACATAGCATTCACATTGTAGGAAGCATTGTAAGTAATCTAGGGATGATTTAAAGTACAAAAGAGGATGTATGTAAGTTAAATACAAATACTATACCATAATTAAGGGACTTGAGCATCTGTGAGTTTTGCTTCTGTGGATTTTGGTATTCACCTGGGCTCCTAGGACCAGTCTCCCATGGATATGGAGCGGCCAACTGCATTATGAGCATTTACATACACATCTTGGACTTCCCTGGTGGCTCAGACGGTAAAGCATCTGCCTACAATGAGGGAGACCTGGGTTCAATCCCTGAATCAGGGAAGATTTCCTGGAGAAGGAAATGGCAATCCAGTCCAGTATTCTTGCCTGGTAAATCCCATGGATGGAGGAGCCTGGTAGGCTAAAGTCCATGGGGTTGCAAAGAGTTGGACATGACTGAGTGACTTCACTTTCATATACACATCTTAAGACATGTTTACATTATTTTGAATAAGTACCTATAAGTGTGAGTGCTGGTTAAGTGTATGCTTAACTTCATAAGAAACTGCCAAACTGTTTTAAAAGGAGGCTGTGCTATTTTACATTATCAATAGCAGTATAGAGGGGTTTCATATCCTTTCCAGCACTTCAATTCAGTTCACTCACTCAATCGTGTCCAACTCTTTGCAACCCCATGGACTGTATCACACAAGGGTTCCCTGTCCATCACCAAATCCTGGAGCTTGCTCAAACTCATGTCCAGCGAGTTGGTGATGCCATCCAACCATCTCATCCTCTGTTATCCCCTTCTCCTCCTGTCTTCAATCTTTCCCAGCATCAGGGTTTTTCCAGGGAGTTGGATATTCACATCAGGTGACCAAAGAATTGGAGCTTCAGCTTCAGCATCAGTCCTTCCAGTGAATATTCAGGACTGATTTCCTTTAGGATGGACTGCTTGATCTCCTTGCAGTCCAAGGGACTCTTAAAAGTCTTCTCCAACATCACAGTTCAAAAGATTCAATTCTTTGGTGCTCAGCTCTCTTTATGGTCCAACTCTCACATCCATACATGACTACTGGAAAAACCATAGCTTTGACTAGATGGACCTTTGTTGGCAAAATAATGTCTATGCTTTTTAATAAGCTGTCTAGGTTGGTCATAGCTTTTCTTCCAAGGAGCAAGTGTCTTTTAACTTCATGGCGGCAGTCACCATCTGCAGTGATTCTGGAGCCCAAGAAAGTAAAGTCTGTCACTGTTTCCACTGTTTCCCTATCTAATTGCCATGAAGTGATGGGACAGGATCCTATAATTTTTGTTTTTTTGAATGTTGAGCCTTAAACCAGCTTTTTCACTCTCCTCTTTCACTTTCATCAAGAGGCTCTTAAGTTTCTCTTCGCTTTCTGGCATAAGGGCGGTGTCATCTGCATATCTGAGGTTATTTATATTAAGGAATATTCAGTCCAGCATTTTGCATAATGTAATCTGCATGTAAGTTAAATAAGCAGGGTGACAATATACAGCTTTGACGTACTTCTTTCCCAATCTTGAACCAGTTCGTTGTTTCATGTCTGGTTCTAACTGTTGCTTCTTGACCTACATACAGATTTCTCAGGAGGCAGGTAAGGTGGTCTGGTATTCCCATTTCTTTAAGAATATTCCACAGTTTGTTGTGATCCACACAGTCAAAGGCTTTAGAGTAGTCAATGAAGCAGAAGTAGATGTTTTCCTGGATTTTTTTTTTGCTTTTTCTATGATCCAACAGATACTGGCAATTTGACCTCTGGTTCCTCTGCCTTTTCTAAATTCAGCTTGAACATCTGGAATTTCTTGGTTCACATCCTGTTGAAGCCTAGCTTGGAGAATTTTGAGCATTACTTTGCTAGCATGTGAGATGAGTGCAATTGTGTGGTAGTTTGAACATTTTTTGTCATTGCCTTTTTTTGGGACTGGAATGAAAACTGACTTTTGCCAGCACTTGGTATTGTCAATTTCAATGCCATCCTCACAGGTATGTATTGGTTTTCATTGTGGCTTAAATTAACATCCCTCTGGTGTTTAATGATCCTGAGTATCTATTCATATACATATATAGATTTAATTTATATTTATACAGAATATTAAAAGTTCATAGTATTCAATAGTATTACTATACACTGTCTGGAATACTCTATCAGTTCAGTTCAGTCACTCAGTCATGTCCGACTCTTCATGACTGCATGGACTGTAGCACACCAGATTTCCCTGTCCATCACCAATTCCTGGAATTTACTCAAACTCATCCATTGAGTCGGCAATGTTGTCCAACCATCTCATCCTCTGTCATTCCCTTCTCCTCCCATCTTCAATCATTCCCAGCATCAGGGTCTTTTCAAATGAGTCAGTTCTTCACATCAGGTGACCAAAATATTGGAGCTTCAGCTTTAGCATCAATCATTCCAATGAATATTCAGGACTGACTTCCTTTAGGATAGACTGGTTGGATCTCCCTGCTGTCCAAGGGACTCTCAAGAGTCTTCTCTAACACCACAGTTTAAAAGCATCAATTTTTCAGTGCTCAGCTTTCTTCACAGTCCAACTCTCACATTCATACATGACTACTGGAAAAAATCAAAGCTTTGACTAAACAGACCTTTGTTGGCAAAGTAATGTCTCTGCTTTTTAATATGCTATCTAGGATTACGCTATAGCAAGTCTTAAAATCAGACAATCTGAGTCTCCCAATTTTGTTCTTCTTTTTCAAAATTGCTTAGTTATTCTAGATCCTTTGAATTTCCATATACCATTTACCAGAAATTTGTAAATTCCCACAAAATTGTCTGGTGGAATTTTAGATGAAATTGTGTTCAATATATAGGTCATCTTGAAGAGAACTGATATCTTAAAAACATTGTGTCTTCTAATTCATGAATGTGGTACATATCTCCATTTAATTAGAACATCTTTAATTCTTCTCAGAAATAGTCTTCAGTAAGCAAGTCTTCCACAGGTTTGTTAGACTGCTTCCTCAGTATTTTTAAATTGCTGTAAATAATAGCTTTTAATTGTTGCAAATAATATTTTTAAATTTTTCATTTCTAACTGCATGTTGTAAATATTATTTACAACAATTTTTAAACTGTAAATCATATTTTAAATGTTTCATTTCTAACTGTATTTTCCATTTCTAAATAAAATGATTACATTAGTTCTAGTAGTTTCTTATAGATATAATTTTCTACATAGATGATCATGTCAACTGCAAATAAAGTCAGTTTCTTCTTTTCTAATATGCACAAATTTTAATTTTTTTCTTGTCTAACTTCATGAATTAAACTATGGCTCAATTTGCTATTATTTTCTTTTTCTTCTTTAAATTTGAAACATTGCTTTAAGATCACTGCTTTTAGACTTTCATGGTTTCCTAATATAAGCTTTTAATTCTATGAAGTTCATTTTAAGCACTCTTTTAGATATATTGACAACCTTTGATGTATCTAATTTTTAACACTGAGGAATATATGAGACATTTCTTGTGGGAGAGTTGGGTTCTAGTATTCTTCATATCCAATATATTTTAAGGAATTACATATACATTCTTGAGAAAAACAATTCTTTCTCTGGGCTTTTGGTTCATTTCATGGATTCCATTTCTATTGATGGTTTGAACTTATTTACTCTTTGTACATTTTCTTACCATTCTAAACAGTTTTTTTTTTTCATTGCTGTTTCAAGATTATATGTATATGTATTATATGTATCTCTAGCTAGGTTTTCCTACTTATAGCTATCAAATCAAGAACCCAGTTGAATTTATTCCTGAAAAAAAAGAATCTACTATAACTTAAGAATTTCTTTGATGATCCAAGTCCACTGCATTGAATTTTCAGCAGCTTTTGGGTAGATATTAAACATTCCAAACTTTCTGTTTGAAGATACAAAATTTTTCTCCCTGAAGTGCTGTCCCTATTAGAAGCAATTATGGGGATTAAACACTTACCCAACTTCTTTTTTTTAAAAAAAATTAATATGTCTATGCTCTTAGTTACAAAAACAGGTACACATAAAAATTATTGAAAAAAGACAATATATGACATATTCCCCTTACCCAGACACACATACCCCTAACATTTTAGATTTCGTCATACACATACACACACACATACAAACTGGGTAACATCATAAAGAGTTTGGTATCTTTTTTTATTTAACATATCATGTTACTAGTATTCGGTCACCAAGGCATGTCTGACCCTTCATGACCCCACGGACTGCAGCACACCAGGCCTCCCTGTCCCTCACCATTTCCTGGAATTTGCCTGAGTTCATGTCCATTACACTGGTGATGCCATCCAGCCACCTCATCCTCTGTCAACCTCTTCTCTTTCTGTCTACAATCTTTCCCAGCATCAGGACTGAAAAAGGTCAATCCTGATCCCAATTACCAAGAAATGCAGTACTAAAGAATGGTTCAAACCACTGGACAATTGCACTCATCACCTATGCTAGTAAGGTTATGCTCAAAATTCTGCACGCCAGGCTTCAGCATTGTGTTAACCAAGAACTTCCAGATGTCCAAGCTGGGTTTTGTAGGAAAGGCAGAGGAACCAGAGATCAAATTGCCAACCTTTGCTGGATCAAAGAGAAAGCAAGGGAATTTAAGAAAAACATCTATCTCTGCTTCATTGACTACACTAAAGCCTTTGACTATGTGGATCATAACAAACCGTGGAAAACTCTTAAAGAGATGAGAATATCAGACCATCTTACCTGTTTCCTGAGAAACCTGTATGCAGGTCAAGAAGCAACAATTAGAACATATCATGAGTATGTTCTAATTTAAAAATACAATTTTATGTGGTTATGTTTATAGTATTAAAAAGGATATTCTATGATTTATTTAAGCATGCCTTTCTTAGATAGTATAAACTTTACTCCAGTGTAAAAATATCACTGAAGATAGTTGATTTTAGCATATAAATATTTAGTACATAAATTAATTTTAACTGAATCTCTCAAAACTGGATAATTGAGTCAATGTTTATTTTAGTGTTGTAGAAGTCTGAAGTAAATTTGAATTTTCTTTCTTTAAATCAAGCCAGATGCTTATTCTCCCTTGTTATTGCAGGATTTTTTTTTCTTCTTTATTTTGTTGTTGCTTTTGTTTTAAGTAAAAATGCTTCTACAGGTCCTTTTTTATTTCTTGAAATAACTTAGAAATTGGAAAGCTTTTAACTTACATGCTTGAACACAACTCAGTAATTGCTTTTTTGTGTTTTTTTTTCTTTTTTCTTTTTGCTTGTGTTGTTCTTTCTGCTCTTATTAGTTTCTAGGAACATGAGAGTCTTGCTTTGGCTATCCTCCTCTATCCACCATACATTTTACATACTTGAACACTAACTGTTGACATCTTGTTTACATTCTGGGAAAGCTTCTCAATTTGTTTTCTCTACCATTAGTATGATTTTGTAGTTAACTTTGATTTATTCTACTACAAAAAATTGAAATTCTTCTACTGCATTTCAAATAATCTTTCTTATCTCATCTATCTCCCTTTTTACCTTATCCAGTCATCTTTTTATCAGAGCCTGCTATTCCAGGTTTATTATTTTCTTTTCCAACTTTATGGTGCTTATGTTTTATCATGTTGTATTGAAGCAACCTTTAATTTTTTTTTCAGTTGTTGATTTACTTCCTTTGGTTCATTAAAATCTGTCCCTTTATGCTTATTTATTAATATAGGCCCTTAATTAGGTTCTCTTGCCTTCCATGAATATATTATAGCAAGCTATCAGAACTAGTATTGACATCTTTTGACATTTCTCAATTCAGTTCTATACCTGTTAAGTAATAAATTTGCTACAGGGATCTGTCAGTAACTTGAGTGTTTAATTCAGTTAGGCATTTTTCTGGAATTCATAAAATTTTAGTGGAAAATAAAACACTGACTACATTAGAATCTGCTAAGCAGTTGCCACTGCAAACTAGAAATGAGATCTATTTATCTCCCCATTTGCACATCTTTCAATAATTATCAAACAAACATTTATCTGAGCATACCAGGCACTCTATTCTGCACTAGGGACAAAGAGAAATAAGATTTTAAAAACCCTCAAATGCAGGAACTTAAATATCCTCAACTGTGTAGGACAGTCCTTAATGTTTTAAAGTAAGTTGAAAGAAAAAATTACTCAGTCTTTTCCCTTAAGTTGCCAACAGTTTAGAAGCCGAGTGAAACATAAACAATGCTACAGGTTTGTAAAGTGTCATGGGATTACAGATGATAGAGTAATTAACTAAAAATTAATAAAGTCTACATTTATTGAGAAAGTACTATATTCAAGACTCTGTTTTAGGTCTGGAAACTCAGAAGTGAACAAAAACTAAGGTCAAAGCTCTAAAGGTACTAACATTCTAGGATAACCAAGTGAATACTGTCAGACGGTGAGTAACAAGTGCAATCAAGAAAAGAAAATCAAGGTAAATTTAAAGGAGATAGAGTCAAGAGCCAAGAGTTAGAGACTGCTATGTGAGGAGGATATTATTTTATCTAGAGTGGTCAGAGAAGGATACTTTGGTAAGCTGATACTTAAAGAAAGATCTGAAGGAAGCATGGGAGTGAGCCATGTATGCTCTTGGGAGACTATGTTCCAATTGCTGGCGACAGCAAGTGCTAAGGTCCTGGGGTGAGTATGTCTGTCCCGAAGGCCAGGGTCACTGGAGAGCAAAGGCTACAGTGATAGTGGATGTGATCAGAAATTAGAGAGAGGTTGAGGTCCAGAGCATCTAAGGTTTCTGGCCAGAGTAAGGACTTCAGTACTCCCTGATGTGAGACAGGAAGCCACCATGAAGGTTTGAGATGGTGATATGATCTGATTTGTACTTTAATAAGATTCTGGCTTTTAAGTGAAGAAGAAACCCTGTTGACCAAAGACAGAAGCAGAGAGACCAGCAAGGAAGGCACTGTGAATAATTTAGGAAAAATATGAGAGTAGCTTAGACCAGCAGGGGAGTTGGTGAGAAGCACTTGGTTTCCAAATATATTTTAACCAGAATCACTAGTGGATTGGTTGGAATAAGAGAGAAGGAGAAAAGTAAATGTATTCCAATAAAGGAGAGAAGAAAGTTTTCATAGATGTAGTGATATTCAAACGAGGTCTTAAAAAGATAGGTTATTCACCCACTGGATGGTGCACCCAAAGATAGGAGGATGGAAGAGCCAAGAGGCAGAGGGCAGGGTCACCGTAAGAGAAAATCATCAGTACAAGCAAAAGAGATGTGAATAGGGTGGAAAAAGAGATCGGCTAGGGGTAGGAGGAGGAGAGGTTGAGAAAGGGAAGCACCTACTAGATTCAGGGGAGCCTTGGATTTCTCAAGAAACAGGTGGACTCTACCAGCAGGAAAAGCACAGTCACTGAGGACTGCAAAACGGGGGAAAGACCTGATCAGTTTTTATGCAGTAAGTAAAACAAAGCTGGCAGGAGGAAGAGACTGGGACAAAGTAGGAAGAAGGGATACCCATCAGGACCCATTCAGGCAGGAAATGAGGAGGGCCTAAGCCAGAGCAGTACAAATGAAGGGAAAGGTGGAGAGATGGCAGAAATGTTTTGGAATTACTAAAATTCAGTATTCTAGTTTTCATCATGAAAGATATGCACAGGAATACCAAAACAGGCCAAAGCAATTATTTGCTAGAAAAAGATGCTTGAAAAAATAATATGTCATTTTCTTATTTCTTTTCTAAAATCAAAGCAGAATGAATGAGAGCTTACTAACTCTCCCAATATTCAAGAAGGCTCCTCATATTTAGGAAGAAAACGAGACATAGTTTAGTCATTGTACTTGTCAACAGATCAAGAAAAGAAAAAATAATTTGTTTTATTTCTTTTTAATTTTTTAAAAAATTTTATTTTATTTTATTGTATTTTTTCAGTGGGTTTTGTCATACATTGATATGAATCAGCCATAGAGTTAGACGTATTCCCCATCGCAATCCCCCCTCCCACCTCCCTCTCCACCCGATTCCTCTGGGTCTTCCCAGAATAATTTGTTTTAATTTTGGACAAAGAAAATAAAATACCATGATGTACATTGGAATTGACAGGCCAGTTTTGTTGTGGAAGAGGACAGGGCTTAAATCTTAAAGCCAAGAGCTTTGGAAAAGGAATTTGATCTAAAACCAACAGTGAGAAGCAACATTTACTGGACGAGGGGTCAAAAGACAAGATTCAAACTCTGCCTCTTCTATATATTCTCTGAGTCTTTATGTAGTCACTTCACCTCTGACAAATATAAAATAGAAAAAAGTTATAACATATAATATACATCTCTTAGAGTGGAAGATAAATTCATGGCTATGAGAAGCCTTCATCAGCTAAAAAGACCTACATAAAAGGCATGTATTATGATTATTACTGAAGCCTATTTCTAAGATGCATGAAGAGCTTAATGTAGCTTAAGTAATTTTGGGAACATCATGAAGACATTTTTCAACCTGGTCAGGAAATGACTGTTACTAGATAATAAAAGTCTACTAAAGTTTGAAGATTAACCATTTTCAATGAATCACACAGTTCATATTTATCTGCTAGTAATCTCTAGTTTCTAAACTGAATTTGAGTTACTAGATTCATTTGCTTAAAAACTAGATTTTTTTAATCTGTTTCCACATATTTGTAAAATATACATGTATATATCCATAAGCACATATAATTTTACATGTCCTTAATATGTACCAGTCAGGAAGATCCCCTGGAGAAAGAAATGGCAGCCCATTCCAGTGTTCTTGCCTCAAGAATCCCATGGTCAGAGGAGCCTGGCAGACTCTATGGCATCACAAAGAGTCGGACATGACTGAGCGTCATATAATATTTAATTACACTAAACTGCTCAAAATTTAGTATCAGTGGTCAGGTATTTCTATTTCTCATGCTTTCTAGATTTATTTATATTCTTACATATAGATATATTTCCTTCATCTTAATCACTGGAAAGAAGGAAGGGACTGAAATAAAATGGAGGGAGATCTTTGCTTTATTTATTGTATTTATTTAAAGACAAGATTTGAGGCAATATGGAAATATTTTTTAACATTTTGGAAGTTATTGGGTGTCTAAAATTACTCTTTTTATATGCTTGAATTATTTCCTAATTAAAAATTTCCTTAAATAAATTTAGTATGGTCAGCACCAGATTGTAAAATCACTGCAGACTTATGATTTTAGAAGACACAGAACATAGTAATAAGATATTAGACCCCAGAAGAAACATTATAGCACATTTTGTCTAAACTTCCTTCTCCTCTTGATTTTTAGATAGAAAATTTATGCTTAGAGAGGTAAAATCAGTTCAGTAATTCAACAAATATTTATTAAGTACCTGCTTCATGCCAGACTCTGTCCCAGGTCCCAGGGACTTAAGGACAAGTATTTCTCACCCTAAGGGAGTTGGTTTAAAGGCAGCATTAAATTATTTCTGAAACTGTGATATATGCTCTATAAAAAAGACAGAAGCACACAGGGTAAAACATGGGGCTCTACTTGGTCTAGAAGGTCAAGAGGGCCCCCTGGAACAATGATTTCTAATGGTTGCACAACTAAATCTAGGTAAAGTAGAAATAAACTCAGATTTCCTTAGATATAGAAGAGCTTAGATTAGGAAAAGCTTAGAGATCATTTGCTTTAGCCACTTCAGTTACAGAGGAGGAAGCCCAAGAAGAACTGATTCCAGTGAAGAAACGAGGCTTGCAAAATACTAAGCAGCAATAAGGACCATCCTGGCATTCAGACCAATGTTCCTCGCCATGTACCAAGCAGCTGGTCGTCACTATATGGGGCCAAAGGGGAACTGGTGCATTTGGTAGCACAGAAAATTTCCATAAACACAATAAGATTAGAAAAACAAGTAGAAAGCACAGAGGTCATATAAAAAATAAAATATGATCACCAATTTACATGATTACAATATTCTGTAGTGTTTTGTTAACCCCATATTACATCCTTTCTAGTTTAGTAAAATATGCTTCTCTAGAAACTGAGATATTTTCCCTTAATTTGTAACTATATTGTCAGAATGGAATCTTGAACAAGAGAATAACATGAAATGCCCACCAGGTTTTTTGAGATCTGATCTCCATCAGATCCTAGATTTGAGAAGTCAGCAGTAGACTGTAGTAATCTTTGACCACAGGTAAGACTGCAGTGAACTTGTGGCTCTTTACATCATGCAAATTTTAAAGTGAAATTATTTGATGAAAGATTTTGATGAGAAGAAAAAAGAGAAAAAAGCAAATGTGAAAGAATTTTCTTTCAAAGATGGAACTATTTGATCTCCAGAGAAATCGTGGGCTTCTAACACTCACTGAGGGATTTGAGGCAACTCATAGGATCTCCTTGAATCCATAGGGCGAAAATGAGGAAGCTCTGTTAGAGGATCTATAATGTATCTATATATTTTCTCTATTTTGAATATTTTATGATCTGGTACAAATCTGTTACAGACACCAGTTATTAGGATCACACTGGTTAGAGTAACTCTTTAAAAGTAGTATAGAAAACACGGGATTGATAATCTCTCTGATTTTTGATCAGAAATACATACAGACTAGGAGTCAATGTACGTACTTACATGTATGTATGCACGTTCAAGACTGTTTATTTCTTGGAAGTACTAGCCTACAAGCAAGTATGAAGGGCCAAATTTTGTCTCAACCAAATTTCCTCTTAAACAGTCTTGAACATCCATAGGAACAAACTATTTCTGTAGTGGTATGGAACAGAGGTGCCTCCAAACAAACACATAAATTCAGCTCTTTCTGGCTATAAAATTTCCCTGACAAAACACATAAGCAATCTTTCCTAAGTTTTGTTTTGGAAGGAGGGGGAAGAGGATTGGTGTATTAAAGAATGAGCTGCTTAAAGCAAAATATCATGTTTAAATAAAATAACTCCAGGGGATTGTGGAAAACAAGAGCAAATTCAGCTCCTTTACTAATAATATGTTGCACAGAGAAGAGGGGAGGAAAGCATTCCAGTAACTACGACCCATCATCACCACCTGCCTCAGTCGAAATACTATATTACACGCTGTTCGCTGCCAGGCTGGTAATTCAGTATTACAATGCATAGAGATGCCAGCTAATGTCAACATACACCTGCGTAATTTTTAATCGCTCTCTTTCCTAAAGGTGCAACAAAGACCCTTCCCCCACACTCCATCAAACAAAACAAGAAAACAACTTTACTCTTTCAACCTGTTCCGGAAGAAATGCCATACTATATGAAAATCCCAATTGCAAGGCTGCCTTGACTTGTCACTGTCCAAAAATATGGATAGAATAAACAAGTGAATAATTATATAATCCACCTTCCCACTCAATCTACCATCAAGGGAAGCAATTAGGCAGGGTAACGTCAATGCCATCCTGCTGCTGCAGTGTCAGCTTCCAGATAAATCCACACCTCGCATGCTCTCATGGGCTTCCCTTGTGGCTCAGCTGGTAAAGAATCCACCTACAATGTGGGAGACCTGGGTTCGATCCCTGGGTTGGGAAGATCCCCTGGAGAAGGGAAAGGATACCTACTCCAGTATTCTGGCCTAGAGAATTCCATGAACTATATAGTCCACGGGGTAGCAAAGAGTCATACATGACTGAGTGACTTTCACTTTCACTTCATACTAAAAGGAGATGTTTGAAACTTTTTCTAATGTAATGCTATGCAAAATATGACCTACTGGCCATTCAGTTCAGTTGCTCAGTCGTGTCCGACTCTTTGTGACCCCATGGACTGCAGCATGCCAGACTCACCTGTCCATCACCAACTCCTAGAGCTTGCTCAAACTCATGTCCATCGAGTTGGTGATACCATCCAACCATCTTATCCTCTGTCATTCCCTTCTCCTCCTGCCTTCAATCTTTCCCAGCATCAGGGTCTTTTCCAATGAGTCAGTTCTTTGCATCAGGTTGCCAAAGTACTGGGGCTTCAGCTTCAGTGTCAGTTCTTCCAATGAATATTCAGGACTGATTTCCTTTAGGATGGACTGGTTGGATCTCCTTGCAGTTCAAGGGACTCTTAAAAGTCTTCTTCAAAACCACAGTTTCAAAAACATCAGTTCTTCGGTGCTCAGCTTTCTTCATAGTCCAGCTCTCACATCCATACATGACTACTAGAAAAACCATAGCTTTGACTAGATGGACCTTTGTTGGCAAAGTAATGTCTATGCTTTTTAATATGCTGTCTAGGTTGGTCATAACTTTTCTTACAAGGAACAGCATCTTTTAATTTCATGGAGGCAGTCACCATCGGCAGTGTTTTTGGAGTCCCCCAAAATAAAGTCTCTCACTGTTTCCATTGTTTCCCCATTTATTTGCCATGAAGCGATGGAATCAGATGCCAAGATCTCAGTTTTCTGAATGAACTCCTTGTTTCAGATCATGAACTCCTTATTGCAAAATTCAGACTTAAATTGGAGAAAGTAGGGAAAACCACTAGACCATTCAGGTATGACCTAAATCAAATCCCTTACAATTATACAGTAGAAGTGAGAAATAGATCCAAGGGATTAGATCTGATAGAGTTCCTGAAGAACTATGGACAGAGATTCATGACATTGTACAGGAGGCAGTGATCAAGACCATCCCCAAGAAAAGAAATGCAAAAAGGCAAAATGGTTGTCTGAGTAGGCCTTACAAACAGCTGAGAAAAGAAGAGAAACTAAAGGCAAAGAAGAAAAGGAAAGATATACTGGCCATTAGCTCATGGAATTAACCTTAGCATATCAAGTGAAAATCATTCAGTTGTGTCCGACTCTTTGCCACTCCACTGACTATACAATCTATGGAATTCTCCAGGCCAGAATACTGGAGTGGGTAGCCTTTCCCTTCTCCAGAGGATCTTCCCAACCCAGGAATTGAACCCAGCTCTCCCGTATTGCAGGTGAATTGCTTACCAGCTGAGCTACCAGGGAATGGAAAACCAGATGCAGTTGAAGTATATCAAGACTTAGGGCAAGGTACCTAATCTGACGATGACTGGAAGTAAAAAAAGAGAGTAAAATCTATGCTTATGCTTAAAACATCAACAACATTTTTGGCCTTCTATATGAATTTGGGTTGATTAAAACTAGAACAAATATAATGAGATTTAGAAGTAATCTAAAAGACAACCACCATTCACTAATGAGAAATACTCCTAGTTTACAGTTCTTTTTTTCAGAGAGTTCAAAGAATATTAGAGGCAAAATGTACAGTCTGTACTACCTTAACTAACCTAAAATATCTGACAAGAAATAAAGGAGGCAAGCTCAAAATCTGTCACAACTCCATTCATCCATGCTTAGCAATTACTGCCTTAATTTAGACAGAGCAATCTGAAAACAATCAGTGATTAAAAAATTTTTTCTTTTCTTAACTATATTCTTGGGAAATGCCCAATTTAAAAGGCCATTTTATAAGGGTAAGATGGTGATGAAGTAAAAAAAACTGGAATAGATAGGAAAGAAAATCATACAAAACAGGGTGTTCAGAGAACACAAAGTTTAATTTCTGGCAATTGTTTTGGCAGGGGAAAGATTAATAAAGGGGAGAGATGAGATACTTGAAAATGAAAAAATATGAGGGTCAAAACATAATTTTGGTCAAGAAGCTTTGGAAAAATAATGATAAATAACCAAATCACTAAAATGCAAAAAGAGTCTTAGATAGAAAGAGTAAGACACAGCTTCATAAGTTGCTTGAAATATACTGAATAACTAGAAATGGAAAAAAGCAAAATGGCTGTCTGAGGAGGCCTTACAAATAGCTGTGAAAAGAAAAGAAGCGAAAAGCAAAGGAGAAAAGGAAAGATATAAGCATCTGAATGCAGAGTTCCAAAGAATAGCAAGGAGAAATAAGAAAGCCTTCCTCAGAGACCAATGCAAAGAAATAGAGAAAAACAATAGGATGGGAAAGACTAGAGATCTCTTCAAGAAAGTTAGAGATACCAAGGGAAAATTTCATGCAAAGATGGGCACAATAAAGGACAGAAATGGTATGGACCTCACAGAAGCAGAAGGTAATGAGAAGGGGTGGCAAGAATACACAGAAGAACTATACAAAAAAGATCTTCATGACTCAGATAACCACAATAATATGATCACTCACCTAGAGCTAGACATCCTGGAATGTGAAGTCAACTGGGTCTGAGGAAGCATCACTACAAACAAAGCTAGTGGAGGTGATGGAATTCCAGTTGAGCTATTTCAAATCCTGAAAGATGATGCTGTGAAAGTGCTGCATGCAATATGTCAGCAAATTTGGAAAACTCAGCAGTGGCCACAGGACTGGAAAAGGTCAGTTTTCATTCTAATCCCAAAGAAAGGCAATGCCAAAGAATGCTCAAACGACCGCACAATTGCACTCATCTCACATGCTAGCAAAGTAAGGCTCAAAATTCTCCAAGCTAAGTTTCAGCAATACAGGAACTGTGAGCTTCCAGATGTTCAAGCTGGTTTTAGAAAAGGCAGAGGAAGCAGAGATCAAATTGCGAACATCCACTGGATCATTGAAAAAGCAAGAGAATTTCAGAATAACATCTATTTCTCCTTTATTGCCTATGCCAAAGCCTTTGACTATGTGGATCACCACACTGTGGAAAATTCTGAAAGAGATAGGAATATCAGACCACCTGACCTGCCTCTTGAGAAACTTGTATGCAGGTCAGGAAGCAACAGTTAGAACTGGACATGGAACAATAGGCTGGCTCCAAATAGGAAAAGAAGTACGTCAAGGTTGTATACTGTCACCCTGCTTATTTAACTTATATGCAGAGTACATCATGAGAGAGAAACGCTGGACTGGAAGAAGCACAAGCTGGAATCAAGATTGCCAGAAGAAATATCAATAACCTCGGATATGCAGATGATACCATCCTTATGGCAGAAAAGGAAGAACTAAAAAGCCTCTTGATGAAAGTGAAAGAGGAGAGTGCAAAAGTTGGCTTAAAGCTCAACATTCAGAAAACTAAGATCATGGCATCTAGTCTCATCACTTCATGGCAAATAGGGAAACAGTGTCAGACTTTATTTTTGGGAGGCTCCAAAATCACTGCAGATGGTGATTGCAGCCATGAAATTAAAAGACGCTTGCTCCTTGGAAGGAAAGTTATGACCTACCTAGACAGCATATTAAAAAGCAGAGACTACTTTGCTGACAAAGGTCCGTCTAGTCAAGGCTATGGTTTTTTCAGTGGTCATGTATGGATGTGAGAGTTGGACTATAAAGAAAGCTGAGCGGTGAAGAATTGATCCTTTTGAACTGTGGTGTTGAAGAAGACTCTTGAGAGTCACTTGGACTGCGAGGAGATCCAACCAGTCCATCCTAAAGGAGATCAGTCCTGGGTGTTCATTGGAAGGACTGATGCTGAAGCTGAAACTCCAATACTTTGGCCACCTGTTGCAAAGAGCTGATTCATTTGAAAAGACCCTGATGCTGGGAAAGATTGAGGACAGGAGGAGAAGGGGACAGCAGAGGATGAGATGATTGGATGGCATCACTGACTCAATGGACCTGAGTTTGGGTGGGCTCCGGGAATTGGTTTTGGACAGGGAGGCCTGGCGTGCTGTGGCTCATGTGGTTGTAAAGAGTCAGACACAACTGAGTGACTGAACTGAACTGAACTGAACCATATCCTATATAATTGTATGAGTTAATTATATGCTATATTCCCAATCTGTTCTCTATAAATAAACTCACTTGAGAAACTTTATAAACTTCACATCTAGGGAGAGAGACTTTAAAAAGAAAGTTTAATAATTAAAAAAATAGTCAATTCAAATGTTTTTGTGAAATAAATATACTTTAAACAAATATCAGGCTAATGGTCTATGAGGGCTATCATGGATGGTATACTAGAACACCAATAACTAAAAAAGGTAGTGAATGCAGATATATGGTTTGGGGGTGGGTTGGGGGTGATTCCTTGAAAAACCAGCTTTAAAAAGTTAGGTGTAAAACTGAAATATCGTTCAAGAGCCAACTAATTACTCTTCTGTGACTAGATCCCAACTTTATCATTCCATTTCTGCACCCATATAAAGGGCAGTAAATACCGCCCAGAGAAGTGTGGTCAGAAAGTCAAGAGGGCAGGGCTGTCATCTTTCACCTGCATAATGATTTCATGTACCATCTTAGGCAAAGCATTTCCCCTCTCGGGCTCCAACTTCTTCATTAGCAACTAAGGCGTTCCACTTCACACTACATCTACTTCAAAAGAAGGGAAATCTGAAAAGTAATCTTGCCAACAGGAGCCAGGCCACCACATCCTATAGGATCTCTCCTATCCAGGATCAGGCAGGAGGACATCCCCAAATAGGCCCCAGAGCTGTCTGGCAGGGTATTCACTTCTCCTCCCTGTCTCCCTTCCTGCCACAGTCGTCTAGCTGCCAGACTTGTACGAATTGTACTCTTAATAGTTTAAGAAAAAAAAAAAATCCTTCCTCCAAGCACTTCTCTTGATGGCCCCAGCCAAAGGGCCGCCTGTTGCCACCTGTCAGTTGTGGGGATTAATTACCTGTGCTGAGGCTGGGAGCGGCACATTCCTCCCCGGCCGCGCCCACAGATGTTGACATCAAGCAGGTGGGCTGTCTGCTACCCGCTTACCGTGAAGACCAGCCGGAAGCCCACGGGGCCTGGCAGGCGGGAGGGGGGGGCGGTGCACTCAGACCGAACCACAAAGCAGCGGCGTCTTGGCAGAGAGGAATGCGCCCTGGGACCTCTCTGGGAGACCACAGGCAGCTCTGTGGCCAGCCCGGGGCACCAGCCTGGCCCGGAGGCAGTTGCGGCCTCCCTGCCCAAGGGCAGCAAGTTAGCATAGACTTTGGAAAGGGGTGGGGGTGGATCCTCCCAGCCTCATCCTAGCTGCCTGAGAGGATGAATTTGGAAAGCCAGTTGAAAAAGATTTGACAGTCCTGACTGGTAATTTTGCAACTTGATCTCCTCAGGAGGGTAAACTCACCTTTCACTTAAGTGTCTCTGGTCAGTGCCACCTCCTGCCAACACTGCCTGACTACTAACGCCACTCACAGAGACCTTCACAAAGCAGACATGGGAAAGTGTTTGTCAGAGTGACTGGTATAGAGCAGGCGCTCAATAAATGTGAGCTGACCTTCAGTGCTTCTTGAAGCACAGCAAACATGAAAAGACTCCTGTAGTAGGAACACTCTCCTTTTTCACCTGTGTAGAAACTGGGGCTGAAATACTTAAACTGACCATTCAATAAATGACATAACTGAGGATGAACTTCAGGCATTTCGTCCTCATCTCAGTGATGATTAAACACCTGCAGACAAACCTCATGACTTCCTGTCCTAGTCTGTGTCCCTCAATAAAACAGACCTGAGAAGTAAACCAGAAACAGAAAGACAAATACTGCATGTTAACACATACATATGGACTCTAGAAAGACGGCATCAATGACCCTATATGCAGGAAAGCAAAGGAGACACAGACGTGAAGAAGAGACTTTCAGACTCAGTGGGAGGAGAGGGTGGGATGATTTGAGAAAACAGCACTGAAACATATACATTACTGTATGTAAAACAGATAACCAGCATGAGTTTGATATAAGATATGGGGCACCCAAATCAGGAGGGATGGGGTGGGGAGGGAGGTGGGGAAGGAGGTTCAGGATGAAGGGGACACATGTATCAGTTCAGTTCAGTTCAGTTTAGTCACTCAGTCGTGTCTGACTCTTTGCGACCCCATGAATCACAGCATGCCAGGCCTCCCTGTCCATCACCAACTCCCGGAGTCTACTCAAACCCATGTCCGTCGAGTCGGTGATGCCATCCAGCCATCTCATCCTCTGTCGTCCCCTTCTCCTCCTGCCCCCAATTCCTCCCAGCATCAGGGTCTTTTCCAATGAGTCAACTCTTCACATGAGGTGTATACCTATGGCCTATTCATAATGATGTACAACAAAAACCATCACAATATTGTAAAGCAATTATCCTCCAATTAAAATATTAAAAAAATCTGGATGCTCCCCAGTGATACAAGAAGATATAATTATCTGTGGAGTGAAAAAATTTTCTAGCAGCACCCATGGTGGACAGAGGATTCCCACCCCTCACCCCACTGGACAAACCTAGTTTCATTCTGAAACAGACAGTTGAGGGGACCGACTCAGAGGAAAGGTCACACCAGAAGTCAGCAATGGGACAGATTAGAATCTGTGATTCCCAACTTCCTTCAAACCCCGTGATTTTTTTCACCGTGAACCATTTTTATATCTCTTCTAAGAATCTGTGATGCAGGCTCATCAGAGGGCCTCCTAGGTGCGTGCACACACACACACACACACACACACACACACACACACACACACACACAGTAGGCAAGAAATGATAAAGCCAACCACGAGCTTCCCTTCAATGCCACAGTGGCATTCCTGACTGACCATGCCACACTCCAGGGCACAGCTCTGGGTTTCAGCAGGCATTTACCCTTAAGGGACAGAAAGTGTCTTCCGTCCCCCTCAGGGTGACTCATTGTTCCTAACAGCTGGCAAAGCCCTGGGCTTCTACATCTGTAATCCCTGTCCCCTCAGGACCCCAACCTGATGCCCCTGCTCCTCTCTCGGCTCCCACCTTGGCATATCAACGAGGCAGCCTTGGGTCATCAAGGCATCAGTCCCGTGCAGACCTCAGGCCACTGCCCACCAGGAATGTCCGACTCCCTCGTTAGGACACTGTCTCCTGTCTCACACTGTGGATCTGAAATTAGCAGGAGTCCCTCTCTGGTGCCTGTTCTTCTTCAACCCCTGGATGCTAGAGTTGAAGGCTGTCTACACTTCCACATGCATGTTCTGGTTCTCTTTTAAAATGACCCCCAGTACACAGTTACTAAACCTCTGATCATGCTGAAGGTTGTGTCTTTCTAGTAAGCAAAAACACATTTAGAACCTGTTGACTGCTGGAAACACTTAAAGCCCTAACCGTACTGAATGGCTCAGGCACCTTTTGCAAGATGACACCAATCATATCTGTTCTCTTTCGTTAGATTCATTTCTCATTTTGGACTTTCACTTGCAAATTAAGCCTAAAAGAGAACCCTCTATGCCAATCATTTTAATGTGTTTGGATCTGTGAGAGACCCTTTTTACTGAAAGGCTAGAGGGACCAGTCTTAGGAGAAGAGGTGAGAGTCTATGTCCAGACCAATGGAGGGTAACAACATCTACCGATTTCTAGAAATGACACCATCACTCATTCATTTGTGGAGTCTGTCAGAGTTTATAGTACATTTTCTTACATGCTATTGATTTAATTCCAATTTTATGAGAAAATCATCTCTATCCCCTTTCTGTTGATGCAGAATCAGAGGCTCAAGTAGGTAAACTAGTTTGCTCACAACAGCAACAAAAAAAGATAGAAGACAGGGTCAAGCCTCTAGTCTAGGTTTTAATGTCAAATCCGGGGCAGCTACTGTACACGTACACACATCAGATGGTGCGCTGAATAATGCCTCCCTCTGCATTTACAGAGCCTGTACTCTGTTCAAGTCACCATATTACCTGCAAGGATAGGGGCAAGTCCCTAGCCTCCAGAAATTTACCACTTGGGAAAAAACAATATACAGATAAATACAGCTGGCACAAACAGAATATAAAATTAAGACATATAATGAAACAGAAATACCAAAGATTTCTGACTTCAAAAATCACAGGTTACGGAGAGGACCTGAAATTTTTTTTTTTCACCTAACAAGGATGTAGGCTGATGAACATTGCAATAAATACCCTCTAAACTCTCTGTATGCATACCTCCCCCATTTCTCTTTCTCTCTCTCTCTCTCACACAGTTAAACTATTTTTAGAATATCAAGAGTTCAACAGTTTTTTCTATTGAGAGGAAAAAAGAAACAAGTCAACAAATTCCTAAAACAAATGAACAGCTTCCAATTTCAAGTTTCAATTAGTAGACTGAATTATTACTAGACATTTACTATATTGAGGATTACTTCAGAGAAAAGAAAAATTTGAAGACGTGTACCTTTCAATGAACCACACCATTCACCATCTCGAATGCTCAAATATTCTGATAACAGCTGCAGGAAGAGGACCATATTCAACATCTATTAAAAAATAAGCTAATACGTATTGACAATAACTTAGTAGATACTATTATTCTCATCTGCCAGATAAATGAATCAAGACTCAGCAAGATTAAATAAGTTGCCAATCTTTCAGAACTTCCAAATGGCAGGATCAGGTCCAATTCCATGCCCCTTCATGGCTACTTCTGACTCCTAACCTGCACAATGAAAGCACACGGTGCTAGGGAAGCAATAGTCTGACCCCCTGCAAACCCCTGCTGTGGCACTCATGTGATGCAGCCCTCCAGGCCTCAAGCTCCTCATCTCTAAGATGGAAGATAATGCCACTGCCCATCATAAGTTTGTCATGAGGGTGAAAAGGGGGAAAGCCTGCAGTATCTACAGCCCAGTTCTAAGCCTGCAGTATCTACAGCCCAGTTATGAGTCCCAGATAAATGCTTGATAAACAGGAGCTCTCAACACATCACTGTGTTAAGTTTCAGCACTTATTTCCACTGTACAGCTTACTGCAAGACCAATGACCAGCACAATTATTTGACACAGAAGATTTTCTTCTGAAGATTGATCTTTGACTCAAGTCCTAGCTAACATATGGGAAGATATGTTTTGGGGTGAATCAGGAAACAAAAAACAGAAAGATGGAAAGACAAAAAATTGGAAAGCTGGTTTTATCACAATAACTGACATCAGTAAAACTGATTCTTCTTTTTATTTCTGAGGTTCCTAATAAAGCATCATGTTTTCTTATTCACTCTGGGTGGGAGAAGCAGTTTCGCTTCTTATACTTCTACCTACAGTATTTAAACTGTAATCCTAATGTCTTGTGATTAGCAAAGGGTTTTAAATCACTCCATGAAAGAGGTCCAGCACTAATTGTTGAAAATCATTGTTACTCTGCTATTTTATATCCTTCATTCCTTTCATCTCAGAGAACTGGATGCCCAGGTGTAAATATAATAGGATTTTAAAATGAGGGAAATGAGTAACAAATAGATTTCAAAATATAAACAGAGGCCATGTTTGCTGAGCTCCTTCGATTTACCGTGTTTTCATTACATTTTTTTAAGTATGCTACAATGCATTTGAGAAAAGTTTAAAAGACTTTAGGGTTCCTTCAACTACATCTCTCCTTAAGTTTCCAAGTGAACAATAATGAAATGAATTTCATTCAAGACTACACCATCTTAGAGGCAAACTGCTGAGTTTCTTTATTTCACATAAATACAGGAAGACAGAATGCTGAAATACTGAGATCCTAGGAGTATTGTTAAGATACTGCCAGAAAGGAAAGGTGTAACTTAATAAATTAGATCAGATTTGCTGTTCAACACCTTTAATCCAAGCCTTAGAACTCTGGCTCTACTCCACCTTTTTAAATAAATCCATAAGAACTGAAATAATTTTGAGATGTCTCTTTCCATAGTGGGTAATTAGGGACTGTGAAGGCCATGGATACGTATGTGTCTTATTTGCTAGGGGTGGGGATAGGAAGTGGTGAGTAGGGAAGAGATTTAAGCAGACGTTTACCTCTACTTACAACACCTCTTAAAAGCTTATCATAATGTTACTTCCTATTTGTTTTAGAGTTCATTTGTTGAAGATGAAAACATGCTTCATCTTGCTCCCTTTTTCTGCATTCTTCATACACTTAATATTCTAATTAGCCCCAATGGGGAAAAGAGTGCAACCTGTCTTAGTTGTGCCTTGGATTTACAGAGTGTATCTATTAAAATATTTTAGAAATAACAAGAAAAATAATTAAACAAACCTGTTAAGAGAAACTCCCATTACCAACAAATCTAAAACATTACCAGGAAGGAAACAGATATGACACTCTTAGAAAGAGAAAAGAAGGAAGAATGGAAGACAGGGAAGGAAGGGACCATGCAGGGAGGAAAGGAGGAGAGAGAGAGGAAAGGAGGAAAGAAAGGAGGCACAAGAAATTGTGGAGGACAGTGTGAGAGCTTAGCTTATATTTAAACTCATGAGACTTCCCTGGTAGTCCAATGGATAAAACTGCACTTCCAATGCAGGGGACATGGGTTCAATTCCTGGTCAGGAACTATGATCCTGCATGCTATGCAGTATGGCCAAAAACTTAAAACAAAATAAAAACTCATGTGCAAACATTTATCCCCTCATTAATGCTAAATTCAGGATAGAAAGAGGGATGAAAATTTCACTTCTGCTTAAAAAGTTGTTGTTTGAACTGGGGATAGGATTGCCAGATACAATTCAGCAGATGCAATTAACACTAATTTCAAAACCAATCAATCATTTTATAACATAAGTATATCCCAAATATGGCATGGAGTATACTTAAGGTAAAAAAAAAATGTGTTTATCTGAAATTCATATTTAACTGGACCTCTTGGATTTATTTGTTTTGTTAAATCTGGCAACCCTAACCGGGAGTAATCTATACAAGTTTTCTTAAATTTTTATTATTGAAACTTCGTATTTACTGAACTCCATACCTATCTTTCACAGTTATTAAAATTTTGCCAATCTTGCTTCAGCATCAAGGAGATTATGACTGGCAGGAAGGAGGGAAGAAAAAGAGGAATATCTTGGACAGACGGAACAGCTGGAGATCAGGTATGGAGGTTGAAAAACAAAACAAAAATCATCTTCTGATGCCCGACTGCGGGTCAGAGCATAGATATGGAATCCTAGCTTACATGAAGAACACGATCCTCACAAACACAGAAGGCTCACTCTTCTGTGTACCAATTTAGTGTGTATTCTCAAGAAAAGTTACATAACTCTTTATCTGAGAAGTGAGGATAATATTTGCTATCTTGACAGGTTTGTTATAAGGATTAAATGTGATAATATATATGTGCATGTGTGCTGAAAAATGAAAAAATTTATAAACAGAAAGGGATTATTGTTATTAGTGGGAGACTGGGCCAGAAAGGAACACTTTGATCAGAGCACGTCATGCTTAGAGGTCAGTGTGCAGTCACTGACGATGGGCCATCTACCATCCTTGGTCCGTGTGTTGGAAAGAACCCTTTGTCTGACCCTGAGGAGGAGGTCCTGGGGGGGGGAGCAGAGTCGGGGCCAAGTGTGCTAGATGAACCAGAGGTCTGGTGTTTCCTACACGATGGAACCCCTGAGAATGGGGATGAGACACACTGCCAAAACAGTTATCAGCAAGACGTCACTGACTCTGACTCTGGGGGAGTGAGACGAGAGAGAGTGGCATTCACTGGTTAATTGACAGCATTATGTCTGCATGTCACAGGGCAAGCCGTTTTGGTTTGTCCAACCTAGTACTTCCCAGTGCGAAAAGGTATTTTCTAAACAAATCCATCTCCCCTAAATAAAGTTGCCTTTTATAAATGCTGATGACTCTTGCAAACCTCTAACACTCTGGGCAATTCAGTTTCATATTATATGCCAACTGAAATCAGAAAATCTACTTTTCAGAGAGTAATTCCTGACATTTTAGTTGCACATGTATATCTGATTTATCTCCTCAGATGAGCCAAATTTAAAAAAAGAATCTCTACTTCCAAAATTGACATTTTCCTGAATGTAGAATGTGAATAGTATCAAGGGTAAAACCTCTTGAAAACAGCAAGTACTCATGGAAATAAACCACTATCCAATCAATCAAAGAAATATGCATTCTGAGTACTTCCTTCAAAGATATATCTGCTGACAGTAACATCTGATTACTAAGCCAAATCTTCCCTAACTCACTTTTACAAATATCTTAGAATGGTTTGAACCCAGATTTGCTCTGCTTGCAAGCAAACAGCTGCTAACAGAATGGGGACTAAGCAAGCAGTAAGAAAGTACTGCGGTGCTTTCATTATGCTCACTGTATCTGAGATATCAGGCAGTTGGTATATGCATACATTGTCAGTATTTCCACTCATTTTATCTTTTCAGCCACCTGATTCATCTCCAGTTGGGGCTCAGATCCAGCCTCTAACCCAAAAAAAATGCTCAAGGATCCCCAATCAGAGGACTAAGGGCAGAGAGCTGGCAAAGATCATCTGTTTTAAAGGCCTTCATAACCTACAATTTATTCTTCCCTCTTTTAACCTGTTTGCATCAGGAGTTGAAGTTTATCAAATTTAACCATCTATCTGTATTCTCTGAAACTATATGTCACTGTGACATATAGTTTAGCTTCCTAAGCTTTTGAGAATTTGAGAAAGTAAAGCTCAATGGAATTTAACCTGCAAACCCTATAACTCTACATGCGGGATCCCAAACTAGGTACAAGACCGGACTCCACCAAGGTCACAGCAAATGAGGGACATATCAGATTAAGAACTCCAGTTTTCTTTCTCACAGGACTCCTTTCATGGGACCAGGCCACCCATCTCTAGCCCAATCAAGATTAAAATATTTTAATCTTGTTGCATGATTCAGCTTTCAAAGTTGAAAACTGTGTAAACTTTAACAAGTTTAGGAAAAAGAAAAAGGGAAACCATTTTAAGAAATCAACATCTAATTATTCTATTTGAACAAAATATCAAAATAAACATGATTTTTTAAAAGAAGAATGTCCCATTCTAAGCAGATATTTAGGAATTATGTTCCAATGGGGCAGGGGCGGGGAGGGGAGAAAGGGTGTGCTTGCTCTGTTTAGTGTACCAAACACTCTCATCAAACTAGTTGGATTATGGTCTTAATCACTAACATCAATAAAAGCAACCTACAAGTTCAGGAACCCACTCCCCAAGTGCTAGGAAGGATCTGTTCTGCAGCAGTAGCAGCAGAACAGTCAGAGAGAGACATGCACAGAATGTACACGGAATGAATGGTCTTTTACTTTTGTTTCTTTTCAGCAGAAATCTCTAATGGAAAATTCCTGATTTAGACCAAGAGGAGCAGGAGCAATCCGAAAGGCACAAAACCTACTGCCTTCACCTCCTACTATCAAGTGGGTAAGCATAAGAAACTATGTTTTTGAAATAGAATGTGGATAAATTCTCATCAAGTCTCTCCTCTCCAAAACTTAAAAAAAAAAAATTGTCAGACTATCAAAGCACTGTCAGTGCCAGTAAAACACATCATTAAGGTGAGTAATTTTCCTGTTTACTTCAAACACTTTTTTTCCCAAACTCAAACCTGGGCAGGTCTGATCAGGTAAGGCTTTGGAACCAGTAAAAGCGTCCCCAATTTCTACATAAACGCTGCAGGCCATGGGCAAGAACAAGTCTCAACTGAGCACTCCACAGTAGTCAAGCTTCCCGGCGCCTCCGGTCTTGTCTCCCTCATTCCTTACAAGTATCGTCATGTCTCCTAACCTTCAAAATCTGTTTTATCTGCAATACACATACACACATGCGCACACACATACCACTTGTTTTCTTCCTTCTACCTGCAATTAATATATCTGTACATTCTGAACAAAACTTCTTCAGGATGATTCTTTATTTCCCATACATCTTTCAAAATAAAATATTTTCCACTTGAGTTCATGGATTTTTCATGTGAAGACAAATGGTAGAGTGCAAAAGAATCATTCTTTTCTAATTACTAAAACTGATCTGGTTTCAAAATCCAGTGGAGCAGAAACCTAACTTTTTGATACTTTTTTTTTCTTTAGGGAAACAGTTACTATTATCTTAAACAAATGTCTTCAAGATCTGCCTTCTGTGCAAATATATCTACAACGCAGTTTGTGTTTTCCTTCTTAAAAGAAAAAAAAAAGAAATTAAGAGAAACATTGCTATCTTTAAGGTCAAATTAATCTTCCAAATTGGTTTCTAAGGAAACAGGAAGTTAGAGTTACAGTTTAGTCCTAGATCTATTTTGTCTATGTAGACAGATCAGTAGATCTTGAGTTGACTTCTCAGTCTATAAAGCAGAGCATTAAAAAATATCCCAAGATCACAGGGGTATTATGAGTTCTACTGCTTGCAGAGCACTTTGCATTCTTTAGGTGAGAGGTGATGGGCTACTTATGAAGACACTGCACTTACATAATCCTAAACATGCTCACCAATTGGGAAGGTAGTTTTCAAGCCAAAGGCACAATGTTTTCTTTATACTTAGAAATGAACTTATTTGCATACCAGTCTGAAGTTCTCATTTGCTTCTGTTCGTTCACCCTGCTTTCTTCTTGATGCCATCACTGTCACTACTCCTGCTTTCTCCCACATATTTTGCTTGTTTTAGGTAGCACAGGGAGTGGAGAGAAAATTAAATAATGATCTAGGGTTTAAACTGAGTGGAAGTTCATATTATTCCTCTACCCCAGGGGCAGGAAGATGGATGCAAAGTAAAGGAACCAGGAGTAGAAGGCTTTAGCAAAACTAATTTCATTTACTGTTTATCAATAGGGAATCAGGAAAGATCTAGTCTGTCTTGCTTTCTTTATTGCATTAGAAGTATTTAAATTGGGGTAGGCAAAAATGACAGCTATAAAATAGTAACAGCCATGAAATAGTGAAAACCAAGATAATAACAGGAAGGACCCTTCATTCAAGGGTCATTCACTCCTGGATTGATAGCATTGCTTTGCTATTTTTGGTTAGATGATATCAGGCCTAGAAAGACACATACCTCTGCATCTATAAAATGTGAATATTACTCACCTACCTTGCAGAATTCTTATATGAATCAGTTATTATAATGTTAAGTGCCTTGTGGAGCTCGTGACCTGATACTCAATAAATGGTACCTAGCAATTCATCTCCACTATCTGCATTTTGGAACTGGCCATCAGCTGCTAACTCCTGACACTGTAACATCATATTCAGGAGAATAAGCATAACTGACTATACGATCAGGGGTAAAATTTTAAGTCAAACATTATGTTTCATTAAAAAAGGAGAGAAGCAGCAAACAGGTTTTTATTTTACCCTCCCTTGCTAGGTCATTATTGTAACTTTTGGTTTTAGCTGGTAAGTAGTCTCCAGTTCTAGTTCCTGTGTCTGAGTTGTACTAGAGCTCTTGCACCTGAGCCACCTACTCAGGACAGTTGGTCTTGAGCAAACTCCTTGAAGTCAGGAAATCAGCTCTAATAGCTGTCCATCCAGAGAAGGCAATGGCACCCCACTCCAGTACTCTTGCCTGGAAAATCCCATGGACGGAGGAGCCTGGTGGGCTGCAGTCCATGGGGTCGCTACGAGTCGGACACGACTGAGTGACTTCACTTTCACTTTTCGCTTTCATGCATTGGAGGAGGAAATGGCAACCCACTCCAGTATTTTTGCCTGGAGAATCCCAGGGATGGGGGAGCCTGGTGGGCTGCCATCTATGGGGTTGCACAGAGTTGGACACGACTGAAGCGACTTAGCAGCAGCAGCAGCAGCTGTCCATCTGCCAGTCCCTGGGGTTGATTATAAGAACAGTAAAAGGACTTCCCTGGAAGTCCAATGGTTAAGACTACTTGCAGTCAATGCAGGGGTGGATGCAGGGGGGATGGGGTCTGATCCCTGGTTGAAGAACTAAGAACTACATGCCAGGTAGTGTGGCAACTTTTCTTTTCTTTTTTTTTTTTAAGGAAGATAGCACCATCTCTCCGGTCTCTAGGAGGACAGGAGAGCCTCACTTTGGTGAGACTCCTTAAAAAAAAAAAAAAGGATAGTGAAGCCCATCACACCCTATACAGAGAATACAAAGCTAACTTCCATGTTTTTCCTTCACCAGTCACTTAGTCAAACCTACTGAGAAAAAGAAATTAGAACAATCACATGGTCTGAAGATTCATTTCTCCTAATGAGAACGTGATGGCTTTAATGCACACCAAGCTCCAAGCCAAAAAATAAAATGCAAGCCTTATGGATTGTAAATTAAAAATTACTACTTATCAGCCAAATGCCCACTTCTTTAATTATAGTGCTTCTATAACAGAGGAATAAAATGAGGAGGAGGCTGGAGGCTCAAACGGTGCAAATGTGGAACGGGCTTGCACTGCCCTTGTAACATGAGCACTTGACCAGAAAGCAGAGTCCTAACCCCAAGACCGACCCAGTATCTAGAGACTCAGACTCCTCACTTTCCCTGTGAGCTTCCGTATCCTCCTCCTATGCTGGAAGATGAGGGTAATGCACTAAATATGGAGTGCTGTTGTGAAGCTCACATTGTGGAAGTTAAAATAATCTGTACATTGCAAATGTATACATAAAACCACGACTTACAAAGATCATTTAAAAAACATCTTCAAAGAGAATGGCAAAATTTTCTGTCTACTTAAAACTACCCTCTGCAATAGATTGATACTTAAGCCAATGAATTGGGTGGAAAGCTAATAATAAAGCTAACTAGTTAATCCACGTGGAAATATTTCATAGGCGCAGAAAGAACTCAGAAGCCAAGAGACCTCAAGCAGATAAATAACTATTATCTACGTCAAAATGACAAGGATTTTTGTTGCTGTCGTCAGAGCTAGAGCCTGTTCTCACCTCACTAGACGCTGACCTCCTATCAGTTTTCATTTCAGGGGAAGCTGGCAGCACTGGTATTGGAAAGAGAAACCACACAGGCAACAGAAGGCCAGGCTGTTCCTCTGAGTTAGCATGTCAGGACTATCTCATCCAGAAAAAGCTGCTATGGAAACTTTGGTTTTTCTTCTCCTGCCCCATTTCCCTAGTAACATAGGAGAACAATTTTTACACAGTAGTTTAAACCTTACAGAGTCCTATATTATTCTGTGTCTCAATTGCTCCAGATCTTATAAGTGATGTTCACTCCACTTTTACACATTCATTCCTTGTTCCAGTAATGTTTATAGAACATGTTCTCTTATTCCTTCGATGCCCAGAAAAATACTTTATTTTTTCTTAATGCCCATATTAATTTGGTTCTTTTACTATAACTATAAATACGCTTGCAATTATGATGACAGATCTTCAGCTGTCTTCCCAGCCAAAAGACTGAATTCTAGATGAAGAATTCATATTTATCTTTCACTCAAGTGGTTAAGTATAACAAAAGTAGAAAAATCTTGCACGTTTTGGAAAAGGAAATGACACATATACAAAACAGGCAAATGAAAAGTATATTTGAGATTAATACATATATCATTAAAGTCTGTGATAAAACATTAGGAAAGAAAAGATGCTAATGAGTTCAACTGCTGTCACTAAACTAGAAGTTTTGCACTCCAATAAAATGAAGGTTCATATTGAACTTCCAGGTGGTTTTCAGAATTTTTTTAAATTTGATAAAATGAACTTTACTCTTAACCTTTGCCATGAGAATGGGAGTCACAATAAATCAAATTGAAAAGTAGATTAAAAAAATGTTATTTTGTTTTTCAAACTCATGAATTATCTACCCGTTGTATCAGGAACTATGATAGACTGATAAAGTGCAGCTCTTAACTACAATTTGTAAATGTTTAGCTTTATTTACCTATAAGAGTCTCTGTCTAAACTTGAACTCCAGATATGTTGAACTGTTTTCAAGTCAACAATAGTTTCATACTTTCTTACCAAAACCCTCCTCCCCCTTCCTATTCTAATCCCAGCAAATGGGAACTGGCCATTCTTTCCAAAATCCAAGAAAATGAAGACTGGCAGTGTAGCTAATATATTATTAGTATCAATACTTCACAAAATGCATAAAGAAAGATTATTATATTGCAGGTACAATGTGACTGTTTAATTAAGTACAAATATATCCCCAAACAACAGTTTATTCTGGCTAAGAAAAAGTTAAGGCTACATTTTGATTTGCTAATGAAAGGACTAAAAGGACGAATATTTGAAGAAAACTGTCAGAAAAGTATGGAGATAACTGACATTCAATTTAGTTAAGAAGGGTAAGGAACTAACTTCCAAAGAAGTTGTTTCAAACACTATCTAGATATAATTTTGATACATGCACTCCTCTCTAAATCTTCTACTCCCTTCCTTAATATCTGGGTCAAATAATTAAGTGAAGGAGAAGGGGAATCAGACTTTCAAAACAGACAGATTCTAACTTGTTTGCTTAGATCTAGCTTTCAGAACAAATGCTTAAAACTCTTAATCATATTATACTTAAGTACCAGTTAGAGTACTCTCTGCAGCATACTTTTCAGAAACAGTATATTCTAAGCACTAAAGCAGGAAGAAACATTGCATTTATTTCCTGATTCCTCTTTTCAGATGCTTCGATTTCTAGGCAGGTGATTTACAAAGTCTTCCCTCTTGGTCCAATTCCTATAGCTAGGTTTAGAAATATAGTATCTGTCAAGAAAATGTTGAATTTTTCTTTGGGCATCAGTAAAAAGGAAAGCATATTTTTTAAACCAGTAAATATCCTTTGTAACAAATTTATCTCTAACACTCAGCAAAAAAGAATTGAGAGATTTTATAATTCAACTCACTGAACTGAACTGAAGGACAACCATAGGTTAAAGCACACGTACATTTTTCCAGTTATTGATTTTGTAAAATAGCATTGCTTTTTTTTTTTATAACATACTCCTTTTTCTTCTTCATTATACCCCAAACTAAAGTGAAAGATGCTTCCATTTTCTGTGAGCTGCAGACATAGATATGTGAACATTAGATATATTATTCTCAGGGGGCAGAGTGGTAAAGAATTCACCTGCCAATGCAAGCGACGCAAGGGATGCGAGTTCAATTGATCTCTGGGTCAGGAAGATCCCGGGAGAAGGAAATGGCAACCCACTCCGGTATTGTTGCCAGGAAAATCCTGTTGACAGTAGAGTCTGGTGGGCTACAGTCCATGGAATCTCGTAGAGTCAGACATTATGGAGCAATTGAGCACGCGTGCGTGCACACACACACACACATGAACACCCAGAGTGTTATATATTTTTACCCAGTAGACAGCCAAAAATATTCGTTCTTATATTTAGGATAAGAAATAAGAAGAGAGATTAAATATTTCACTAATTTTTTTTCATAGATAAGGAAACTGATACCCACAGCAGCAAAAAGACCTGGTCAAAGCCATCAAGCCAATCACTGGCTCGCTGGCCAGAGCATATCCTTCTTCAACTGATAAAACTTCCTCCCAGACTTTTTCCATGCAAGACAGAACCAGAAGGGGCAGGAGGTGTTTCTTGATCTGGTCAACTACAGACATGTGTGTCCTCTTACACACAACTCTTTGACCCTTTGTGTTCAGCCATGTGCTTAGTTTGCAAACCCATGGACTGTAGCCTGCCAGGCTCCTCTGTCCATGGTATCTTACCGGCAAAAATACTGGAGTGGGCTGCCATATTCCTCCCCCAGGGGATCTTTCCAACCCAGGGATTGAAGCCACGTCTCTTGCACTTTCTGCATTGGCAGGCAGATTCTTTACTATTGGGCCATCTGGGAAGCCCCCACACAAATCAATAGGTTAAATAGCCAAGATGAATCCTAAGAGAAAAAAATATAAGCATAACACCCAAAACTCCCCCAAATATTTGAGATGTATATGCTTTGACATGTTTATTACCACCGTCTTGATAAGAAGTAGCTCTAAAAATCATTGTGGAGGAAATGCTACAATTTTAGGAGTCAAAACAACCCCAATTATGGAAAGTGGGTTTCTGGCTCTGAAATACACACTGAAATTCCACTCCCAACTCCACACTCACCTTCGTTTTCCCTTGCCTTTTCTCATTTGAATCACTGCAATAACCTCCCAATCAGCCTGCCTGCCTTTAGTCTTCCCACCTCCACCCCACTGTCAGTTATCTTCTTGAATTAGCATATGACGTCACCTCCCCATTAAAGTCCTTCTGTGTTTCCTCAATGCCTATAAGATTGGAGACAAACTCCTTAGGAGAATTCAGCGGCCTCTCCATCTGGTTCTCTAAACTTCCCTCCAGCTTCATGTTCTGCTCGTCGCTAATTCCTCCAAACATGGCATGGTCCAGGTATGACAGACACTTTCCTACTTCGAGATTTACACAACAAAGTTTTGTCTCCATGCCTTCACTTACCTGAATCCTCTACCTGGAATGTCCTCTCTCTTTTTCCCCGTTGCAAGACCCTGCTCATCTTTGGCGAGTCAACTTTAAATGTGAAGTCCTCTATGAAGTTGAAGAAATCAGTTTGCTTTCTCTGCTTCATCACACTTTGTTCAGACAGGATATCATCTGACAAATATTTGTTGAGACCCATTATATTATATAACCCATTATATGTGCCAGGACTAAGATACAGAGATGAAAAGATCAAAAGCCACAACCTCTGAGTTCACACAGTAATGGATAGACAGATATGCTCTGCACTATGATTCTGAATATACGTACAAAAGTGTAATGAACATAAGACAAGGAACTCCTGAGCATTTGTGGGGGGCAGGGAAGACACAGGGCAAGGGAGAGACTTCACCTACAATTAAGGCTTTCAGCGAGTTTTAAAGGCTGGGTAGTAGTCAGCCTGGCAGACAAGGAGGGTGGTGGGTAGGGGGGGACATTCCAGACAGATTATAGCACCTGTCACACTGAATTACAGCAAGGTTTATCGGTTTGCCATGATAGACTGTGAGCTTTCTGAAGAAGGGCTAACTTACCAATGAACAGGATTAGGCTACAGCATCGACTCTAAAGGTAACTAGCATGATTTAGGAAGGGACTGCTCAGTGAGCGGCACTGGACTGAGGGCCCCCACGCTGCACTCTCAGTAACCTGCAAGGGAGATTACTCACACCTTACAGAAGAGGAAGGAGAGGCTCAGATGGGTCGGTTCCCTTGCTTACTCATAAACAGTAGAGTTTGGTCTGTTTTCTCAAAAGTGCACCTTCTGTGCTCAAGAAATGCACTTGGAAACTAAAGACGTGTTTTGGTGAATTGTAACAACTGAAACTTAAAGATAAGGGTCATCAACTTAGCTTCAACAAAGGCACTGGGGGACATGTCTGCATAGGCATTTGATACAAAACATATAAAGCACCAAATGGAGAAATTTCATGACAGCCATGATAAGTGTACACTTGCTCATCCCAGTTTGGGTGGGTGGTAATTCTAAAGGTTTAGAGAGGCTAAAATTTTAAATATTTCAAGAAAGAAACTTTAACAAAACATAAATTAAGCTTTTAAATGTGAAAAAATGCCTTCTCTAAGAAACTGATCAAATATAATCAACCCAGATTCACTTTAAGTGATAAAATGCTTCTGATTTTTCCAAGACAAAGAACAACACATGTCTCTGCCACATACAATATTTACAAAAACCTCAAAAAGTCAGAAAATATTTTGATTCATGAGGAACAAAACTGTCATTACACTAAATTCCCTTTTTGAAGTTCAAAGGATTTGTTTTATTAACATTAAAAAGAACCACTAAATTTTAATTTGGAAAATTTCCTTCCTATTTTTCTTACCATTTCCTTTTCTTACTTTTTTTGCTCTTTTCACCACTGTAGCTCAATGCTTTGACAGAATGAAAAAAGAAGAATGGACAAGAGGAGGGAAAACAGGAGGGGCTGCAGAAGTAGTGGGGAAGAACAGCTCTTCTTATGGGCTCTGAATATTTGTTATAAATGACAGCACGTACCCCCAACCTTCTTCCCAGTAGGTGTGTCAAGAACGAGGTTGCTGCCATAAAACCTGACTACTTCTTAGAGAACAGAGATTTAAGTAGGTACATATGTAATGGCTACTAAAGCAACAAAACAAGCAGGCTTCTCATGACCCCATAAGTTATTTTTTTAATGTAATTATATATATGTAATTATACATACATATATATATATGATCTATATATGATAAAGACAAAGGACAGAGAGGGATAGAGACAATTAAAAATTCTGTTGTTTAATTGACAGCAATAATATTAAAGTTTATTAGCCCCCCATCACTGATTTCTTCTCCCTGTTATTTTCTCTTTGATTAAGTTTTGGATAATATCTCTGAGTACTTGTGAGGAAATATCCAGGTTCCTCACTCATGATTCTTTGCATAAAATCTCTACCATGAACATTCAAAAAACTGGAAACCATCATTTCTTTGTGCTTCTTGGATTAATAGGTAGATACATGAATTATTCATGATACTCCTAGTATTTTCACATCTGCTTCATTTTTGACAACTAGTTTTATAACTCTTAGCTCTAAGTTAGCACTGTCCACATACCACGAGGGTACCTATTTTAACCACCAGGCTATTAACACATATACTTGTTATATGAAGGAATACCATTTTTAGAGGAATCCTCTAAAAGTTAATAAATCTTTTTAGAATTAGGCGTGTTTGAACAGGCAATCAAACACAAACAAGTCTTGGCCCTCTCGTATGCGGAACGGGTTGGTTACAGATGCTTCCCTGCAAGCTACGTCTTGCCTATTACAAGAACATTCATCTCCCGAGCACATCTTTTCACCTACTTTGCCTGAAGCAATACAAAGCACACCCAAAAAAAAAATCACAGGATTTGTAAAAATATTATTGCTAACACTTAAAGAAACTCATACACTAAGGTGACATCCTCACACAGGACAAGAACCAAGCATGAGGTCCACAACACCACTTTCTGATGGCGACTCAGTCTGCTTTGCCCTGTGCAAGCTAATGACAGCGGGGGAGACTAGCCTGTGTCTTCAGCTTTCTTACCTACAACACTGAGGCTGGGCCAGCCCTGACTCACAAAGCGGGAGACGTTAGCTCATGGCCGTGATTCAGTCATGAGAATTCGGACAGACAGGGGCCTCTCCCCACACAGGTGCTTCGAGGGGGAAATGAGTCCCTGGAAGCAATGACTTATGACCGAGGCACGGAGGTTACTGTGTCTGTCATCAGGCCCTGAGAGAAGTGGGCAGTGCTCTCTGGGTGACAGCAGCCACCCTAACAGAAGACAGTTGTTAGAAGAGCCTTACAGAAAGGCCCTTATCTCCTGCACGCAGCCTCCCAATCAGTCCAGGAGAAGCGTGTGGGTTCTGGTCTACAGATTCTTTGGGTTCCTCCTCCACAGGGAGAGAGGAAAGGCAGAGGGCTCAAGTGTTTGGGGGCTAATAGGCTTTCAGCACTTATTACTGGGGGTGAGAGAGAACATCTAGGAAGGTTTGAAATAGACTGGATAAGAATCACCTCGTTCACCCAGTACCTTTAGCTTAGTGCTCAGAGTGAAAAAACACAAAATTTAATTTTGCAAAACAGGAAGCTGCAAGCCTTTCCTCCCGCCTCAATCCCAAGGCAGCAGGAGCAGTTTGCAGAAGGACAGACTTCTGAGTTTACAAACCACTTTCACCTCATTATCTCACTGGATGCTCACAACCAAATTTGAAGCGTAGGTGTCATTCCCCTCATTTTATGGATAAAAACAAGGGTTTCCCAGGTGGCTCAGTGGTAAAGAATCCACCTGTCAATGCAGAAGATGCAGGTTTGATTTCTGGGTGGGAAAGATCCCCTAGAGGAGGAAATGGCAACCCACTCCAGTATTCTTGCCTGGGATAATCCCATGGACAGAGGAGCCTGGCAGGCCAGTCCACGAGGTCGCAAAGAGTCAGACAGGACTGCAGAAACCAAGTGTGATGGATAAGAACACTGGGGCACCAGGGAGGTTAAGTGATTTACAAAGGGTCCAGATAGAACATGGCGGCCTTTAACTATTTAGCTCTCCTCTAGTAAGACAGTCCATCACTTCAGCCCCTTCCTTGGCTCTGCATTCCTCCTTCCTGCCATCTTATGTAGCCTCTGGAAGCAGTGACTCCACAGCTGCCTCCTGCTCTCTCATTTTTGTCCCTTCCACATCAGTGCACCATATCGCTGAGTGAACCAGCCCCGCATCTAGCATCTGCACTACTGTGGCATTTTCCAGATTGCTTCCTTTCTTCGGGCCCCCTCCAACTAGTCCCCATACAATTCCGGATTAATGGGTTTTATCTACGGTTCCGAGCATGATAATTCCTGTGCTCCAAAAGTATTCAGCATCAGCCCCACTGCCTGTGGGATATCGTCCAAATACCTTCACCCACACAGGCTGGCCCCATCCTACCTCTCGAGCTGCTGCTTCCTATCCACGACCACAGCTTCAGGCAGAATAGCAGAGTCCTGTCTCCAGGCGAGCAAAACAGGCTGGCCTCTGTGTTCTTAATTCAGCTGATCCACTGCCCCTCTGGAAAGTCTGCTCTCTTCCCCACTGAACCATCTGCCTTGGTCATTTGCTATCTTCTTCTTTCTCTCCTTCCAGCAACAAAGGCCTTCTCTTTTGAATGCATAGACTTTTTTTTTTTTAATTCAAAGGGAACTTCAGAGACCACTTGATTCATTCTCTCACCTAAAACTCAAGTCAGGCTCTCATTTCTATCTTGAATCACGCCAGGGGCTGAGCGCTCACTACCACTGGAGGTGGTGCATTCCAGCCCAGCAGAACCCTGACCATTCTTCCCTCTGAGCTGGAATCAGCCACCCAGAGACTCTCTCCCATCTGTGGTAATTGTGCCCTCTGGGGCCATCCCAGCAAATCTAGGATGTACTGGTTTCAGAAAAGTTAAGTCAAAAAAAAAGGAGCTCTGCTCACTGCTCAACACAATCACCATTGAGAGCATGAGTCCATGTTCTTTGTGGGCTGAAGTTATACAAATAACTAAAGTGCTCTCTACCACTCTCCCAGAGCAAATCAATTATCTCAAAATCGTGCCTCTTACATGGTTAAGGTATTTGTACATCAGAAATATACATGGCAGTGTGCCCGAGTGTCACTCAAACCCACAGGATAAATATTACTCATCTTCCTGGAACTCTAATTTTAAAGATGCTTTTTAAATGAGGGAGATAAATATATTTAAATGTATATTTGTATTAAAATGCAAAATGAAAATGTTTTACAAAAAACACACAACAAATTCTGTTTTTTCTATGGAACCCTTCAGATTATAGTCTCAAGAAACCCCAGGCAGATATCATTTTCCCTTGCTCCTAACTGGGGTAAATGCTTTAAGGACTGTGCTGACCTATCACCTCCACCATGTGGTGGAAGGTGTCAGAAGCTAGAGGTACTCTGCAGATTGGATTCCCTACTGCAGTTCCTGACGTACCCAAATTCTAATCCTAAATTCAAGACCTAATCTAATAAAAATCACCATTTACCAGGCACTGTTTTGTACTCTACATTCGTTACGTCTAAACCTACCAATAACCTTGCTACCTCAAGATGCATTTATCCCCATTTTAGGGTTGAAGAAACTCCCCTGGAGACAGTGTCTTGCCTAAGGCCACAAAGATAGAGAGGTGGAATTCAATCTCAGGTCTATCTGACCACAAAGCCTGAATTCTTTCCACTCACCACTCTGCCTCCTTAGGCACTTCGGCTTGATCTTTAGTAAAAGAACCATAGCCCCTGCTTTCAGAAAAAGGCAAAGCTTTGCTGGATGGCTGAGTGCTAACATGGGTCACAATATCTGTAACTTTCAGTCTTACAAGGTAACTAAAACAGACACATTGTAAGTAACTTATATATTTTACATCTTATATTATTTGTATCATATCTCATTGTAATTTAGCAACTGGAAGAATATTTTCATTTTAAAACAGGAATTTATGATAAAAGATCATTCTCTCTTCTGCTTAAATGTTTCAAACATTATTAATAGTTTTGGTTTCTGGAGCCTCAATCCCGAAGTCAAACAAATGAAGAAAGCAATACATTAGGAACTTATCTATGCCCCACAGCCATATGCCCAAGTGACAACTTCAAAATGAATTTTCAATCCAGTTAAAAAAAAGAAAAACCTGTTAGTTTGGGAATGCTTGTGAGCAAATCCCTCAGAAGGATATAACCTTTCTCACTGTTCACATAACAGTATAGTCAGTACCCAGGCATAAAATATCCATGCTATTTCCTCCCTTTCTAATTAACTTGTCTTAAAGTATTCTCCATATGCTGAGCATCAGTGACTCATAACTGAGACCACTGACAAAAGATATTCAAGTAGCTCTGGTCATTTGTTTATATACATAAAACCCACTAGGCTCCTCAAAGGCAAAGAGTATGAATGTCAGAATCAATCCTAAGCTCTGTGAATCAAGGTTGTGTTCTAAATTAATGGGAAGGAAAACATAGATTCAAAAGTAACTGTAATAAAAGAATACTTCTAAAAGGTAGAAAGAACATATAATATTTTAAAATGCTTCGACACAAAGATACGGTTTCAATTATATTATGGCACCAACTAGAGTTAAAACCCACATCTATCAAAATAAAACCATCATTACTATCATGGGAAAACAGCCTTACAGTTTTATTGCTTAATTTGATTTTACTAAAACACAAGCAGATAATTACAGAGATTTTCTTTCCTGGAAATTTCAAAGCATTTTAGAAAAGCATATAGAATTATATTTACTTACCATATATTTATTGACTAAGACCATCTAGTACATTTTGTAGATGTAGTACATTTTGTACATTTTGAAGTAAATGTGAAAAGGATTAAGACTTGCTAGGTAAAAGAAAGTAAGAAGTCCCCTTTCCTCCCCTTTTCTAAAATAGATTAGTTAGCTCTTAAAAAAAAAGAAAACTAAAGGAAATAAGAGGTATTTTCTTATATGTCAAAGCAAAAACATCCAGAAGGCTATCAAGTACAGAAATGAATGAAGCGAAGATTTTAGACTAAATTTGAACATTTCATTTGAAATGGTTTGGCTCTTTTCCTCAAAGTAGAAGTCCATGTCATGAAAACACACTCTCAGGGCTACAAAATTGTCTTAGAAAACAACAAACACACAAATTCAAAATGTACACATTTTCCTTTAAATAAGGATCCACTCACTATTTTCTAACAAATCATTTCACTTCCTCCCTGTATTGTTCTTCTTTTTGAGTATCCTCTCCCTAGTCCCACTCCTAATCCTAAATATCTAAAGAAGATAATTATACTTGAGTGAAGACTGAGAGAAGACTTTATGAAAACTTAATAAAAAGACTAATCCTAGCATAACTCTTACACTTTTTAATAGCTATGTCTAAAATGTTTATGCAAAGAAAGGCATTATAGCTGAAAACTGTGGCATTTTCAAGGCAAGAAATCAATTCTGAAATATGAATACATTATAGAAACTTACACAAATAACTATATATTATATTTAATTGCTTCATGAGTAGGAAACTAGACAGGAAGAACTCTATATTTCCTTCTAGTTCTGCTGCTGAATGAGACATCTTCTTTTCCCTAAATCTCAAGTTCCTCATCACTTGTCATTCCAACTTCTACAGCAAAAAGTTTATGGATGAGTTACTATTTATTAAATTTTATGATGATTCTCAGAATATTAAATATAATCATTTGCAAGCTATGCTTTTGTTACAATTATATACAAAAGTGTAAACTGTAGTCTTTGAAGATAAACATAAAATCTAATCCATTACCAGTGAATATTATGAGAGAACAATATAAGCCTAAGGAATGAGTTATCTATGGTAACTCTGAGAGGTTGATAATCTTCCTTTGAAAGACTAATTAATATAGCCATTTGCCAAGTGTCTTCCAAAACTCAGAGGGGTTAGACTAAAGCATTTTAAAAGTGTGCACTTATTTTTACACGCAAAGCTTCAATGCATTCTAGGCATGAGAATAAGCAAAGGAAAAAGAGGTTATGTATCTATGTGGATGAGTTTTAAAAAAAAAGGAATTATTAATTATCATAGCAGGATATATTTCCTGTGCATCCACTCTAACTGTAGAAGTACAGAAAAAGTCATTCCAGATTTCTATTATGAAAATAGCATTTATTTTATGAATTGGTCAATCTGCTTTATTAAATGGCCAACTAAACACCATTTTCCAAAGGCCTTCTCCACTAAGTGAGGGTAGGTGATAAACTTGAATAGATAGTGCTTAAAGTGGTTGCTTAAAAAAATACCAAACCCTGGGTCTAATACACAAATTATGTCCTCAAAGACCTCTACTATCAATCACCAAGGCAAAGAAACCAAACTCTCTACTAGCATCCCACTGTTGTCATAACCAGCTGCTTTGGGGGACAGTTATTCCTCTCAAAACCACTCCACTCTGGACAGTGCAGTGGCAGGCAGGGATATTAAAACACACCAAAACTCTATTTTCAAATTCAAAAGAATCCAGTTTTTCTTTTCCATTCTTTTTCTTTTAAGCAAAATCCATAATAATATATTTAATATTTTAAACAATTCATAAAAATTAAGTAAAATGGATTCAATATCTTAAAATAATGGTCTTATACTACAAAAATATTTTTAATATAATTATTAACAAAAGGAATACAGTTTGTAATTGTTCATTCTAATTCTCTTATTTTGAGAAATGTAGGCTTCTCAAATCATGTATCAAATGTACCAAAATTTTTCTCTGTCACATGGTAATTTAAATGTTTGTTTCATAGCATATCAGTTTTAGATAAGTCAAGTTTATAAAAGTAATTGTTAGGATTTTATAAGTAAACAGTATACATATATCAAGGCATACAAGATATTTAAGCAAATTTTATAGAACTATGAGAATCATTTTGCTATTTTAAACAATTATCATAGCTTATAGGATTTTGCTTTTATGACATACAGTTAATCATATCTATGACTTACTTGATGACAATTCTTTTGTCAGAAATGTAATCCATAATTATAACATTGCTCTTATGGGAAAATGAAATTTGCTTTTCCAAGAATACAGAGTTGTAAAACAAAAAGAGAGGCAATTTATATCATTTAATGTTAGGGCTCTCAATTCATAAATATGAAAATCTCAAATTAACACACAAAATAGAAGGAACAAGGAAGGGGGAGACGGAAGGAATATCTTCGAAGCCAAATTACAATTTTTTTAAATTAACTCCTTTGTTACTCAGCAAGAGTGAAATATTTGTATTTAAATAAATATGTGTATCTATTTTTGCATTTTTAAGAAAAAGAATAAAGTTTTTTTTTTTTTTTCTAAAGATCTAGTCAAAATGTTGCTGCTGTTCAGCCGCTAAGTCGTATCCAACTCTTTGTGACCTGATGGACTGCAGTTAAAATGATCACAATTTAAAACTCTGTTACTGGAGCTGGTGGCTCAGTGGTAAAGAATCTGTCTGCCAATGCATGAGACACAGGTTCAATCTCTGGGTCAGGGAGACTCCACATGCCAAGGAGCAACTAAGGCTGTGAGCCACAGCTCCTGGGCCTGTGCTCCAGGGCCGGGAAGCCCGGCTACTGAGCCCACGTGCTGCAAGAACTGAACCCCACATGCCCTAGAGACAGTGCTCTGCAACAGTGGGAAGAGCGGACACCACAACTAGAGGTTGGCCCCCACTCCAGAGCAGCCCCTGCCCCCCACAACCAGAGAAAAGCCCGTGCAGCCACGAAGACCCACTTCAGCCAAAAACATACAAATTAATAATATACATAAATACTTAAAAAAAAACAAAACTCTGCTACTAGTTTGCTGAAATATTACCAATAAAGTACTGAGACTCTTAAGAAAAATAGCATCTGATTAACAATTATAAAATCTAATTAAATAGGCTTTAAGAAGTTATTTTACGTTAGAAAAAAAAATAACACCTATGCAAACATATACATTCATCCTACATTTATTTCTAGGGACTTGTAGACCTATACTGCTTCATTTCAGGTCTGCTTATAAATGGAAAACCTCAAAAAACAGCCTGAATTACAAGCATGGATATGTACTATTCACACAGATAAATCTAAAAACAAAAATGCGGATAATAACATATTGTGTTTTCTGAGCTTCATCTCGCAGGTTCCCAAAGCACTTAGTAAACTTTAATTAAGCCTCCCTGCGATCCTACCAAGTAAATGTTACAATGCCCGTTAATGGATGAGCAGAGGTAGAGGCACTTGCCCCACGATCATGCAGCTTTTCGGTGCCCACTGACGTCCTTCTGAGTTCTGTGTTCGACTTAATGAACCACACTCTTCAGGAGTCTGTCAAGTGACATCTCAAATTCAAATGAGGATTCTTAGGTTTAGCAATTATTAATCTTTCTATGTAAAACAACTTGGAAACTTTTCCAAGGAAAAACAAAAAGTCTTTTTAAATGGTGTCCTCATATTATTCATTCTATTTTCCACAATAGTCCAGATGATACTGGTAAAACAGCATAAAGAGTACAACCAGAATTGCAAACTTGGTGAGTAACCCGTGAAAAAACACCTGTTTGAGGTACTTGACAATGCAGAATTAGTTCCGCATAAAACTATTAGAAGTTACATTCCAAATCTTCAGACCCTTCTAATACAATAACAAGGTGACAAATTACACTGTTTTGTTATTAACACTAAGAAATCATGAGTCTTCATTATTAGATTCAAACTCAAATGAGAAGGCTGATTCTACTTGTAAAGTGAGATTGCCTCTCTAATTTACCTCACAGTAAATTAGGTTCTACGGTCTCTGGCTACTCCCAGTTTCCTTTAAATTTCAGCTGGGGGAGCCTGATGATGGGGTCGTAATCTATATTAAAAACCAGAGAGAGATGGCAGTTAAGATCAGTCCCTTGAGGCTCCTGTGTGCCTAATTACAGGACCCCTTGTTCCAAAAACCACTGCGTGTCTACGAAACATCTGTAAGGCTTCAAAGAGTCTAAGATTCCTCTTTCTGTTCTGCAATAAACTTCTTTAATCTCAAAAAATTAGAAGCCGTTGGGGAGAAAGCTATGTCATTTCACATCTCCTTGCTCCAGTGACCTTCTAGACATACTAACTGCTGTTGATATAAAACCATGAGGGTTTATTCCACATGCAGTTGCTTTTACTCATGAAAAGACAGCTGACAGCTAAATACCTTTCATGAGAAAAATACATCTGCCCTTCTCCACCAGAGGGGGTGGAGACTGTTACAAGTCTTGATCACACTATGGAAATGGTTAATATCAGGGAATGCAAACAGAAGAAGGTGTAAAGCTCACACGTGGGAAGACACAAGCCCAACGCATGGCACTCATCCTTAAGGGATGACTTGAAGATATTTCTGTCAATTTGAATGATATATTGCATTTTTCTTGAGCCATTAAAAAATACCATGACATCATTATCTGTCTATACCTCAATTTCTGGTAATTTTTGTCCTGGCACACTCTCTATGTGTTAATTACAAATCAGTCATCAGTTAGTGAACCGAGAAAACGGATTCGAAGCCCTTTCAATCTCACTGCACTTCTCTGAATTCAGCTTTGGCCAATTTTAGAGAGTAAAGTTTTGGAGTCCCATAAACTCTCTAAGGGTTAAAACAAAACAAATATGAGTCTTTCTTTACACCAAGGATCCAATGCTGCATATCATTATATTTTTGTAAAACAAAATTTTATAGGGATGTGAAGGTAGCAAGGTCACTTACTGTAAGAAAACAGAGAAAAGATCCACTTTGACAATGTGCTGCTTAGCACATTGCAAGCCAGTGATTAATCTGTATGACTTTTGTAAAGAATAGAGAATTATTATTTCTGAATGGAGTGTATTCACCAGTAACTTTTCCCTTTGATGCTTGCTCTAGTTTCCAGTTTTTTAATTTAAACTTTAAGTAATTGTCTCTTGTCACTGCTATATACATTGCAAAGATGGCCTTCAGTCTGACTATTGCTTTGTTTGATCTGTGGTTTTCACAACTTTTTTTTTTAATGAATGTTATCTTTTAAAGATATGAAGATATCACATGAGAATCCAGGTTTCTACATGTTTTTGAAAAATTCATCTTTTACCTTCAGGTTTACCTTCCCCCATGACACCATGTTGGAGTTGCAAAGCAAATGCCCTTGTGGACAAGGTATGCAAGCTCACCTTGACACTATGCCCATCCTTATCATTCGACTTGTTTAGGCTACCTTGTGGTCCCCCAGATATCTGAGTTTTCCAACTCCAAGTTAGCTTATTAATTGAAGTGATTTTTTTTTAGAAAAACGAGCCTTATGATCTGATCCCTGTTCTTGATAGAAATTTACATTGTAATTTATTTATATCACAGTCCTCCTCATAATAATCCACCCTTCCAAGAAATCAAAGCTATAGTAAAAAAACAAAAGATCAAGTGGCTGGTAATACCTACAAAACCAAACTGACTACTATGAATGATAACATAAATGAAGGAGGAGGGGGAGGAAGAAAAGGAAGGTGGGGAGGAAAGAAGAATGGAGGAGCAGGAAGAAGGGCAGGACAAGGAATGAAAAGAAAAAAAAAAAAAAGGGCGATTTACTGCTATTCTTTTTGTAGTAGAAAAATAAAGGCAAGTTTTATTTCAATTCGGTGTTTCTTTTTAATTATTGGTCAGTTCTTGTAATATTAGGTTTAATAAATAAATATCAAAATTTTCCCTTTAAAGAGAATCCCTACAGTGCATTCAGGAAACCACTCACGCATAACATGGCAAGGCCCTAAACATCAGATTAGGTGAAACTGGCTTTTCACGAATACATTAACCTAGAGTTAATTTAAATAAGTTAGGGCAAACTTGCTGACTAAGTTATTCTGCTCTGGACCTGAAGACAACACCCCTATACAAGGGCTTACAATGGAAATTCACTTTAAAGTGCAAAATCTAGAGTTAAGTAAGTAACATGAACCATTCCCAAGAATCTCTAAACCCTTCATTTAGGATATTCTTTCTTAATACTCTGTGAACTAAAAAATATCTTGGATAACAGGCAACAGTACTCAATGTTATTATTTTCTTTATCATGGAAGGGTCATAAAACGACACTCCTTTATGTATCTCTGGAGATTTATAGGACAGCCCTGGCAAGAAGTGAAAATAACTTGTGATTAACAAATGTACCACTGACAGGAGCCAAGCCTACTGACTTCTGTTCCTCAGCAATGAAATCTAACAGCCACTCGGTTAAGATCAGCCCCGGTTAAGGCTCAAGCGTTGATGAGAGAAGTGTTTCCTTTCGACAAGGAAGCGGATAAATCATATTCACCATGGAAAAGTTTGTCTGTACATCATGTCCTTTGATGGGCTATTCTTAAGAGTCCCAAGATTCCAGAAGGCCACGCAATGGGCTGGCTTGCATTAGATTTCTGCAGAGCTGGCAGCCTTCTTCTGGAAGTCTTACATTACAGGTAACCCGATGACAGGCAGGATGGGCCACAGGCACGCATCTCAACACGCCTGTGGAGGAGCCAAGGGGAGCGAGCTTGTAAGACCAATAGGCTGGGATCAATGAAACTCTTGGGGAACTGGATGTTCCCCTTTTAAATGCCACCTCCCTAATCTCTCCACTTGCTCAAGTCAGATTCTTCAAAGCTCTGAACACAACATGAGGCTGGCATGATTAGGAAAGTCAAAGAAGAGGACCTTCTAAATCATGGGGGAAGAAAAGGCATCGAATTCATGAAGAGTGAACAATCAGGGTCAGAGTGAAGGGATGTTGTTCAGAACGTAGTCATTTCTTTTGGCCATGGGGAGAAAATAAAGTTTCTTTTTCCATATTTATTAAGGGGTCTACTATATGCTGAATATGACTCTGAGCACTAGGTCAAGGTGCCTGCTCTATGAGACCTTCATATCTATGGAAGGAAAAAGTAACCAGAGCAAAAGGGATGTATGTCCAAAGGCCAGAGCCATTATCTCAGACTGAGTACAACAGAAACACACTAATCTTAGGATTTTCCCAGTATTTGCATGCAGATAATACTGTGTGTCATGGGTTGTGGGAAAAACAGCTCTCAAGATCAATATAGGTCAAGACAGATTGATATTCACACAAAAAAGTCTTGTCCTTGGAGTTCAGCAAAAGAAAGCGCTTTACTCCCAGAAACGGTGTACTTAGCAGTCCTCTCAAAGCTTTAGTAGGTGCCATAGAAAACTCATCTTTTCCTTATTCTCAACTCCAACAAAAGCATTCCAGCTCAGTACCTGTGATTCAGTTGAATGAACACAGAGTATTTTGTCAAGTGAATATGACATAATTTATAGCACATCCAGTTCCCCACTGCTGAGCATGTAGGCTGCCTCCAATACTTTTGGCACAAAAACCCCAGAAATTCTTTACTAAAAACAAAGAATTAAAAAAAAAAAAAAAAAAGACATCCCCATAAATGAGAAATAAATGCTGGAATTCACCAGGTTCTTAAAACTGGAAAAAGTCTTTCTCAGTGCACGCAAGGAGAGCCTGCATCTTCTTGGAAAGACTTAGGAAGGCAGCATGGCCAGCCTGCAGAAGTCAGCATATGGGAGAGCCTGATACCACCCTAGGCCATTTAGGCATGTATTTGATTGGTGGATAATATCATGGTCCCATGGGGCTGCAGTATGCATGTTAACAGCCCAAAAGCACTAGGAAAAAGAAAAAAACAGAAGATATTTTTCTTTGAATTCTCTCAAATTACTACTTATGGCACAACTGAACCCTCAATAAAACTAATAAACTCATGAAGCAAAGAGATTCAAGTTCAGACTCAGTAAATGTATTTGTGTCTATGACTAGCCAGTGCCTTTGCACATGGCACATAATCCTCACGATAAAGAAAATGTAAGGAAGGTATGAGCATCGCCATTTGCAGGTGGTACAGTCAGGTTTAAAGAAATTGAACTCTTTGAACAGATCCTAAATGCTGCTGAGCCCTAATGGCTCAGAGGGTAAAGCGCCTGCCTGAAATGCAGGAGGTCTGGGTTCGATCCCTGGGTCAGGAAGATCCCCTGGAGAAGGAAGTGGCAACCCACTCCAGTATTCTTACTTGGAAAATCCCATGGACGGAGAAGCCTAGTAGGCTACAGTTCATGGTGTTGCAAAGAGTCTGACACGACTGAGCAACTTTACTTTCTTTCACTTTCTAAATGCTGATAGTAAATTTCAGGGTTGAACTCTGCACGTAAGTTTCTATTTCCAAATTACCATACTGATAACTGGCCTATGACTGACGAGTCTTAGCTATAATGCTAGACCAGCACTTTATTATATTAAATGGTAGGCCTCTATCAGAAAGTAGTAATTACATCGTAGAAACAAGAAAGCTTGAAATCAAATCCTAAATTCCATGTTGGTTTGGGTGTGACTACGTGTGAGTGTGTGTGTGTGTGGAAGAGAGAATATGGAAAATGTCATTGCTCTTCACTTTATTTCACTTGAAGAAGTTTAAAATAGATACCACATTTTCATAGAATTGGAAACACACTCACATTCGTTATTGGAAACAGAAAAAGCAAAAGAAATATGCATATATACTCTAAAGGTATTCATTATATTTTGGCAGTGAGTCTGAGTAAAGCCAGAAATTATAACAGAAAACAACACAAAAGGATGACAAGTGAAAAAAATGGTACAAACAAAATTTTTATTAAAGAATTACCAAAGGATGATGTAGTAAGTATGACTCTTCCTAATGACAGCTGCTGCTTCTGCTTCTTGTTTGTGGGCAGTTTTTAAAATTTGGTGTTTTATTTTGAAAGACTGCTTTAAAATGCACACATGCCTAAGAAATAGGTGTTGTATATGATGCAGCATAAAAAATGTCCTTTGTTAGGTGGTTTCACTCCATGCTACACAGGGCCGGCTAATGCCTGTTCATCCCTGATTCTGTCAGTAAAGAGAAAGGCAGTCTAAATAGGATGGTAAGTAAGTAAGTGAGTGGTCACTCAGTCATGCCCGACTCTTTGCAACCCCATGGACTGCAGCCCACATGAGATTTTCCAGGCAAGGATACTAGAGTGGGTTGCCATTTCCTTCTCCATGGGATCTTCCCGACTCAGGGATCAAACCTGGCTCTCCTGCACTACAGGCAGATTCTTTATCGACTGAGTGACAAGGGCATCCCGAATAGGATGGTAGAAATACTTGAACTGGGAGGGAGGCAGGCCTGGGTTCCTCTATATCCTGGGCTGGTGATAAACCAAGTAACCTATACTTCTTGAAGTTTCCTCATTTTTAAAACTGGGAATAACAGCCTCGGTTCTGAGGCTCCACCTGAGACAAATGTATGAGAGAACACTTTAAAATGTGCATCAGTGTGAGGATACACAATTTGGCTCAAAGAGTTAGATGCTCCTAATATATAAGACACTGGTGTCCATGGCTAAGAATTACATGTTTTTAGGTGATCTCAGCAGTTACTCAAATAAGAGTTTAAATGCACTGGATTTAGAAGAACTGCAGCTGGGCCTAAAAGAAATCTAACTGTGAATAAGAAAGAACAAATACAAGTGTAAATACCAAGTGCTATATTAGTAGGATGGAATAGACATCTAATTCAATCATTTTATCCTGCAATACCTATAACATAGACTGCAGACAACTGAAGATAAATCCTAGAAAGGCAAACCAGCTTAACCAAGGTCACTTATTAGTGGCAGGCAAAAGTTTGATTAGAAGCTAAATTCTTTTGAAAATTCCCTGGTGGTCCAATGACTAAGACTCCATGCTCCCAATGCAGGGGACCTTAAATTTGAACTCTGGCCAGGGAACTAGCTCTCACATGTCACATGCCTAATTATTTGTTTGACCAGGCACAACCAAATAAATGATTTTTTTTTTAAGTAAAAGAAGCTAAGTTCTTCTAAAACCTTTCTATGTTGATGATTACTACTACTTCACCTAAGGAAAGGGAGTACTTTTCACCCTATTCACCCTCTTCAGAGGCACAGACTGAATTCTAGAAAAATGAAGTGACTTGGCTAGGGTCATGAGGATGATCACGGTGAGAATCCAGGTTTTCTGGCTCCCAAGAGATGTTCTTTCACCACAGTGCCTACCCCTTTAGTAGGCTTCTGATACCGCTGCTGCCACATGTAATGAACGTTTACCACGGTACTCTACAAAACATTTTCTTTGCTGTTTAACCTACCACTTATATAAACATGCCTAACCGTTTTTATTGAGACAGTGTACTTTTCTGAGAAGGGGCTTTGATGGAAGATGGTTCAGAACTGTGCTAAAACTGAAAGGGAAAAAAAGCCTTAAGATTTCTGTATGAGGAGGTGGGAGGGAAAAATGAGGAAGAAAAATTAATTTAACATTGTAGTTACATCATGCTCCATCCCCACTCCATCCCCATGCTCCACCCAGCCTAAGCTATTTTAGAAGGGCAGTGATTCTTCATTTAGTGGCACCAAATGTGCCCATCATCGCTCAGATGCACTCACTCCTACTGTAGCGGAGCTCCGCATGAGCATGACAGATGAGCAATAGTAAGGTCTGAAGATCAGTGATTGTAAACACCCACTTGGTGACCCCTATTCTGAAACACATCAGGGCTCCATTTATAAAATGGCTGTCCTAGTGGCAAAATATTACTTAGATCAATCAACCAATATATCCTTAAGGCCTATGGACTTAAGTTTATTCATCTGGAGTCTCCACCTCCATGAGTATTAATATAAAAGAGGCTAAACAGTATGACACAACTGATTTAAAAAAAAAAAATCACACACTGAAGAGAGATCCAGTTTTAAGCTAATACTTCTGTTATGGTTGAAAAAGGAACCAGGATGGAACAACTTCTCAAACCATGAAAGGAAAGCACCATGATAAATTCTTAGACACGTTTGGAACATCCTGATGTGAAATGGTGGAAAAAGCAAACAAGCACATAATCTGGGGGCAGGGGGGAGGGAGGAGGAGATGAAGTAGTGGTGACAGAATCAGAAATAGGACCAGCTATACAAAAGCCTCTGTATCTTTAGGGATGTCACTGAAACCCTACTTTCTTTCCATTTTCCCTAGTAAAGTAGGAGTTGCGAAACATATCCTACAGAGTTCACAAAGAAGTGAGGTCAAAATGGGGGGATGTATGTGAAATTATGCTGGAATTTAGTGTTATTAATGTAGACTAGTTTATAAACTCTGTACTACTGAAGTAAAGCCTGGATACTGTGGCATACAAAGAATAAATGCTTTCCAAAGAAAACTATTTGCCAAACAGGAAATAATCTGTTAAAACAATTTGAAAGCTACTTCTCCACGAGAGGATGACATGTGAAAGATTTCTATAATCCAGGCAAAAGTTAACTTCTTTGACAAATGTGTGCCACTTTGGTCTTGGGCATTCTTTGATCAACCATTTAAAACCAGTCTTATAGGTCTCCTCCCTTATAGCTGAGCTTTATTCATGTTATAATAAATTATCAAATCAACTCTAAAATAGAATAAAACTTCCTACAGCTTTTGAATTTTTTTTTCAATCTTAAAGGCTTTATTTATTTTTCATTTATTTTTATTAGTTGGAGGTTAATTACTTTACAATATTGTAGTGGTTTTTGTCATACATTGACATGAATTAGCCAGCTTTTGAATTTTTTAAATGATCAATATTTCCATTTTTTTTTTTAGCAAAATTATGTTTTCTCCAACGTTTTAAATCAGAATCTCTTTGAACCTATTTCAGGCTTCTGATGTATAGTTTTGGAGGTTTTTTTTTGGGGGGGGTACATGCTTCTAAATGCAATAAATAAATGTTTATCAATAAAGTATGAGTTATGTTAGAGAACCTACATGTATGAACAAATTTAAGCCTTCCTTAATAAATAGGAACTAGCCTACATTCTGCAGGCTGCAAACACAAATATCCTAGGATTACATTTCCCATCCGTGTAATGCTTTACGTATTTCCAAAAAAGTTCACACAAAAGGTGAGGCAGGCAAGAACACATCAGCGAGAATTACCAGAACACAGGCCTTTGGTTTCCAGATCAGGGCTCTTCCTACTAAATGGTACCTTTTCTCTTTCTAGTTCCGTGTGGAATATTCCAAACCAAAATATCCTTAGAGGACAGGGAGAACATTTCCACCATTCAACATGGAGTTCTAAGCTTTGATGGAGGAGAGAGCCTGGTGGGGGGGGGGGGGGGTGACAGAGACACCCCACAGACCTGGGGGTCAAGTTCAAGGGCACAGGGGCCCCCGTACTCTTACCGTCCACGTGGCGGACTTGGCGGTGCTTGACTGCTGGAAGGACACATCGAAGCTGTGTGGGCCCGGGTAGTCGGTGTTGGAGGGGATGGCGGGCGACGGTGAGAGGGCGTCGAAGGTGGAGCTGGGCTGTGCATAGGGCGAGGGCGCCGTGACGCTGTTCTGCGCGTGGTCTGTGTTGTAGGGGCTGGTGGACGAGGAGCCGTTCTGGATCTGCTGGTCCATGCTGTTTAGGAGCCCCAAGTTCGTGTACTGTGGCTGCAGGGACACCCAGAAACCCCCACGTTAGCCATTTAACCATGTGGCATATGGGATCTTAGTTCCCGGACTAGGAATCGAATCTGTGCCCCCCTGCAGTGGAAGCTCAGAGCCGTAACCACTGGACCACCCGGAAGTTCCCCGATTTTCTTCTTTTGAGATTGTATTTCAAGTTGGGAAAAAGAAGCCACAGTTTCCCTTATTTCTCATTGACTGGAACTGGGAAATATCCTTAAATCCATCACTGGCCAAATGGAAGCTGATTGCCATGACTGATAAGACAATGGCACAATCATAATTCCCTGGATCTGGGGGAGAGCAAAGCAGATGAAAGGAAGCTTTGTTCTTTCCTGAAAATATTGGGGTTCTGTGAGTTCAGAAGAAGAGGAGAAATGGGTCTTGTGTATACAGTGAACAGTGCTTGCTATACTTCCCACGTGGCTCAGTGGTAAAGAATCTGCCTTCCAAGCAGGAGACCCAGATTCAATCCCCCAGATTGTTGCTTCTCAAAAGGCATCTTTTGGTGCATGCCTTCCACAGAGATCAACCTCAGATTTGCTGCACTTTACACTCAAAGGAAAATGACCAATTTGTGATGCCTAGTTCAAAACACCAAGAGAAGCGCCAGGCGTGCGGGAATGTTTTATGAAGACCTGCACAGATCTCAGCGTCATGGGCAGCCTTTGGAAACTGAGTCTCCCCAAGAGCATCTGAAAGTAGATAGGGTGCTTATTCACAAACTGGGCAAAAAACATCACTGTTCAGTAGCTGCTGATGAATTCCTTAAAATAAATGAATACTACCTGCTATTTTTTTCTTCTTCTGTCTTGGTAGTCAGAATGAAAAAGACCACTAGATACACATGCTCTAGAGAAGATTTAAGGGTCAACTTGTCTATTGAGCAAAATGGTTGTCCTCCAGATTTTCTTTAAGTTTTATTATAAATTCTGTCTCAGGGTACCAACTTGCCCCCCAAAACTGGGTTCATGAAAACTGGAGGGGAAGGAGTAGGAATGTTAGGAAGAAGCAACTATGTATTTTATTTTTTTCTAAAAATACTTAAGTAAATCTTTTTATTCACGAATATACAAGATTGTGATTTTTAAACTTTGTCATATATATTGGCAATTTAAAAATCTCATCAGTTTTACCTTAAGTTAAATGGCATGTATATTTATTCGCTCAAAACAATAACTTTTAGGAATTAGTGTAGATTATTTGAAAGGAGAGACCACATGTGCAATTTATTTATTTTTAACTTTTTATTTTGTACTGAGGTACAGGCGATTAACAGTGTGTGATAGTTTTAGGTCAACAGTGAAGGGACTCACCCACACATACTCAGGTATCCATTCTCCCCCAAACTCCCCTCCTATCCTGGCTCGAAAGGCAGCTATGTATTTTAAAAGGTAACATGATACCATCCAAGCAGCCTAATTTTCCATCTGTTCTTTCATTTTCTTTGTAGTAGTTTATTTTCTAAAGCAGAACATGTGTAAGAGAAAAACCATCTAGTTATGGTTAAAATTCTATGTTTTGTATAATTCAGAAGTACATTAGTTCATACAGTGTCTCTGCCAGAAATTTTATTTCTTCTAGGAAAATCAGCACTGAGTAGATAATTCAATAAGATGTTTATGGAAGTAATGATTTAACTTCTCATTTCATTGACAAAAAGAATCTTTACTGTATTACTATCGGAAAGGGGAAGTGAATTGCTCAAGCAATAAGCCAAGAGTAGCTAATAAGCCAAGAGTAGTTATTTTGAAACCAAATCTGACTCCGAGTCTACACCATCACACCTGTCAGACTGATCAGATAATTCAAGTCATTCCTGAGTTAAATTGAACACACATTTCTAGAAGCGGCCACCAGCTTGTATGCTGTTTTCCCTTTGTGAAACCTTCTGACACAGGGAATCCTCATTGTCTCTTCAATTTAGTGATAGAAAAACAAATCAGAAGCAAAGAGAAGGCAGTCCTGTTGGTACACATTTTATAAAAAAAATGAGAAGTCTGGCTCTTCAAGTGAAATATGACCAAGAGTCCCAGAAAAATTCAAATTAAAGAGAACACAAACTTGTAAAGAAATTGATGCTTGAAAAGAATTCAACTTAAGTGTAAGGAAGTTATTTTACTAAACTTTAAGTATTTCACATGGGGGGGAAGAAGGACTCTGCCATTCCATTCAGTCCAGAGAGCATCTGTCTAAATGTTAACAGTCGCATGCCCATTCCATTACATTTATACATTCACATTCCACTGCCGAATGCCATGTCCCCATTTGCTCTTCAGATAACTATTAATCTCTTTACACTTATCCCCCTGCTGACAAGAGCAGCTGCTAGTCTCGCCTCTGCTCTCCGACTTCCACAGCTCCCAGTCCTCCTCGCCTCCTTCTTCACCTTTCCCCCTTGACAGGTGAGGCAGGCTGCAGGTGAGACAGCTGTGAGAGGAAAAAAACTACAACCTGAGGCCCCGATGAAGGTGTCCACAGCCCTGGCTGAACTAAAGCTCTTAGGCGTCCAAGCCTGGGGGAATGGTCTGGGAAGGGGATTGAAAAGAAATGATTATTTGTGTTCAAGTTAAGGGTCAGTATACAAAGCACTCCTGAGCGCCCTGTAGGAATCAGATAATGCTCCCAGAGGCACGTGCTTCCCTCCAGCAGTACAATTAGGGAGGCAGTCGGCCCTGACAAAAGGGACAAAGAAATTCACCGAGCACTTTCTCACAGGCAGTAAAAAAGCCTGTTAGGTCAATCCTGTCCTTCTCCTCCTAGCTATACAGAATGGAACTTCAGCTAATTGTGGGCTTGGAGAAGAACAAAGAAACATGGCCCTTTGAATTTTTTTTTCCAGCAAATATAAAGAGAAAAGTTTGGGACCCAGCTTTAAAAGCCAGTGAGTAAACACTCAGTGCTGCTTGAAGGACTTAAGAGAGATGGAAACTCCATTTACCTCAGAGGTACAAAGAAGGCCTTTCTGGGACAGCGGTGAGACTGAGCATATTCCGTGGCACTAAAGAAGCAAAAAATGTATTTCAAGTTATTAATAGGTGTTGATGGCTGTGCTTTTACATGCCGTAATTTTTAATCCCATACAGTTTGGGTGAAATATTTTACTTCACAACAGTAGGATTTGCTTCCAATCCTGACTCCTCAATTTATATAGCATAGAGCTAGATTTCTCAGGTTTGAGCAGAGAGCTGCTAACTATTCAAGATAAAAATTGGAAAACATATTTCAGCTTAAGCTTTCCTCAAATTTTACTTTAAAGAAACAAAAGCTAAATAGTATACTCAGTTGTCTTTTTTTAAAAAAGAGCTTAAAGCCAATACCATCTTTGTATTAACTAGTCTGAAACACAGACAACAAACCCACCAAAGGAAGAACAGTGTGATTAGAAATTTTCTTGGGGGAAAAAAAAAGGAAACTTTCTTAGAGACTTTTCATAGCTTTATTAAAATTTTATGTCATAAACTTGCTAGGAAATAGTACTTTGGAAGTTAATTTAAAAAGCATTTAGTTAACCAAAAAAAAAGGGGGGGCTCTTATTTGCTTATTTCTTTGATTTGAAGAGAGTGGACATGGTAAAGTATAATTAGAGGCAGAGGGCAGACCAATATAGCCAAGAAGAACAAGTGTTAGGTAGGTAGAACCAGCAGAAATTCACACGGCCCATTGCAAAATGAACACTCAGGGCCTATTGTTCATAACTTATTAAGAGTTTCAAAATCATGACAGCAGAGCGTTAAACAAAGCACAGGGCCCTTTCATGACTACACGTTTTGGAGCCTAGGAAGCTCCTCTGTGCCAGGTTAATGTGGATAATATTTATTTCATATTTTCCACCAAAGTGAAGCTGGCAGGGTGAAGGAAGCAGTATCTGGACCCTTTATTGTCTGTAATGTCATAAACACAGACGGGAGAGATGTGTGTTATGCTGGGATGCTAATGAGATGCCTATTTATGATGCCAGGTAAAGTCTCAGACACTCATATGAATAAAAAAAAGTGCCCTGAAAGAACTCTTGTCCCATGTGTTTCTTAGGTAACAAAGTTAGCACATTTGGAATGTACTAGGAAGTAGATTGTCCCTTGCTAAGCACAAGGTATCTTGATGTGGGAATAACCTTAACATATTTAATAGACACTCAGTGAATGAACAATGTTATGTATCTACTGTATCATGTCTGGAAGAACAGACAAACTTCTTTCCACAAAATTTTTGTCACTCAGTTGTATCCGATCTCAAAGACTGTATCCCACCAGGCTCCCTTGTCCATGGGATTTTCTGGGCAAGAATACTGGAGTGAGTTGCCATTTCCTCCTCCAGGGGATCTTCCCTATCTAAGGGTTGAAGCACATCTCCTGAGTCTCCATCATTGGCAGGTGAATCCCTTATCTCTGAGTCACCAGGGAAGTCCACGTCTGAAACAGGATATGATCTTCTTTCCAAAACATATAAAAGATGAAAATGAACATAATTTGATATCTATTAGAAACCTGGTAAAGTAAAACAATGGATTTTTTTTAAACTCAAAGAGAGGCTTTAATTCCTATAAAAATGACTTTGAAATTGAAGATACTATGTGGACCCTAGAAAATTACCAACATCTGTAACTTCAATGTATTCAGCTTCATCACAAACTAGCTGATCTGCCCTCAGAAAGGATAAAACACACCCTGGTGACAGAAAGCTCAATAGTCTGGTTAATCACAGAACACCTTGGGGGGTGTTCTAGAACATGAAGCTGGTATGGCAAGTGGAGGGACACCCAGAGGCTGAATCTCAAACTGCCTGCTCTCACCATTAGGAAAGAGCAGGAAGAGCTGCCATTCCCAAATACAGAAAGAGTGCTTCCTCATTTTTTTTTTTTTTTTTGTCCCTTCTGTAAGTTATTTTGGATTCTCATAGTCATCTACAGACTCTGATTTACTTCTTCAGTTTAGATGGTTAGAATTAAAATAACAATAAAGACGAGATATTTCTCCTGACTTGTCATCATTTTAAAAGTGTTCTATAAAGGCAATCCCTTTAGTTTCACTTCAGTTTTCTTTCCTGGATTACATTGTTTGATGATCTTGCATTCTAAATATATTATGAACCTGAAATTTCTTCTCATCAGCTCAGTAATAATGTATATCAGTATATATCACTGTAAACAAAACTCAATATTGAAATGCTTGGGTTTATACTTAAAGTTGATTTTGTAATTACTCTTCTATAAAATAATTTAATATCAAAAAGAAGTCTAATCAAGTCACATAACTGGTGTATCATATCCCATTTCTAAAAATTTCTCTCCTTCAATTTATCTGTGTAAGAGAAATTTTATAAGTTCTCTGTCCTGCTTTTCATAAATATTACTATCTGTAATAGCTAGTTTATGGCAAGATGACAACAACAGTCCATACTAAATGGCAAGAGATTAATAAAAAAAAAATGGGAATAAGTGCCATGTCAGGCATAGGAGAGGTAACTTCGACAACATATAGTCAACTTATTTGCTTCAATTCAAATGGACCTTTGTCACAGGAAATAGTAACTTGCCTAAATTTCATTTGAAAGAAATTATATATTTCTTGACTGTTAGAGATGATCAGGGAACTGAACATTCTTCTGTACTCCTTTTACTCCTAAATGGATTCTAGTAAGGCAGAAGAACTCTGAACTTAGACTTGGTGACATGGGGTCAAAGTCACAACTGCCACTAATGTGCCATTAACCCCTGGGCAAGGTGGTGGCTCAGACAGTAAAGAATCTGTCTGCAATAACGGAGACCTGGGTTCAATCCCTGGGTCAGGAAGATTCTTTGGAGAAGGGAATGGCTACCCACTATGGTATTCTTGCCTGGAAAATTCCATGGACAGAGGAGCCTGGCAGGCTACAATCCATGGGGTCACAAAGAGTGGGATACAACTGAGTAACTAACACTTCCACAAGGTGCTTAAACCAACCTGGACAGTAGTTTCCTATAAAGTAAAATCTATACAAAATTGAGGAGATTGAATCTGATAATCACACATAATGGTGAACCAGTCTAACATTCTTCTAGGGCTGACTATTCTCATCTACAATACTATTTAAATATAATGCCATAAGATTGCTTTCGAAAAAGGAGATGACTTTTTTTTCCTTTTTTCTTTATATAGATTTGCCAGAGCAAGCTTACACATCCAAATTGTTTCAGGGAGCATATATAGCTTCTTCAGCTAATATAACCTTTCACCTCAGGCTTCATGGAGGTGCTTTTTGAACATTCTAAAAACCCTCTTGGGAAAAGAAAACAGTTTTCTTTATGACCCTGGCTTTGCAAAGCATTCATTCGATTATGCTGTAGCAGACAGTACTACATTTTTATCCCCAAATATTGGCAAGATAGTGATTTTTCAACAAGCACTGCCTGAGGGAGAAATACTTGTCATTTTTTTGTTTTCTACCACCTGCCTCACCTCAAAGAATGATGGTTTGTTTCATGCTGGAATTAAACACAATTGATTGAAAGTGCTCCAATTGTCAAGAAGATATTTGTATTTTAATGCCAATAAGGCACTGTCTTTCCACCTTAAGAATGTACTGAGTATCACATTTTTCTCAAAACAAGGTTTTGTTAAGTAGAAAATATATTTCATTTCTTTTGTCTTCCAAATGATCCTAGAAAGTAAGTGTTTAGAGGTAAAATATACTCATACCTTATAACAAACAAAATGTAAAAATAAAGGTTTTAAACACATAAACCTGGAAAGACAGACTGCAAAGAGTTTATCAGAATGTTTTATTTTCTGATACAAAGTGTCAAGCTTCCTTTGAGGTCCATAACTCAGATTCCATAACTTAAGAGAGAGCTCCCTAAAAGCTCCAGCCAAGACTGACAAGGGCAGATGAGACAAAAAAATACAAAGTTGGCTAATCCAGTAGACAACAGTGTCAACAAATATTAGCCATAGTACTTGAAAAGCCAGAAAGTATGAAATGTAGTGAAGCTAAAATTCAATCCAAATACATCTAAATTACACTGTGTAGAGCTCAGTTAAGGAAAAATAAACTTTAAATTCTCTGATTTCATTAAGTACTCCCTTTTAGTAATAATGAGAAATAAATAAAACTATTATCATGAGCATCCTCAATTCTAAAAGAAACTGACATCACCATTACATGCCAAAGAAGCATTGGGCTTAGCAGAAAGGTATAACTTTAATATTCAATAAATCTTGATCCAGATAATATGGAAAAGCATACAGAGTTTTAGTTTCTTTAAAGTGAACCAGGCGTTATTAAGTAAAATCAGATCAAAAATGTGTTTGAGAAAATTTTCAATCTATAACGATCCCTGTCAATAGTTTTTTAAGCAGACATGGTAATGCTAAGAAAAGAAAGTACATAGTAATGAAGATCTTTAGTGAAGGTTATACCATCTACAGGGAAAACACACCATTGTAACTTTAAAAGCTCATCAATAATATTTTGCTGATTTTTAAAGTGAGTTTAAAATATTTAAAAATAACTTTGGCAATGTGTCTAAACTATATCAGAAATTAGGACTTAAAAGCAGGTGATTAAATGTGATTAACATTTTATCACAGGTGATAGTTTTCCTCACCATGATATGAAACTGATTTCAATAAAATAATGGTGCCTATCAAGATTAAAATGATCTGAACGCTGTATAGTGTCCAGACTTTAATCCTCTGTGAAAAGAATCTTAGGTATTACATTACTATTGACTACGACTACTACTAATACTAAATTCTTTCTGAGTCTTACTCGGTTCCTTATAGTGTTTAAGTGCTTTGCATATATTTACTCATTTAATTCTCAGGAGCTAGTGGAATTATTATCTCATGTTTCATGCATATTTTATAGATGAGGCAACTGAAGCTCCACAAGATTAAGTACTCATGATAGTAAGCGACAGAACTCAGATTTGAAACCAGAACATCTGGCTTGAGATTTACCTACTTTCTTAAGTATCCTTCACTTGGAGTCACTCAGATTTCTGCCTGGAATCTTTATCTAAGAGTTACATTCAATGAAAGCATACTTATTTCATATCTAAAGAAAATGCCTTCCATTCATTAAAAACAGGATATAAAACCTCAGCTATCTGTTTGGAGATCCAGCACCTAGGTACTCTCACTGGAAATTCCCTGAAGATCTGACCATGTCACTCTCATGCGTGAACACCTTGAACAGGTTTGTAATCTAGAGCCCAAGCCCTCCAATCTCTAAGTGACTTACACCACACTATCTGAGACCCTCCTTTTTGCTCACTAAAGAATGACATTTCTTCAGTTTTTCAAAAGCAAACTCCTTCTGTCTTCAAGCCTTTTGTACCTGCAGGTTGCTTTACAACTGGTCTTTCAGTTTAAGCTTCAACGTCATGTCCAAGTTGAAGCCTCTCTGGAGTGCTCAGGTAAGTATTCTTTGTTTCACATTGTCATAGCACAGTAACTTTGCCCTTTACATCATATAATTATAATTTAAATTAATTATCTATATAATACTTCTACTGCTGGTCTACTCCACTAGACGATAACTTATAAGAGATAATACCTGGTTTGTTGAGTGCCGAGTCTCATCTGGAACCATGGCTGAGACATGGTAGATGTGCGGGAAATATTTAAGAGGAGATGCACAAAATTTCAAAATGAAAATCACCTTCAGAAAGTATATTCTATTCTAACCCAGTTGTAACCCAATTAAGGATTGCTTTTTTGTGCTAAAGTAAATGGCTCCAAATCAGTCACCTCTTTACATACCATTGCCCTTGAATGTTACAGTGAATCTCCAAATAATCTCAATGACCTTAACTTTGTGTTTTGATTTGTTCTGCTAGGTGGGAATTGTGCTTTTAGCTTTAGCTTTTATGGGAACTAGTAGCAGAATAGCCAGTCCTGTCACTCACAAGGCCATGAGTAATACTTGGTAGCTCACACCTATCTGGGAAGTTTATTAATGACTTCTACTTCCTTGAAACAAACACATACTCATTTTTGTGCCAAGGCGGTAATTCTTACCTGATGGTCTAGATATTATTTCTCAAGCATCTAGGTCAGCAGTAAGAATCTAAATCTTTGTGGTCATATAATGATTTACTTCCTATGGGTAGAGAAACCACCCAGACACAAGCTTCAAGTAAGATGTTACTTTCTGGTAGAGAGGCCACAGAATTGGTTCCTCCTTCTCTAATTTCCATGACTTTCTGCCCCGTTAGCTAGAATTCAGTTTAGAATAATGTGATAATTAAAGGCTTACAAATGCGGTGTGAGTTTTGAGGAACTGAGATAATAGTTTATCAGACTTATAAACCATTTCTTGCAAATGGTCTAAATTCATGACTTCATTTTCCAGACTTTCAACACCCCCCAACACACACACACACACACACACACATACACACATACACACACACACACACACCAGGCTGAAACATTAGTCTCTAGCTGCAAATGGAAAAATAAAGCATGAAATAAGGACCATAGCCCTCCATTTTACTATTCTATATATATTCAAATCAGAAACACTGTTTCCAAGTTCTAATTTGCTTTTGCTTGTCAAGTTCTTTGCTGATTGCTACATTTTTCATTATATTTGAGATAATTAAAGTTTTCAGTGATTTACTATGCTTTGTAATTAGACATGGTGACTTATGTAAGGTGCAAGTGCTCCTTTTAGATTCACTTTTAACTGCAAAATAAAACTGAGGTTTCCAGCTATGCCAAAGACATGCCTTACTTTGAAAAGACACTAATCTATTCATTTCATTCTATTTACTCCCCTATGAAAGTAACAATCAATCAGTTTAATAATTACAACAGTTCATTAATGTCTTATTTGAACAACGACAACAAAAAACTGAGGCACCACATTTAAGAACAAAATGACTTAAAGTTTTCTCAGGCATCCTTTAGTAATAACACCATAGAAAATAAAACGTGAAAGTGTTTGCGAATTATCAAGTTTATTCATCCAGAGCAAACCACCCACATCCTTGGTGATGATCGAGAGACATCAGAGGACAAAATAAATGAAGGGAACAGTGTGGAAGCAAGTAAACGCATTTACAAAGTGATTGCAAAGCAAGATAAAGATCTAGTACGTTCTATTTTGTAGAAAAATCACACATTCTCTGTCCTCCAGGGTAATCAATTAGGTGAAAGCAGTACATTTTACATTGTTTACTTCTGTTAGAGAATAAGCTATTCCTTACTAAGTAAACTTCTCTTTCTTTCAAAAACTTTGCCACTTGAAGTAGAAGGAAATAAATACCTGGACTCATTTAAAAAAAAAAAAAAAAACTTGTAAGATGTTAGAGAAAGCCATACGATTCAGAACCTTCTGGTGGAGACCAGGCTTGTATAATGTGCGCAGTTGCCTTGCTCTCTGCACAGTTATAAACAGCCATTTCTGTAAGTATTTATAATACTCCATATTTTTATCTGAAGATAGCCCTTCGAGCAGTGGCAACAGATATATGCCTCCAATGCATTCAGAAACATTATTTGGTGACCCCAGGGAGGATGTAGAGATGAATACCGCACACGCTCTACCCTCCAAGAGTTTCCAGTCTATAGACTTGGGGAAGCAATCAGGGTGGAACAGAGAAACACAAAGAGCTCGGAGGAAGTCTAGGTGATTCTGGGAGGGCAGCCAATGAAACCCGAAACATTTTTAAGGATGAAGCAGTACCCCCAGCAAGGTTTTAAAACCTGGAAATGATCTGACCTGAAGATAAATATTTGGAAGGTGGAGTTGGAATAGAGAAAGAAGGCAGCAAGAGTAACTTCTCTGAATTCTCACTATTCTGATTTTCAGGCTTTCAAGCGCTTTGGGATTATCCACTGAAATAATTTCCCAAGCCTAAGGCTTATTACAGGCTTTGTGTTTTATCCAGTGTGACCATTTCTCTCTGTAGATCTTGTGGAGTCCTCAACTTTAGCCTGGTGTCAGAGTCTCACATGGTCTATTTAAAAGTAATCAAGCCATTCTCAAAACATCTGATGTTGCCCTTTGAGAGGGTAATGGTTTTCCTTTTAATTCTAACTCCATCAATAAAGTGACACTAATCCAGACTGATTTGAGTAAACAGGGCATATTCCCCATTGTCTCTGTGATCTGAGAAAGAATGAACTTGAGAAAGATCACTGCCTGGATTGGAAATGGCCCCTTTGGGTGTTTTGCGCAAGCTTAAAAGGAAAAAGAAAATGCCTGTACAGAGTTCTTTCCAAGGCAAGCTCACTTTGGGGGTGGTAATGCTCATAGGGGTATTATACTAAACTGCACCTATTAGTGGCTTTAGCAGCAATAAGAAAGTAGAACTATTTCTTTTGTAGTGTTTCCAGAAATGCTGACGAGAGTGTTTCATAAATTTCCGCCTCTGGCAAAACAGCACAGCTTGACTCAAAATTCCCTCTTCCAGCTTCATAAGAAAAAAAAAATTTTTTTTTTGGTTCCATATAAGAAACACGGACAAGATACAATTCATATCACCATTTTTGCATAAGATATCAGTTTACACTTTACACATGTCCACTGACATTCCAAAAATGTTTTATTCTTGCCAGTTATTCCCTTACCTAGAAGCACCATGTGCTTTATCTTAACACCAGTAACTGAATTTTAAACTGACAGGTAAATATTATCTGGGAAAGCTTTCTCAAAATTTACAGAACAACTCAGTTTTCCTTTGTCTTTGAAAAAGAGACTGAAACTGAATAAAGTTAAGTCATTATTTCAAACATGAAATAAATTTGGAATTAAGAACTAGGTTTTTGGGGCAAGGCAGAAAATGGAAAGGAATGCTTTGAGTATAGGATAGGGGTGCTATGTATCAGACCAAATAAAAAAAAATCAAATATGGGGAAGTTTAAAGTACTGTTTCTGAAAAGATTTTTACTGACACTTCAGGTAACTACTGTTTTCTGCAGAGGAGGTTGTATAGCAACATGGTCGTATGTGGAACTTCACTGTTTCCCCTAATGTTTGCAGAGGTAAAGGCAGAACAAACCACATTTCAACATCAAATATTTTCAAAAGTCACTTTACATCAGTAGAGGATTAGGTCTGTAAGGACAAGAAAGGAATGAGATACAAGCTTGGCCATCCCCCCATTTATCATAGAGCCTCAGTCACCCTCTTAGCGACTCTCTTTGCCCTTTAATCAAGTCACTGAGTTTCCTCCCCAAGTACCTGCCCTTGCCTACCCCACCATCATCTCTTTAGTTGCCTAGGTTTTCATCATGAGTGAGATGGAAATGATGCAGGAGATTGTGGAAGGAGACGATATGAACAGAATGAAAGACATCTGCCCCAATATTTCTGTTCAGGTCTTAAATAAAATATTCTTAAATAAAATATCCTTATATCCTCGTCCAAAGTGAAATTTGAAAATTTTAGTTCAAATTTTTTTAAGTTTGTAATACCAAGAGCTTTATTTTATTATTGTAATTGTTTTGGGTTAAACTATGGGGTTGTATTTTTCTTAAAAGATATATTCATATTTACTTCTGCTTTATTATTTCCCAATTGGGATTCTCACCTTGAACAAAAGTCATACTTAGGATATTGTGTCATATTTAGCTCCATGATTGTTATCTGCTTTTAGAGCAGTGACCAGAGAGGAGTTTTCTCATTCTAAAATGGCAATTTAATAAATAAAGTTGACCTTAATTAACATAGAAATCAGTCTAGAGTTTGTTCTTAGTTTTGATTAATTTAAGAATGCAATTACCAAATCCCTCTAAGGGTTAGAAACCCTATCAATGTCTACAGAGGTCTAAGGAATGGGAACAGGAAACAACTTCCCCCAAATCAAGCAATCACTTGGACTAGTTTCTCTTCCTCTTTGCAGGATGGCCCTGTCACTCCTAGAGCATGTAGACAAAGTTTGGATGTCAAATTCTGAAGATGGCCCATGTTTTCAGAATATGCATGGGTTCCAGCTCTTAGTGAGATGAAAACCCTTATCATCATTTTTCTTTTTTTTTTTTGATATTTTTTTATACAAGTGTTCCATTTTGACATACAGGTTAAACACAGGTCAGTTTTACATCAACATTCTCTTTTCAAGTCAATATAGCATGCTCTTTCATTTGGTCCTATGCAGTTGTTCTTTGTACTTTTATTAATCTTCTACCTTCTACCTAGAATGACCTTCCCTCTTCCCCCTGTGGCTAAATTCTAGTTCTCAAACTATGTGAAATATTACCCTTGTCAAGAACAGATTGACCCATTTCACTGTCTTTGAGAAACCTTGGTGTCTCTTACCACATTCTGTTTTAAACCAGAGTCACTTATGAATGAATACTTTATGTACACACTAGGATTGTGAATTCTTATAAGCCAGGGGCTATAACTGCTCTCCTTTTGGTGCCCAGCACAAGCATCATGACTATACTTAACTAGTTCTCAGTAAGTTGGATTGTAAGAAAATGCTTCTTTTCCCAAAGGAAACAATTTAATTGATCTGTGGCTGGGATACCAAAGCTACTATATTTAGTTTATAGACAAATATATACCACTTTCTTTTGTGGGGGGGCATGGGGTAGGGAGAGGGGAATAATAAAATAAATGGTGAGTGTGTGAAAGTCGCTCAGTCATGTCCGACTCTTTGTGACCCCATGGACTATACAGTCCATGGAACTCTCTAGGCCAGAATATCGGAGTAGATAGCCTTTCCCTTCTCCAGGGGGTCTTCCCAACCCAAGAATTGAACCCAAGTCTCCTGCATTGCAGGTGGATTCTTTACCAGCTGAGACTCAAGGGAAACCCCCCAAAAATAAACAGTGGGTCTTTATTTATAGGATGGCCATATATTTATCCTCCAAGAGGAACACTTTTGGAAAGTAAAAGGGGTGCTATTGATAAGTACATTTGAATAGGAGGTGTAAATAGCGACATACCAACACCAATAGTTCCCAACTTATCTATGGCAGGACCCCTAGCTAGGAAAGAGAGCTATGGGTAGAGAAACACAAGTTGCATGAGACTTTAGAAACAATCCATTTCTGCTCTTCCAAAGGTTCCAGAGAGTCAGTGGATATCTTTGAAAATCAAGCACCTGATGTGCAATTCAAAGAAATGCATTTTTATACTTCTAGGCAGCCTTCAACAAAGCCCTATATCCCCCCAAGAGCACCCTAATACAGCCCTAATTATACCATTCCTCTGTTTAAAATTCCTCCACGACTTATCATAGTCACTATATTAAATGTGTTAGAACACTCCATGAGCCCCTCTATCTTATATTTCTATTTTTATTTTCTAATTATTTCATACTTTCGGCTCCATCAAAACTATCTGACATTTGAGGACCCCAGTATGCACCTGCTTCTGTGTCTCTGCTCATGCTTGTTTCTATACCTGAAATCATCCTTCCCTCTTTTATATCTAAAACTTTAGAAAGTTCTCTACTCATCCTTCCAAGTGAATCTGCATCACACACACATATACATAGACTTGCAAGGTCCTCTTGCTTCAGGGTACTCTCTTTCTCTTTGATACTTTATATGATCTTGCTCACACTTCACATATGACACTCAAGGTCTCTCCTATATTAATTATAACTATATATTTTCATTCTCCTTATGAACTGTTACTTATTGGTGTAGGATCTGTTTCATTTTCATTTTTATATCCTATGTACCAGCTTATATGCAACTGATGCTCAGTAAATGTTTATTTACACAGAGTAAGTCAGTAGTCCCTTTTATAACTTCAGTTTCTCCTCCTCAATACCACTCCTCATGAATATTGACACATCTCAACTTTATTAAAAAGTGTAAGTGAAAATTATAAAATGTTGATAGAGATAACACCTTAATAAGCCACAGGCCTCTATTTTCTCATGCCTCCAAACTGTGTCCTGAAGAGAATATTTGGAATAAGAACAACTTAACTCTTAGATCAACTGTTTCACCTTGACCTTTCAATCCGTTCTCTTTCACAACCAAAATCTGCTACCCTACTGGATATCCTTCACAGGCAACTCCTTCCCTAAATTGGCCCTGGACAATAAGACTGTACCAGCCACCTGATTTTTTGCTCATCATATACTGAAAAGACAATTCTGAGTCTATTGAGATTTGGAAAAACTTCCATTTTCAAAACAATAAGACTTTTATGGAAATAACCAAGTTATTTTTCACTGATGTGTCTTTTGGGTGTCTGTGTTCACTCTTCCCTACTTACTGATATAAAACAATTAATGTTTAAAACTCGATATAGGAAAAGTTTAATTTCCCACTATTACTATAAAGGGAGGATTTTTACCCATCCGCCTCTAACTCACCAGCACAGATCCTTACCAAAGCAATTATGTGCCCCTCAAAGAAAGGTTGGGTACATTTGTGGTAACAGAATTCTCAACAGTCTGACCTATATCTTTCCTTGATAAACATAAAGTCTCATGACCTCCAGTACATACTCCCTTAACATGAAGAATATAGAATCTAAATTCTGTATGTGCTTATTGTCTAAAAAGTTTTCAGCAAACTTTGTATTCAGATAATGTATGTTGTATGATGAAAGAGCAACTGATATTTTTTTGATTGCTTTAGTTAACCATCCATTCATTCATAGTTCCTACTGTCTCCCCACACTCCCCGTTGAGGATCATTGCTCTTTTAGAAAACAAAACAAACCAAACTTGCTTTTTCCTTATCAAGGTAAAGGATAAGTGATTTATTATCACCACCCATTTTTCCAATAGCAGTGAAGGAAAATATGATCTACGATCTGTGATCTCTTTCTGCCAGTCCCCTCTGGGCTTGAGGGCAACCAATTGTAAAACAAGTAGTGCAATCTAAGACCACAGCGTGGAGTGAGGAACGCAACCAGCCTGATAACTGAATTAAGTCTGCAGCTTCTGCTTCTTACCTGTGATTTTACCTATGGTGCTAAATATCGCAGAGGTACAACATGGGAAAGTTAAAAAGAATTCATGTATTCACTGTTACTGTTGCTGCTGCTGCTAATTCACTTCAGTCATGTCCGACTCTGTGCGACCCCATAGAGGGCAGCCCATCAGGCTAAAGATAAAAACCACTCCCATAGGGAAAAGTCTGATTCAGTCTTTGTAAATGGTATTGGGACAGGAAAGACTATTTTCCTTGCCAATATGCACCCAGAGGTCCATTAATTGGCAATGACCTGAACTTATTCAGGTCATTAAAGTTTCATACTGCTGCCTCAGCAATTTTCTTCCTGCTCTCAGCTAGATTTGCACACCAGTTCTTTCTGGAAACTTTTTGGAGCAGTTACCATGAATCCGAATAGCCCTTTTTAGAGTGTACTTGCTCCTTTTTGGTATCAAAGAGAAAAAGGTTAAGTAAAAGGGACTCATTTTTACCACTATAGCTCTCTCAGAAAGAGAAGTCATTAACCTCGATTTGTAAAATGAGGTGATTCAATATATGAGCCTTGAAGTCTTGAATGTTGTAACCCATTCACCAAAGTACTTTTTCATCTTCATACACAAGCCCAGATAGGGATTTTTAAATAAAATATCGTCCTTCTAAGGAGGAGTTTGAAAGTTTTCAAAGTCTTTCTCCATGTCTCTCTCTGTCTCTCTCTCACACACATACACACACTGGACCCAGGTTTTTTGGTAAGAAAATGGAACTCCAACATAATCTGTGAAGAATTTCCTTTCTTTGGCGCCTCGCTCTCCAAGTTTTAGACCAGTTCTGGACGCTGTGTCATTCTAGCCCGGCGCACTGGAAAGGTACTTGCTCGAGGCCTCTTCATTGTAACCCAAGGGTGGAACCTTAAGCCAAGCCTGTTATATCCAACTTGCTTTCCCCTCCCTTCCGGACCCTTCCCTGCTCAGTAACAGCTTTCCCAAATTCCTCTCTGCTTGAGGGCAAAGAACTGGAAAGTTAGGGGGAAGAGTAGGAACAGCTTTCTTATACTGTTTTTGAGTTACCAATCCAAGGAAGTTGCTGGCAAGTTAAATGGAAACATTATTTGAAGTCAGAGAAAGGGTTACGATTTTCAAATAATTTTCACTCTCACGGGAAGTGGCACACCTTTTTAGTCTTAATCTAACCATTTAAAAACAATTCTTATATGATAATCATAAATGGCTGATTCTGTATTGACGCTTATTCATGAATGTTATCAGAAGGTGAATGCTAAGATGTTATAAATTTGGAATAAAATTTCTACATTCTCAGGGCCATGTGGTCCCAGGCATTTCGTATACCTCCTTGTAGAATTGCATTTCTACAAAGGGCTAGTTATTCAACCCTACGCAGAAAAGAAAGCTGTTCTTAAGCAATAGAACGGAAATGAAGCCATGGAGATAACACATATTAAACACACTAGCGGAAGGATATAAAAATCATAACAAATACAGGAAAAGACGCAGGATAGTAGAGAAATGCCGCCATACTTTTTTCATCGGTAATTTCTGTGTATATTAGCAGCATTTCAAAAGAAAACAGACAGTGGCTGCCTCTTCAGCATCTGACCACACATCCCTAAAGTTTTGAAAAATGCAGACTCGTGTAAAGGTATTTTCTTTCACCATGAGGACGCCATACTCTCACATACAGCATGACTCCTTTACCTCCATAAAAGGCAGTCATTCGTACAAGCACCTTCTCATCACAGTATTCATGCAGTTTTGTTTTTTCTTTTATGAGAAATAATCAGTTCTTTCCCCTTTACATCAACTTTATACTTTTCTTGGAGATACTTCAAAGTCAACTTTTGCTTCTAACCTTTGTTATTTACACACACACGAATCCTAACCTGATTTTAAATGCGCGCCAAATTTTTTACGAACACAAAGTCAGATATGATATGACTGACAGATCTTTTTTTTTTTGCCCATGATCAAAACAGGACAACATTGGATCAAGTAGAAACAAGATAATCATAAATGTTCCTTCCATTTTTTGTAATTGCTTAGTAACATTTTAAGCTGACTTTCAATATTAAAGCAAAACAAGAAACTCAAGTTTCTCCACCGAGGACAAGCAAGCCTACTTGAATGTTTTAAAGGAAAATAGGCACTTCCTTTTCCTTCTTTAGATAACTCGATATTTCCCCTGCTATATTTACACAGTTCAGGTGTCTAGACAATAGCATGGTCAATATGAGCGCACTGGCCTGCCTTTGTTGCCCAGTGTGGAGGCTTCCCTTGTGCCTTCTGCCCAGAGTACTATGCATTTTGTTCTGATTTTTAAGGAGCTCTATTTGAGTACCCGGGTCTACTTTTCCAAGCATTCACCTGCAAGCATTTTCATCCAAAACACTGAACTCACTCTCTTCACACTGCACTCCCCACCTCCCCAGTCTGATTAGTGTCAACACAGCTGCTCTATTCTGAGGAATGTAAACTAATATTGTTGTTAGACCTCCCTCAACCTTAGGAAACTTCCTCAAAGTCTTATAGTCTCTTCAGGATTTTTTTTTTTTATTCAGAGATTTAAATCCCTGAGACAAATGTGTTGAAGACAGATCAGGGCGGCAAACATTAATTCCTTAAATAAAATCCTATGTACTATAATCTACATTTACATGTATGCATACATAAATATTTAATAATGCATCACTCCATAATAACTCATTATACAGTGAAAGTTGAAGTCAAATCACCAGACAATAGGGACATGAGTGAAGTCCCCTCAGGATTTAGGTGGGTCTCTGGACTGACAGACTTCAAAACGGAGATGGCTTTAAAAAAAAAAAAAAAAACTCACCTGAAATCAACTTTAAAAAAAACAAAAAACACTTCATTTGCTTTTAGGATGAAGTCTGGAGATAAAACTGAGAACTTAACTGAGTTGAGACACAATCAAAAATTTGTCTTACTGGTAAGTGAAAACCCAACAGAGGAGTCATTTCAGTGAGTCTGGCAGAATATGATCTGCTCTCTCAGGCTATTCTCATACAGACTGATTTTCTAAACTCCTGAATATTGAGCTTCTTCAAATACATAACATCTCCCCAGAAATTTTTCTTCTCCCTTTTCTCCTACTGTTTCATGTTTTACTTTAATAACACTCTTATAGTCACCACAGAAAACATTAGCCAAGAAAAAGAGATTCCTATACACAGTTTGCAAAAACATTACATTGGGTGACCAAGAACCACAAATATGTAAGCTTTTATTTTAAAAAGAGAAATAAAAATAGCATCTCTAAATGGAGTGCTAAAATCTAAAAGCCTTACCTCACTAAATTGAGTCTGGGCATTGTTTTCCAGGTACAACATGTTAGCTGTAAGATTGATCAATGCAGCTGTCCTCTCTTCTGGCTCCAGGATTTTGCCAACCCCCCCACCCCCTCTGAGACCCTTACAGTAGAAATCTACTAGGAAGATAACAGAACTCAAGTCCTTCTCTCTCTTTCTCTCTCTGTACATAATTTTAGGTTCCCTCATATATACCCAACTATAGGCATGAGGGGGCGGGACTCTTCTCTTTACCTGTCCAATCCATCAACTTCCACCTGGACTCCTCCACTCCAATGGAGTGAGGCCTCTCCCATCTCATTAAGTAGTTAGAATTCCTTATCACCAATCTTTAAAAGAAAAGGAAAGAAAGAGAGAGAGAGAGAAAAAAAGAACACAGGAGAGAGACAGGTAAAACTTTCCCTTGTCTCTTTCATAAGAAAACACACTCTTTCCTGAAAACAAAATCTCCCCAAACAAACCACAGATCGTACCACCACCAGGACTTAAAGAAGGCACTTCAGAAAGTTATTTTACACTTTGCAATGAAAAGTAAAGCTTCAGGAAAAGCTTTCAGAAGTTGTTTTGTTGTTGGGGGTTTTTAAACCTGGATGTGGATTTTTAAGAATGATTACACAGTTAGAAATTTGGGGAAACTACCCAAATCAATGCTTATATATACTTAATATAAAAATTTAAAAATCCACTGCCTGATAGGTGAAGGATTTCCCACTTCTCCCTAGAGAAATAGCAGTGGTTTCAAACGAAGCTATGCTAACATAAGCCATTTGATTGTTCAAAGCATGTTTCAATAACGATTTAAATCATTGGCTCCGTTAACTTGTAAAAACAAACAAACATCCATATTATGTACAGGAAATAGAAAAGCTGGGAAAAGTGCCCATTTTTTTTTAAGCCCTTAAAAAATGCTTTTTTTCTATCACTATTTCTTGAAATATAGAATCAGTACAATAGCTTATCTATTTGAATATTTATTTTCTCTACCATACCTAGTTTTTATTAATGCTCAAAGATAGCAATTTTATAAACAGATAATTAACTACTATTAACAAGAATAAATCTTCAGGTCTGAAAGACAAGTCAGATTTTGCCTTAAAAATATACTTACTTAAATACACAACATTCATGTAGAATTAGGTTTTGCTTGCTATGGATTCAGTGAAGATGAAATGCACCCTGATGGCTACTGTGGGATCCACTAACGTATGCTCATTGCTGTGGAATATAATTTAGTTAGACTTATATCTAAACATCACTTTTCACCTCACACTCAGGAATCCAAATTACCTCTGTCCTGCCTAAAAGTTACGACTGGACAAGATATCTATAAGTGAATATTTAGATTACTTACAAAATTTAGAAGATTAGAAGAAAACTAGAAACCAGAATAGATTAGCATATAAACCTTTAAAATACCCTGTGCAAATGCATTCATGACCTTGGAGTTGACTCCCCTTTACTTCACTTTTTGCCTCCATAGAATGCATGCACATATATGGTCACGAGGTGATATTTATCTTAAGCCCCTAAGTTATTGCTAAGATGTTTCACTTTTTGCAAAAATTTTTCAGTAATGCCATTTTATTTCAACTGTGCAAGGATATGACTACACTAATTCTACAAATTTATATCAGACAAAATGTTGATTTCTTCACCGAAATACTGGGAAGGTTATCTCTTACTATCTGTAATTAACCAAAGAAGCACTGTCTACAAGACAAAAACAAAAACAAAAAAAAAAAAAAGAAGAAAGAATTTACTTGCAAAATGCAATTCATTATTTATACTATGTATTTAAGTTATACACCCACTGACAGCTTCCAGGTCAGTAGTAAAAAGCAGATAGTTGTTTCCTGAAAACTGTGCTGTATTCCAGTGGTTCAAAAACTTGGATGATCCTGAGAATCATCTAGGGTGCTTTTTAAAAACAGATTTCTTGACCTGATCCCAGATCTTTAAAGCCTAGTAGCAAGTTCTGAATGAGGCAAGTTTGGAAATTAATCTGGAGTAAATGCATTAGCGCAATTGCCCAGAAAGTCATTATTGGATTCTTTTTACATGAACAGGGTAGTGTAAGCATTTGAACCTCTAAATCTAGGGTTTGCAATATCAGATGTTGATGATATTCAACCAAATGTAAACAAATTTCATCTTGCGCAAAGCCAAAAGCTTCCCAGCAGTATTTGATGGGTGAAAAAGATCAAATTCCTTCTCTCTACCACCTTAGCCTTCAGCGTATGCCGGTGAGACTATGATCTCTATCTAAGGTATCTACCATATCTAAAACATGTATATTTTACATATAAGATACAATAAATCTGCTAAGGCTACGTGTGTATTTTGGGTACTTGAGGGGAAGGAGCACTGGACTGGGGGTTAAAGGAGTAAGTTTGAGATACAAGAACCATTTCCAACTCTCTGCCCTTGGGGCAGGTTACTTAACCACTCTGGATTCACGTTCCTCATTTGTGAAATGAGAGGCAGAACTAAATGATTTCTAAAAACCATTAAAAAGATAAGAGTCTTTGTCCAGAATTTGTGAAAGTGATTTAAAGGATTAATCACATTTCTCATATTTTACTGGGGTATTTGTACCTCAGTTTGCTCATCTTCAAATTGTACAATGAAGCAGATACTAAGATGCTTAAATGACATAAATAAAAAGTTACAATGTATTGAGGGGAAAATTCATGGTTTTTGCTCTAGGGTATAATAGCTCCTGGGCTTCCTGGTGGCTCAGATGGTAAATAATCTGCCTGCAATGCAGAAGACGCGGGTTCAATCCCTGGGTCAGGAATATCCCCTGGAGAAGGCCATGGCTACCCACTCCAGTATTCTTGCCTGGAGAATTCCATGGACTGAGGAGCCTGGTGAGCTCATGACCATGGGGTTGCAGAGTCAGACATGATTGACCAATAGCGCACTTCATAGCAGCTACCAATCCATTTAAATTTGAATTTAGCACACACGAATCCATAAAAGTGAGTGAAAGTACCTCTGATAACATTTGATCTCAGAATTAGTGTGAATACTTGATGTAAACATCACGCATTTATTTAAGCAGAAGGTTATAGAGAAGCAACTGTTTTCTGTATTCACCACGCAGCAATGTTTACCTTTGATCTCAAAGGTTTACTAATGTGCATTAATTTTCCTAATAACCTAGCGATATAGGTAAGTATCATTATCAGCACTGTGCGGATAAATAAATAAACTCAAAGATTTTAAGTAGGTTTCGTAAGTCTTCAGGAGTCAGAACAACTTTATTTAACTTTACTTACAGGTCATAATTTCTCATTCCCAGCTGTTCCCTTGAATTCCTCACAAATTCATGGCCTCAGACTCAGGTCTCAGCACTATCTCTTGAATGAAAACACCACTGCTGTGAATCTAGTACATTGGAAGCAGAAGTCATTCAAGATGTATGATTAACACATCATAAAGTGTGTTACATTTTTGTTGAATATCCTTCTTTACAGATACTCATGTAAGAACTCATTATATGTAAAGATATTAACCTTTTAATAATTGCAGGAAATAATTTCCTGCTATGTACATGCCTGTGTATGTGTGTCTGGTGTTTCAAGCTTATATATGGATTTGTGGTTTGCTCTTTGGTATAGAAGATTTCTATTTTCCATAACTAAATTCATCATTTTTCTGTTATGATTTGTTACTTTTCAAAGAGAGTTTGAAAGGTCTTTGCCAGTCCAACATTATAAAATCCTTTGGCCATATTATAGTTTCATATTATTACGGGGCTTTTAAGTTTTCATATTCAAATCATTTAATGCTCTAGAATTTTTATTGAATTTGTATTATGAGAAATAAGTGAAGATTCACTCCTCTCCCAAATATATAATTTATTCCATCATTTTATTGAATAATTTTTGTCTCTAATTTGACATGAAATCTTTATAACATACCAAATGTCAATGGCTCCATTTACACCTCTAAGTGAGAAAGTTAAAAAAGTACATAAATCCTTAGTACACATAAAACACTAGTTGAATTTCTTAATCTGCATTATGTAAGGTTGGGTAGGAAACAGCATGGCCTCTATAAAGTTCTAGAAAGTAAAAAGTGGAAGCAATTTAGTCTCTCAGGTCTATGTCTGCCCCCTGTGGCTTGAGGTAAGTAGAGAAAACAAGGAAATATTTAGGTTTCATGCAGTCATAAAAATGGAGATAAAAATTTTAGTGGGTTCTCCTCATGAAGACTCTAGGTCTATTGAATTGAGAGAACATAGAAGTTAGAAGAGGCTTCATTGTATCTGGTAGGATTAAGTAGTCAGTTATTTAAAAAAAAAAAAAAATACAGGTGACTTGCTTTTATATTAGTAGTTGAAATTCCAAGAAAGAACATGTGCCTGACTAGAAATGTATCAACCCTCTATGCTTTAACCAAAAATGTAACCATATCTATCAATGTCTCCACATGCTCTCCTCCCTATAGAGGGCCCTCCCCATCATTTTTATCTTTCCTAAAGAACAACTATGAGTGTGCTATTCCTCAGGATGCATCATTGCCAATGGAATAAACTGTTTTCAGAGGCACTCAAAATCCTTCTTCACAGGTTGGGTTCAAGCTGCCCTCTCAGCTTCATATTCCTGTATTCCACTCTGCTTGCTACATGCGGGCCCCAGCTGAACATTTTGCCCCTCTGCTCAGCCTGGGCCCTCAGTTTGGAATGCCTTCGTTCCATTTACCTGTAAATGAAAACACCTTCAAATTCCTTAAATGGAACTGAGTTCTCCAGTTTCCTAGTTGAAGTTCAGTCTTTTCTTATTTTATGTGAATGTATATAAAATAATAATATAATGCTAGTTTACAATGTAAAAAATTGTATACTTGTCAACTCCCCTGTGAAGCTATGAACTTTCGAGGTCAGAGTACATTTCAGTTCATCACATCACATTTAGTGTCTAAAAGCTTGATGAATATAAGTTCAATTGAACGATTTAACTCTAGAAAAAAACTAGAAAGTTGAAAAGGGATTGTTTACCCAAAGTATTTATTATGACACAAATGCCTTTCCTATAGGAATCAATGCATAGCACCTAATTACAATAGGAGAGAGAAAAATGATGCTTTCAACTCAAGGACTGTTCCTCAAAACTTCAATAATTATTTGTCAAGAAGGAAAACTGTCAGCATGATAAACCTACAACAGTCAAAAATATTGGGATTTTATAGAGCATGTATGAAAGCTAAGAAATGTTGGGACTTTCCAAGCTGCTCCAGAACAAAGTCAATAAGGTCATCTTCATACCAGTCACCATAAAGTCAAAGGATGATCAGCAGGACACACTAACTTTCATAGCTCTAATCTTTCCCAAGTGATTTCCTTCCTTTCCTGCTCCAGACAGGTAAGAATGAGCTTTAGAGAAGCCACTGAGAGCAACTAAATCAATTCACCAAATCAGTTTTCTCTGAAGGCTAAAGCTAAATTCCAAACCAAGCTAAAAGATCACCTCCTTTTTAGGGTCACTAGTGAGGCTTTGAAAGGATGAGCAACACTTATAGGCACAGAGGAGGAAGTAAACTCTGTCCTATATTTTGAAGATGTATTTCTTTATTTTTATAAAACTTCAAGTAGAAGGTAAAATGGTAGACAGCATTTAGTTTCTCTCTCTTTGTATATTTGTATATTTGTATATTCCCTAACTGACTTACAAAGGAAGCCCTGAAGACACTGATATATAAAGAAATACTAAATTCTGAAATCAAGATCTGAAGGGATTCAAAACAGTCCAAGGAAATAGGTATCCATATGCAAAAGAATATGGCTTCCCTTGTAGCTCAGTTGATAAAGAATCTGCCTGCAATTCAGGAGACCTGAGTTTGATCCCTGGGTTGGGAAGAGCCTCTGGAGAAGGAAATGGCAACCCACTCCAGTATTCTTGCCTGGAGAATCCCATGAACAGAGGAGCCTGGCAAGGTACAGTCCATGGGGTCGCAAGAGTCAGACACAACTTAGTGACCAAACTGCCAACTGCAAAATGATAAGATTCTCTTCATAAAATCTTTAATTTGCATTTAACAATTTTAGATGATAAAAATAGTGTGACATTTTGAGCCCAAAACTGACAAACAAAAATAAAAAATAAATGTTATCATAAGCATAACACTCATAGAGAATTACTGTTAAAAATGTCCTTTATCTTTTTCTTATGTTTATGTATATTTTTGCCTACAAAATTAGATTATGTTATATATATATGTATATATATATTAGTTATATAATATTAGTTATTATATATATTATTATATATATTATATATAATATTATTAGTTATTGGTTATCTTCATATTATAAGCATTTTCCTATGTTAAGTATTCCTAAACTAAAAGTACTGGATCAAATGTAATGAACTTAAGTCACTTGATATGTATAGAATCAAGTTATTTTCCAAAGGGCTGAATCAAATTGCATTTGTATGAGGTTAAGAGCCACAGTATTAGAGTTATCTTTTCCAACTTTATAAATGAAAAAATCTTTTCTAATTTTAATATGAATCCCCTTGATTGTGAGAAAAATTAAATGTATTTCAATATGTTTATTAGTCTTATGCATTTCTTCTTTACATGATCTATTAATGTCCTTTGCTTTCCCCTCTAATCTCTACCTCATTGAAGTAGTAGTGTTTTCTTTATTAATAAAGATATTAGCCCTTTGACATATTTGTCATATATTTTTCAAACTTCTTTGCTTTTTAGTATTACATGTATTAAAATAGAAATTTTGATTACTTTATTACATAAAAATGAATTATTAGCCATTTATCCCAGAACCTAGAGAAAACCACTGTCAAAATTTTGGTATTTTCTTTTCCATGTACCTCTGTGTGCTTTACAATCTAAACATATGATAATATATATTAGAGATATATTTTATTAAAAATGTATGTGCGTGCATGCTAAGTCACTTCAGTCGTGTCTGACTCTTTGCGACCCTATGGACTGTAGCCCACCAGGCTTCTCTGTCCATGGAATGCTCCAGGCAAGAATACCGGAGTGTGTTGCCACACCTTACTCCAAGGGATCTTCCCAACATAGGGATCAAACCCTCGTCTCTTATGTCTCTTGCATTGGCAGGCAGGTTCTTAACCACTAGTTCCACCTAGGGAGCTCCTAAAAATGTATATGTGTGTTTATATAAATATATGCATATAATTATTTTAAAAATTCATTTGTTAATATGATTGCTTACTCAGGTCACAACTCAGGTATTTTAATTAAACCCTATATTTTCTAACTGCCATATAGTCTTATTGAATTAATTTAGCCATCTCCCATTAATGGGGTATTTAATCTGTTTCTATTTTTCATTAACACTATTTCCCAGGTGGCACAGTAGTAAAGAATCCGCCTACCAATACAGGAGCCACAAGAGATGTGGGTTCAATCCCTGGGTCTGGAAGATCCCCTAGAGGAGGAAATGGCAACCCACTCCAATCTTCTTGCCTGGAAAATTCCATGGACAGAGGAGCTGGCTAGGCTACAGTCCATGGGGTTACACAGAGTCAGACATGACTGAGAGTACATACAGACACATAATTTTAAAGCAAACACTTATTATGCTATTACTTAAAATATATTATTAGTAGTTATTATTCTAATTATTAAAAGCTATTATTCTGCATTATTTGGTTAAAAGATATTTAAATATTTTAAAGGCTGGTAGATACTACTAAATTGATTTCCAGATACAATACCAATTTCTGGTTAGATCATCAACATAGAAAAGAGCTTACCCTGACACAACAACTAAGCAGCTACAAATGTTTTAAATATTTTTAATATTTTAGAGTAAAAAAGTACAAAGTTAACTTCCTCCTACTATTATTATACATTACTTATTAAATGAACATAACTAATCTCCATCCATTAATTGTTCTTTGAAAAATGCAACTATTTGAATCATACCGACTTGTGTTTGAATACTGCTGTTTACTTATTTTCTTTGAATCTTTATCTATAAAATCAAATACCATCCTATATCATAGCATTTAACTTCCTAACTAACCATAGAGCAGTGATTAGCTTATCATAGGTTCTAAATGAGTTTCAGTACCCTTTTATCCTTTTGGATTGGACTTCCCTGGTGGCTCAGATGGTAAAGAATCTGCCTGCAATGCAGGAGACCTGAGTTTGATCCCTGGGTTGGGAAGAGCCTCTGGAGAAGGGAATGGCAACCCACTGCAGTATTTTTGCCTGGAGAATTATAAACAGAGGAGCCTGGTAGGCTATGGTCCATGGGGTCTCAAGAAGTCTGCCAGGACTGAGCAACTAACACTTTCTACTTTCCTTTCTTTTATCCTTTTACTTATTCATATCTGTAGTTCTGGACATGCTACTAAATACCTGCTAAAAATCCTTGTTTTTTAAGCACTAGATTTTCTAGTATTTCAAGGGATAATCTGATTAACTTTATAGTTCATTCCTTTCTTTTCTACTTATTGCCATTCCCTCCAAATGGCCATTGCTGAAATAAGTGAAGACAATACAGTCAGTACCAACTTGGAAGAATGGAAAGAATGCTGGAATCATCAGCAGCAAACCTGTGGTCCATGTCTCCACTCCAATTTTGAGTTTGTTTTTTTGTTTTAATTAAGTGGTGAATAATCAACAAATATTCACTCAAGCTAATTGCATAATACATCGCCATTCCATTTTTTCACACTGGAATATATTTCAATATGATACAAGCTTTTAAGAAATTTACCCTACCTGGTAAACCATAGGGAAACCAATCCATCATATCTTTTACGATCATGTATAAAAAGATATTGTCCCAAGAGTCAGAGACTTTGGGTTAAGTTCTGGCTCTGCCAGTAAATTGATTATATTACTTGAAACAGCACACTTTTATATCCATCAAGCAGTTTTTCTATCTGTTAATTAGACATAGATTTATTATATATTTGTATCCTATACTACTGTGATTCTAGTCTCCTTGGTGTTCATGCTTTCTGTGTAACCACAGTCTGAATTTTACTACTGATGGAGACAGACAACTTTGCCATCAACTTTATATCTCATATCTTTTGCTTGTGTTATTTCCTTTCTAAAGAGATGCTGAAAGCAGTTGATTTCATAGACTAGTTGATTTCAACCAAGCTTTCAACCTTACTATCAAGCTGGAGATTTTAGGCTTCACTTTTAGTTCCTCATTTTTTTCTCTCCTCATCGGGAATATAGGTTGGGCAGGGGATATCTCATTCTTCCTGGAGGCTGTATTTTGAGGCAACTCAGTTTTCTTTCTTACGTAAATCCTCTCCACCCTTTCCAGGAAAAAGAAAAAAATCCCAGGCAAAATTAAAAGGGGGTGTGTTAACTTTGGAGTCTTGGATGAACCCCAGGAAAATAATCATATTTTGTCTCTTTTAATTCAGACTCTCAGAGAAAGTGAGTTCTAATGTCTTTTTCTGGTTTCAGTTCACTGATCTGCACTCATCTTTAGTTATAGGAAATGTCTCCCATGGTTAAACACAGTGCCGTACCAGCAACAAAATGATGTCACTGACTGGTTACTTTGGGAAGACTTCAGTGACTCCATCTGTGAATCTCATCCCACCGCATACACACACCTGAGGTGCACAGCCCTCTGCATCAGGAACCATGGGAATTACTGAGCCTTCCTCGGAGCTCTGTTTTCACTCATCCTCTCTGCTGCACTACTTGTGCTTACACTATATCTAGATCCTATGTATGAGAAAGTGGTATACATAAATATGGTGTGTGTGTATACATATGTATGCATTTTTTAAACTTCTACTTTATGTCCCTGTAATGCACAAGGTGATCTTGAAGTAGTTATCTAGCCTCTCTGTTTCTCTACCTCCTACAAGTATCACAAAGGGTTGGCCAATTCCTATGAGATTATGAAATTTCTAAAGTCCTGTCTCAGCCCAAAAGTCTCAGATTTTCCATACTTTTTTAGTTGAATTAAAGATTCTTTAAATTCTAAAGTGCTTTACAATTTTCAGTAGTTTCACACACATGACTTCATATATTCCCATAATAATTCTTTTTTTTCCCTCACTCCTAAACTGCCCCTCTCTTCCTACCCACTGGTAGCCATTAGTTTGTTCTCTGTTGTTTTTGAATATGCTTCTTTTTTGTTTTATTGACTAGTTTGTTGTAGTTTTTAGATTCTACATGCAGTGTTTGTTTTTCTCTGACTTATCTTACTTACTATAATGCACTTCAAGTCCACCATGTTGTTGCAAACGGCAAGATTTTTATATTTTTGACTGAGTAATATTCCACTGTGTGTGTGTGTGTGTGTGTGTGTATCACATCTTCCTTATCCATTCATCTGTCAATACAATCCCTACCAAAATACCAATGGTATTTTTCCCAGAACTAGGACAAACAATTTTTAAATTCATATGGCAACACAAAAGACCCCAAATATCCAAAACAATCATGAGATAAAAGAAGAGAACTAGAGGAAAAATGTTTCCTGACTTCAGACTAAACTACAAAGTTGCAGTAATTAAAACTGTATGGTACTGGCACTAAAACAGATGCATAGATCAATAGAACAGGATAGAGACCAGAAATAAAGCCACATTCTTATGGTTTTCATATACTTTTAAGGGACACTAACTATATCCTTACCATGTAACTATTGTGATAATTTTGGGGGGCAGAAAAATGCCACATAAAACAAGGAACACTACATTTGAAATATGTCAAAAGTATTGGGGGAAAAAAAAGACTGAGGCCCTAACTAGACCCTGTATAACTGATGTCCTTAGTACCTCCATCAGAAGGGTCAAAGTAATTTAGGACTGACAAACTGTGGTATTCTTTATTTTTCTTTTTCAGAACTGGGAAAGTGGCAGGTACTGCTTGCTCTCTCAGACACAGCCATCACCAAGGCTGCTGCAATCTCCAGTCTGTGACTACAGGCCATGGGAGTAAAAGTAGCACTCGCTCTAAGTATGGAGTACAGGAAGCCTTGGTCCAAATAATAATAATAATAATAATGAGGACATAAAAATAAGTAAATTCCTGGTGTAATTTTTGTTCCAGGATCTCTGAGTACAGACAAAAGTAAAGCTTACATGAAATTAGAAGCCTCATAAGTAAGGTTTGGAGATAAACCCTGGGGATTGTTTATTGAAAAGGAAAACCAAATCCAACATCAAGAGTATATACATGACAAATTGGCCGTATGGACTAGTTCTAGATTTAAAGTAGTCTACAGGACTATCTTTATTTTAAAAAGGTCCTATGAATGGACAAAGAAGAATGCAGAAGTTTGGGGGTTTTATAATAAGAGCCTTTAGGATGTGAATTATACATTGCAGTTTAAAAGCAAATAGATCTTGTATTTCCCAATGCTGTAGTTTTGTATATTCTGGTTCTCCCATTCTCTCAGACAGGTAAATTCAAATGTATTCTTCAATGCCCATATTAGGTGTTTCTTCTATTTTACTCAACACTTGAGTATCTGCTATATACTCAGCATGGTGTTTGCAGCACTCTTGGATCATTTCTTGTCTTTTTTAAGCAGCTAGTTACTTTTGCCTCTTAATTTTCCCCCAATCTTATGGATACCTATATGATTATAGATCTCATCTCATTTCTTTTTAATTCTGCTTTCACGAGTCCCACACTAAAATATGAGGACAAAGGTGATGCCTATTTAGTTTTGCACTTCCTGCACCTTTGGAAGTATGCAGAACAGGCACTCAAATTTCTGTTTATCAGATGACTATTCTGGTTTGATCCATCAGACACATGTGCAAAGCAGGCCTGTTCTTATTACTCCCACTCCTTAGACAGGGCAATCAGGTTACAGAGGGGTTAAATGCTGTATTCAAATTCACACATAAACTATGCTTAAGGCTGCATATGGTCCTGTGCCATACAAGTCGCCTGTCACAGAAGAGATTACCCTGTCACACACATGCCTTAACAATGGGGATGAATTCAGCCTCAGAGCAAATCAATTTGTTTGCATGCTAGGCAGGAAAAATGAATGGCCATGTTGCTACAAATGACTCCCAAAGATATTCTTTCTCCTTTAGCAGCTTTCCCCCCTTCATGTTGATCTCCTATGCTTCTTTTTGTTACAGACACAATGAACGGACTTAATTCCAGCTTCCCAAGCCTGATTCACAACTCGATTAAAAAGTGGTGCAACTGAGTAGGTGTGTTTCTGTGACCTGAGTGGTTAAGCCAGATCTTCTGGTCTCGGAGGCCACCGGTTTGATTTGTAAGAGAACATTATCTGCATCGATCATTAACTGGACAATTCTGTAACTGTTGTCTCAAAGAGATTAAAAAAAAAAAAAACAGACTCAAGAGGAGAGCTGCATCTAAAAACTCTAGGTAATTTCCAACAACGACTAACACTGACTTTAGGATTCAACTACATGTTGCTTAAAAGTAAAGGGAAATTCAGTATTATGGATTCCTAATAATAAAGAAATAATTTCTTCAAATGAAACCCAGTACACATGTTATGTTCATATTACAGGGGAAAACAAGTGCCAAAGTTGGATTTAATTATATATAATCTGAACACACATACACGTACACACAGACACACACAGACACACACAGACACACACACACACAAGCTTTATGGAGCAGATGGGAGCAGCTGCCCCCAAACTGAGTCATTACTTGTAACTCAGTTGCTCCATGAATGAAATGGGTATACACTATTCCTATCTTAATCAACATCTTATGCTCTCTTTTTAAATTATTCCTTTTTCTGCATGAGGTTTTTATAATTCAGATGTATTCTCTGCAAGGTAAGGAGTTTAAGAAATAGTGTCAAAGGGCTGAGTCAATGGCAGTGGCAGTATAAGTGGTGTGTCCTAAATCTGTGAGTATGATTATCACCCAAACAGGATGCTGATACTTCAGACTGAGCAACTCTTTAAAAGATAATATCCAACTTCTTTCCTCCCAATGTATTCCTCAAATGGTCCATATTCTTACAATTTTTATTCAGCAATCATCATATATCTTAGCCATGATCAGTAGTTAGAAAACTACTTCAGTCAGTCATGTCCAACTCTTTGCAACCCCATGGACTGACGCACGCCAGGCTTCCCTGTCCATCACCAACTCCCAGAGTTTGCTCAAACTCATGTCCATCGATTTGGCGATACCATCCAACCATCTCATCCACTGTCATTCCCTTGTCCTCCTGCCTAAATTTCACCTATATAAACTAAAACTTAGGCATGGTCTTCAACTATCAGACCACCTCTCTCTTTGATCACCATTGTTAGTCTAGAGAGGAAGAGGTCAAACATGCATGTTGGTATACCTTATTGGGAAAATGGCTAGGTTTCAATTTTACTTCTCCCTTCCTAAGTAGGCAATCTAGTTGATTTGATATTAACTTATGGTGAAATAACAGATCTATTTGGGCTACACTAATGCTGTTAAGGAATTGTAAGGGATATCTGAGATCATCATTTGTAAGGGATATCTGAGATCATCATTTGGCAAATATGTCTTTCACACCCACACACACCCACACACCTGCACATATGCACTTTTCACTTCTAACATTAACTGAATCCTTTATTGTACAGGGTCTTATAATAAGACTCAAAGAAGAATAAAACTATCTGTCGTCAGACTTTCTGATCCAGTGAAAGAGACATATGTAAAAAGAAAAATAATATATTTACAATATCAGGATGAAATGTATGCAAACTAGTAACTAAAATAAATAGCAAGTGTAAGTTATAAGTAGTAGTTCTATGTAAACACAGGAGGAGTGATTAATCTTCCATGAGAAGAGTCCATGTTGAGTCTTTAAGGCTGAGAAGGATTTGGGAAGAAGAGAAAGAAGACATTCCTGAATGAAAACAATAGCATGGGTAAAAAGACAAAGACATGAAATTATGGATTTGAAGGAATAAAATGAGTTAGGTGAGTGGGGTGGATGTGGGAGATGGAAGGTGGAGTAAGAGGTACAGGTTGGATTAAGATTGTGGTAGATTCAAGTTATTTCTATTTTGCTTATACTTAAGGGAACTAAGCCTTTAGGATTTATGATTTAAAATGTCCCTGAAATTATAGTTTAATAAAATTGGCTTTTAAATTAAAAAAGGAATGATTACAGAGTGTGTGTGTATATATATATATATATAGTATATATCATCATATATATTTCATATATATATCATTCACATACATACTTTTTGAACACAAATATAGTTCAATAAATTTTGCTTTAAAATCAACAACAGCAATAATAAAACATACAAACAGACAAAATTACCCTGAAGATAAAGGTCTGAGCTGTGTTGTGTCCTCAGTCACTCAGTTGCATCTGACTTTTTGTGATCCTTTGGACTGTAGGCCACCAAACTTCTCTGTCCATGGGATTCTACAGGCAAGAGTACTGGAGTGCGTTGCCATTTCCTCCTCCAGGAAATCTTCCAGACCCAAGGATCAAACCCGCGTCTCTTTTGTCTCCTGCATTGCAGGCAGATTCTTTACTGCTGAGTCATTGGTCTGGATAGATCCTCTCTTATTTCCTATGACTCTACTCTTTAACTCCTTGGATTAAAAATGGAAAATCTTCATGTGAATTGAAAGGATATCAAAAAGTTTCTAGCAATTGAGGGCCTGTCTTCTGCCACTGCTATCACCTAAGATTAACATCAGCTAAGCTTCCCTCTCTCACCCCCTCCAGAGAAAGGTGCCTGCCAAGTTCACCTAACTGTCACAACAGCATTTGCCCCCTGACCTCCAGCAAACAACGCCCAGAATCCTGTTGGAAACTATTGGATGCCACCCTCTTTCTTCTTTAAAGACAGACCTGCAAGGCTAATTAGAGAGTTCAGTCTTCTGCCTATCTGAGGCTTAACACTTACATTTAGAACTGTAAAGCAAAACCAGCCCTTCAACAGAGCCACCGGCTTGGAGGACTCGAATCCAGCTGGGGCTGGCCTAGAAGGAATATTTGAGTTTGTGCTCAAGGTGGTTTGGGGACTCAAGCATAAGGACCCCTTTTTTGATCACTCTTCTTCTTTAAGACTATGGGCCTCTGTGGTTAGCAAGCAATTAAGAATTTGCTCATAATTCCATTTCCCATTTTTCCCTAGGACTATTAGTAGACATAATTTCACCTCTTGTGTCACAGCAAGAAGACCAGGGAAAGAATAAAGAGCATTGTCGCTTTCTCTGGAAGGAAATGTGGTATTCTAAAGAAGATAAGGGATAAAAGTGAATGCCTGACTTGTACTGATGGCCATAGGGGCAGTCATTCTAAGCGATGGTAAAAACAGAACAAAAAGCATATTACATCATTGAAAAGCTGTAGAGATCATATAACCAAAACTTTTCATTTTAGAGACAGACAACATAAAACCTAAAGATGGAGAATAAGCACCCAAAAACTTTGTGATCAGGAAGTAGTTCTTCTCATTCTTATGGTACTACATCCTTATCTGAAAGAATTGCATTACCCATTGCATTTAACTAAGAGAAATGCATGTTTATATATGTTGCCGTGGCTTACATATATAAGGGTACCAGAATAACATCTCATGGACCCCATTTAGCAACTTCAAGTTCTACTTTGAAATCTGTTAAGTTTTGGTCACTATAATGGATTTTCTAATAAACGCATTATGGTATTAGTAAATTTTGATCTCTGTTAAGCTCTTTCTCTGGTGAGAAGTTTTTCATTTTTCAGTTTGAGTCTTCTAAAATGTAAAAGAGATATGAATTAAGTGAGGAAGGGAAAGTTAGATATCTGTGAAAACTGATGCTTTAGATGCTCAGAGGAATATAATGGATACACATGTGTATTGAAAGTTACCTCAGGAAAGTTTGGAAGAAAAGATCACATTCAAGAAAACAGAAAGACAAAACTAATGGAAACAAGGAGAGAGACAAAGTGACATTAGAATCTAAGCAGCTGTGTAGAAGGCAGTTTTCACTTTACACTGCAAGGACAGAGCTAGGAATCTAGCAAAAAGAGCTGCATCCTCTGGGTTTGTGTTGAAAAACAGCAACAAAAAAAAAAGGAAGTAAGACTGACTTGGGGGAGAATGGTTTGGAGTTATAAAAAGCTTATCTACCTATTAAGCTAAAGAAAGTGAATTCAGCTCATGTCAAATGACTTATTTATACACAGTTTTTAAGTCTATTTCTTTTCTGTAGGAAGACTTGCGCCCAAAACAGCCACTTGAGGATATATTTGATGAGTATCTACTAATATTTGTACAATCTATCATATTAATAGATTAATGTGCTATATAGTCCTCCCTTGGAAACTTCAGGAAATTGATTCCAGAACCCCTCATGGATACCAAAACCCCAGATGCTTAAGTCCCTTGTATATAATGGCAAGCTATTTGGATATAACCTACATGCGTGGATGAGTGCCAAGTCACTTCAATTGTGTCCCACTCTGTGCAAACCTCTTGGACTGTAGCCCACCAGGCTCCCCTGTCCATGGAATTCTGCAGGCAGAAATACCAGAGTGGCTTGCCATGCCCTCCACCAGGGGATCTTCCAGAACCATTCAGGGACTGAACCTGAATCACTTACATCTACCTGTGATGGCAAATGGGTTCTTTACTGCTACTGTCACATGGGAAGCCCTACAACCTACATACCTCCTTCCATATACCTTAAATCATCTCTAGATTACTTATAACAGCTAATACAATGTAAATATTATGTAAATAGTAGCTGGCATGGCAAATCCAAGTTTTGCTTTTTGGAACTTCATGGAATTTTTTTTAATGAATATTTTTGACTCCTGGTTAGTTGAATCCTGGATTGGTTGAATCCAAAGATGCAGATAAGGAAAGTCAATTGTATCCAATGTTATATTGAAAAGCATTTGCACTTGCCTGGGAGAGCAGCTACTCAAAGTCAAAAGGCCTGCCTTAAAGTTTTGATCTTGCTACTTGCTACATCTGGTCTGTGGGCCTAGTGAACACCTGACACTCCACTTTCATATTTACTAATGGGGATACTGCCACCTACATCACCTCTTATAAGGTAACAGTGAGGGTTGTCAAATGAGACAGTATGTTTTAAAAACTTTAAAGTGGGAGGGAAAGAGAAAAGAGATGAGAATGATGAATAATAGACTGAGATTGCCAAGTAAGTGATACATGCAATCATCTGTGGGTTCTCTGATCACACTCCCATCAGCTCACAATAGAATTCGGCCACAGTGAAAGATGTCTGCAGAGGCACTGCTGAGTATACATAACTATTTATTTATTTATTTATTTTTGCTAAGTATGAAATTTGTTTTAAAGGGAATGCTGTTTGTTAAAAGAAAGCAAATGTGTCTTTAGATAACACATTAATATCTAGCCATGAATTAAAGCGAGTTTTTTCCTTTCCACATCCAGTGGCATTTTTCTGATCTTCAGGGGACACAGACAGGATGAATGGATGTCTTCCTTTCCTCCTAAAATTAGGCCAGTTACTTTGTCGATGTTTAGTTGCTTAGTCATGCCCAACTCTTTTGAGACCCCATGGACTACAGCCCGCTAAGCTCCTTTGTCCCTGGGATTCTCTAGGTAAGAACACTGGAGTGGGTGGCCATTTCCTCCTCCAGGGGATCTTCCTGACCCAGGGATCGAACCTACATCTACTGGGCCTCCTGTACTGGCAGACAGATTCTTCACCACTGAGCCACCTGGGAAGTACCCATTACAACCCTGAGATTTCTGTAATTAAAACAATACCAATAAAAGTCTCCTTCCCACACAACATAGTCAACTAGCAAACAAAACAGAAAAAAAAAGAAAAGAAAATAGGATGGAGAAGATGATTCAACAATACGTTCAGTGTCACTTAGTATATATGCATGATAGTTTAATCTCTAGAAATTTATTCTTGTCTCTAATAAGGAATGAAGTTACCTAACCTACAAACACATGTGGCAGCTAGTATTATTCTCCAACTCTTCTAAGGATTGACTTCTGATTTTTGAGTCATGGTCTGCTAAAAGGTAAAAATTTTGACTTGGCAACTCACCTTCTTTGTCTGAATTAACAAGATGTGTACAAAATTAATGAAGGCATACTCAAAGAAATCTCTGAGTCCATTCACCTTATTAAACACAGCTTCATGTCACAATGGTTTCTTGGAGATATAATGGCCTGAAGCTGTCTAAAAGATTTACTGCCTAAGGACTATGACCTAAAATAAGATTTACAAGGGAAATATTTCAGGAGTAAAATAAATGCAAGAATGAGACTCAAAAGGGAGAAGAGTGATGTGATTGGAAAGGATTAAAAAATACAGCAAATGTCCTAGTCAGTACAGTAGAAGTTTCTTTTTTCAGATCCAAGCATTGTAGGGGAAAGTGCATACAGAACATTGCACTAAGATCAAGATAACATTTAGAGCGATTGCTTCATATCCTAGTGAGTTAACTTCTCCAAGAAAGGAAAAAAAAAAAAATCACCACTGGTCTTTCTTTGAGAATCTTTTCACTGATTTATTGATTGTGGAGATGCCCACTGTGTAAAAGGAAAGCCCCCATTCTGTCTTTACACTGAAGGGCCTTGATGTTTGAGGATACAGCTGCCTTCAGATGCTCAGATAAAAGACACTGAGTGCAAAGTAGTAGTATTATCTACTTATTATGCCCACTTATCTGCTTATTCCTTCCTTGAAGTCCTACTTCTGTCTGCAATATCAATCACTTCTCTGGCAGCCTGTCTCACTACAAAGGGAGGATCTGATCCCCTGCTTAACCCTCCAGAAGCAGCAGACGCGCGCAAGAATAATTCATAACACCGCCAAGGCTGTAGGACGGGATTATCTGGGCACTGGGGGTGGCTTGCTTAAAGCACAGTTCCTGAAAATGAGGCAGAAATTCAATCTACCTTTCCATCAGACTCTGCGATCCATGCACTAAACTTGACACTGAGTGAGCACCAAATGCATTAAGAGGAAGTCTCAATACTTTCTCCAAGTATGGGTGAGTTGCAGTTAGGCGAAATTGACAACGTGAGAGCAACTATTTAACATTACCCCCCAAAAGTTTGACAGTCTCAAGTTGGTACATACTGATTCATGAACTACAGAGTTAGGTTCGAGGTATATTTTATACACATAAAAAAGTAAAAGAAAGAACCATAGGATAGTGGAAACAATCAGTAAACCAGGACTCTAGGCTGGCTTCCTCACCAGCTGGCTGTGTGATATAGGGCTTGTCACTTCACTTCTCTGAGCTTTAGTTTTTGTTTGTTTTTTTACTGGTAAAAATGCATTAACTAATACATGATTTCAAAAGCCAGTTCTAGCACTGACATTCTAAGTGGAGAAGTATCATGTTAGGTTATGAGGAAAAACAAGCTGGATTTTCATTAAATTCAAAATAGGTGTTCTGCTTGGAAAGCGATACATAAAACTTTGGGCCAGGTACAAGAAGCAAATTAGCAGTGTGTGTCTGTGTATGAACTCCTGGATTCATTAGAAAGGTTTGTTTATTTAAGTGCCTTCATTAGCTGCTCTTAGTACATCAAAGGAGTGTTTCCAAACCCTTACAATTAGCCATGTAAACAAAGGCACAATGTGTCACTTCACTAGACTCAACAAACAAGGTTTTTGATACACTATCAAATCCTACTTAGGATAATATCCCAACTAAAACCATTAGGTTGGGCATACAAACACTAAAGAAGGGTCTTGCCCATAGAAAACTTTCAACATATTTTAAGGGAATCAATGGACGTGCTGAATGGTTGATGAGAACTGACCTGTTGATCAACATTAATAAACATTCCCCAGACGTTTTCTGATTTAGTTGAATGAGAGCCAAGATCTCACTCTCTGATAACCAACAATCAACCAAACAAACCTTTATTCATTCTTAAGTAGTACTGATACAATTGAGTATGTCCAAATAGTCAACTTAGGAGGTCTAAAAAAAGAGTTTGCAATATTATTAAAAAGAAGGCAATCATGAGTAATAGAGGGATGGTTTCTTCAAGGCCAATCACCTGGTCAGTGTTGAAAATGTCTTTCGTGGTCATATTACATATTATATACAACACATAATTTTATAAATGTTACCTATACACAGACCTGTCACCTGTAGACACACACAGGGCTAAAACAATGTTAAATAAAATATGTCTTTGAGAACCTTTCCTTTTTAACTTGAAGCTCCAGAAAAACAGCCACAGTTTCAGTTGTTTAACAGTATAAAATATTATGGATGCCTTTTATTTAGTCATACATACTAACCTGTCCACTAATGAAGTTAAATTACTTTTAATAACATTTAATTACACCCAAATCCAAAGAGTTAATGTACTTAGAAGGGCATGAGGTACACATCTCATGTAGTTGTGAAGATCAAGAGTGATAATGGATGTGAAATAACTTTTTTAAATTGCAGAAGGTTATTCAAGCATAAGATATTTTATTTGTTTGCTTTTGATGAATATATATAATTTTCTAAATCCTTGCTGCAATTAGCTTCGATTCATTCATACTAAAACCTCTGACATAGAACATAATTTATACAGTGGAAGTGATTGATTAATTCAAGAGAAAACTTGCAACATTAAATGCTTTGTCCTGCCTAACAATCTTTAGAAAGGACCTGGATTTGCCTCTTCAAATTTGCATAAAGTCAGAGAAAAATGATCTTCAAAAAAAAAGAAAAAACTTCTAGACAACAAAACTTTTAGATAATTGCACCAAATGCCCAAACTTCTGCTGCTTAAATCTATTGCAGATCACTTAACAGGTGTCAAAGAGACATTTTAAATTAATATTTACACGTTCCAGATGAACCAAAAAAAAAAAAAAAGAGAGAGAGAAAACATGAAGGGGATGGCAAGTGTCCAAAAAGGATGGACAAATATTGTCAGAGGGCTTGTACCTAATTTTTAAAAGTTGTATAAAGACAATGACAAAGTAGGACTGATTTGATTTTAAATTAACAGAACAAGAGCCACTTAGTATAATGTCCCCATCAGGTTCTTTGGGGACACTCAGAAGACTCAGACTGCACCATTTCCTTAAGGAGCTAGCAATTTATAGAGGTGGCCCACTGAATCTCTAAGCCATTCAACAAACATTTTCTGAATGCAAAATGGTGCCAGGATTTGTAGTGTTTCTTACAAAAAAGATAGTAACAGTTACTGATTTCCTGGAACTTGGAACCTGGTAAATAACCTGCTGTAATTTATGTATCAGTTGTGACTCATTTTTGGAAGGTGTCAATTTTTCAATGGTAACAAATGTCTAGCCTTAAAAAAATGAACCAAAAATGTATTCAGCACTGCCACATTTAGTGCATAAAATAAGTGATCAAATTGGAATAGTATGATTCTAATTCACCAAAAAAAAAAAAAAAAAAGCATTAAAATAACGGTGTATTTTTTTATGCTCCTGCTAAGGTTCAGTTGAAGAGGAATGCAAAGGAGAAGGTCCAGGAATGGAATTATGCAAGGTGGTCATTTGAAGGGCAAGTATCTTTCAATGTCTAGAAGGGTATGATCTTTTAAAAAGCTATATTTATTTATTTATTTTTGATGCATCCAGAAGGGGGTACATCAACTATAACAGTATATATTTATTATATTTTTACTCGATGTATGTGTGTGCTCAGTCACACAGTCATGTCTGACTCTTTGTGGCCACACAGGGACTGTATGTAGCCCACCAGGCTCCTCTGTCCATGGGATTTTTTAGGCAAGAATACTGGTTGGGTTGCTATTTCCTTCTTTAGGGTATCTTTCCAATCCAGGGATTGAACCCACATTGGCAGGTGGATTCTTTACAACTGTGCCACCTGAGAAGCCTCCTTTTTTTTTTTTTTTTTTCTTCTTACCCAGACATCATATTATTTTGTCTATTGGATTAATTCTAAACAAATGATTATGCTTCAGATGAACCCCAACTAAATGCGAGAAAACCAAGAAACGAGCAAACATCGCAAATGTATCCACTGGACACACAATCTCTAATCCAAACAGATGGAAGTGACAGAATTGCAACAAGAACAACAAAAAAAAAACAACTACACATATATAAAAGTATACATAATATCATTTTATGTCCAGTATTTGCAAAGGGACTGACTCTATAGATAACACTATAGATAGCACTTAGTGTTATCTATAAATAGATATCTAAAATAAAGTTACATTTTTCTTTTCTTCCAGAATAAATTTCTAGTCTGCTATTCAACTGGATCATTACATAGAATCAAAATTTTAGAGAATGGTATAGGTAGATAGGGGCTTCCTAGGTAGCGACCATGATAAAGGACCCACCTGCCAAGTAGGAGACTTAGAGATGAGGATTCGATCCCTGGGTGGGGAAGATCCCCTGGAGAGGGGCATGCAACCCATTCCCATGGACAGAGCAGCCTGGTAGGCTATGGTTCATAGGGTCACAAGGAGTTGGATATCACTGAAGCAACTTAGCAAGTACACACAGATACACACATACATACATATATAGGTCTATCAGGATTTTGCAGCAATTTGATGACCAATCTGATGAAATCCAGAGATTGTAAAGAGAGTTTAAAATAATAATTTGCAAGTACTTATAATCATTGTGATTCAATATTTTTTTTAAAAAATTACACAACAATAACACCTTAAAAAAAAAAAAAAGGATCTTGAGGCTGGTAAAACTCTATAACTTCTATACAAAACTACCCCTTAAATTGTGCTTATCTAAAACAACCCTTTGTGTTCCATGACTAACAAAAAGTAAATATTATGAAAAGCCAAGAGTTATTGAGCAATGTTATTGTGATAATCTACTTAGATTTACTACCTCATTGTTTTCACTGTAGTCTTATTAATCCTATATGGTAAAAGAGAACCAACAATAACAAAAAAAACCCTAAAGCTTGGTGGTGGTTTAGTCACTAAGTTGAGTCCAACCATTGTGACCCCACAGACTATGGCCCACCAGACTCCTCTGTCCATGGGTTTTCCCAGGTAAGAATATTGGAGTGGATTGCCATTTCCTTCTCCAGGGGATCTTCCCGACCCAGGGATTGAACCCAGGTCTCCTGCATTGCAGGCAGATTTGTTTACTTATTGAGCAACCAGGAAAAGCTTAGGGAGGGTTAGTTACACATATTCCTAGGATATTTGGTCGAGAGCCCAAAGTATTTAGCCCTTGAAATAAAACTCTAATAATAAAATATTATTTGATTTGTTTTATGTGTTAGCATGAGATTTCAGTTTTGTGGGTTACTCTAGGAAACCCTCAATATCTCAATCTAGACAACAAGATACCTAGGTTTGAATAGCAGTTATCTAGACTATTTATTAGTAAAGCAATTGAAACTAGAGAGGGTTAGTGACATGTGTCAGATTACTCAGCTAAATTGTATAAAATTTGTGACCAGAATTTAAATTTCTAAACTTCTAAGGTAGCATTCTCCTCTCTGTACAACAGGCTTTTTTGGAATAGACTGTACACTCGATATGGATATTTGAACAAGGAGTCTCTTTCTCCTTATAAATGAGTCATAAGATAATGTCTTCTTTCTATTGGCTATCAGACAATTTAGCATCCTATACTCCACATGTTAAAAACTGAGACTTGTGGTTTTCCAATCATGAACTACTTTTTAGATGAACTTCTTGATAGATGAATAAGGATAATTTTATTACATTGTTACATGAGGGGAATTAGAAATGAAAACTACACTTCAAATTTGCCAAACCTTAAATGATTTGGAGAATTCCTTAAAAGACAAAATAAGCAATGAAAATGCCTATTTTATCCTTCACCATTCAGACTTTCATTAGATACAGAAAAAAAATCAACCTCTAGGACACTGTGAATAGCCTCCCACTTGCACTACAGAAATTGAGAGATTGGCATATTTTTACTTTTTTTCCCCCATGTATCCAAGTTGCAAACTATCCCTATTTAGTTAGGAAATGTACACAATCAGAATAAGAAAATGTTGTTTGACTTCTTACCAATAGAGATTTTTTTGTAGGGCTAGATATACAGCTGGATCGGAAAAAAAAAAAAAAAAAGAAAGAAATTAAATCACCAATACCTTGGTGATTAATAGCCTAAGATGTTGTTAATATTATACAAAGAAGAAAAGTTTTAAAGTACATACTCAATAATTATTAAATTTCCTCTCACAGATTAAGACTTTTTATAAGTTTATATGAAAGCAAGATTTGTGTTCATCCATAGTCTATTAAAAGATACTTGCTCCTTGGAAGAAAAGTTATGACCAACCTAGATAGCATATTAAAAAGCAGAGACATTACTTTGCCAACAAAGGTCCATCTAGTCAAAGCTATGCTTTTTCCAGTAGTCATGTATGGATGTGAGAGTTGGACTGTAAAGAAAACTGAGCACCAAAGAATTGATGCTTTTGAACTGTGGTGTTGGAGAAGACTCTTGAGAGTCCCTTGGACTGCAAGGAGAACCAACCAGTCCATCTTAAAGGAAATCAGTCCTGAATATTCATTGGGAGGACTGATGCTGAAGCTGAAACTCCAGTACTTTGGCCACCTGATGTGAAGAACTGACTCATTTGGAAAGCCCCTGATGCTGGGAAAGATTTAAGGTGGGTGGAGAAGGGGACGATAGAGGATGAGTTGGTTGAATGGCATCACTGACTCAATGGACACGAGTTTGAGTAAACTCCAGGAGTTGGTGATGGACAGCAGTTCATGGGGTTGCAAAGAGTTGGACCCAACTGAATGACTGAACTGAACTGAATTTATAGTTTATAACTGCTGCTTTGCATTTTATTGTCTGTTAAAATAAAAATGCCAGCAAAGATAACAGAGTTAATATTTCCATAAAATCTCCCCTAGGCTGCAGGATGAAGAATCACAAGATGTGCATGTGACAAAGAGGAAAGATTGCATCAAAAGAGTTTAATTCTTGTCACCCCAAAGAATAAATGCAACCAAGAAAAAACTTTTCTCTTTAAAAAGTGCAAGGCAACTATTGTCCTAAACGCTTTTGCTTTTGCTATTTTCAGGTGACGAAGGTAGTGGTTTTGTGCAGTTTTAAAACCAAAGAAGAGATTTTGTGTGCAGCATTTACCACTTTTTTTTTAATGTGATAATTTATGGTTTTAGAGAGGTTCATTTGCAGAAGAAATCTGAATGAGGAGATGGTCTGGTCTGCAGAAAGACATTCCAATGAACTGGTTAGGCCGGTAGTTGTTTGGAAGGAACACTGCCTGGGGACTTGTGAGGAAGACAGAAGTAACACTTTAGAGGGAGTGAGAGAAGAACAGGAGTGGGTTACTTCTTCTTTCACCAGCTCCAGAGAGTATTCACATTTATGACTAATCTTATGAGTGCAATCCCTCACCACCCACCTCACCTCCACAAAAAGCACTGATTAGGAAGTATTCATTTTCTCAAATATAAAAGTGTTGCTTTTGTGTTTTGATTTTTGCCAAATCCCCTCAACCTCCTTGCCCTTAGAGAGCAAAAATAAAAGAAAGATTTTTCACAAAGCCTTTAGATTCCATATACAGCAAACCACAATGTAGAACAGGTTTTGTTCTAAGTTTCAAATAGAACATATTGGTCCTTTCAGGAATTGTTCTGGAAAATGTGCTTGCCTGTGCTATATTCCCACATTAAAACACAGCAGGAGTCCTAGCAAAGCTGAACTCAGAAGCAAGGAATTGGTGATTTATCTATTACAGTAGATGAGAGAACTGAGTACACAGTTGTCCAGTTCCATGTTTTCACACATAAGAAAAATAAGACCAGAGAGGGGAAGTTATTTTCCCATCAACAGAAAGCCAGCTAGTGACAGCAGCATGGGGATGAGAAGCCAAGACTCCTGACTCCCACACCAGTGTTTTATCAGTAACACTCATGACTGCTATAAGTCTGAGTGCCTTTCAACATAATAAGAATACTAAATTTATGAAGCCCCATACTTAAAATCCTAAATTCCCTTCCTACACCAAAGGATCTCCAAAGAGCTTAATTTTACATGTGTTGTGTTAATTCTTAAATCTCAAGGAAAAGCGACAACATACTGGAATACATTTGTTTCTCGGTATCAATTATTCACAAAAATAGATTGCTTCTCTTCTTCTATATCCTCCTTAGTTTTCCTTCTATCTGATCAATTAATTGCAACTGAGCTGTCTCTTTTTCTAAACAGGCAAATTTGCTGTAAGACAAATAAAATACCTTTTGGCTACATCTACCTAATTCAATAGCAGAAATGGTTTGTGCAGATTTTCATCTAGGGAAGTTAACTTCACTAAATCCATAATGCTCCATTCAAGTTCAGGTTATAGAAAAATCATCTTGGTACTCCACCCAACCACTGAAAGAGAGGACTATTTTTAAAAACCATATTTTATAAGGCCATCTAGCTCTCATTTGAAAGGAAGCAGGTAGTCTTATCCTTTAGAACAAAGCATGCCCAATTCTAAGACAAATCATATAGGTTTTGTTTCTAGTTTCTGATTCACCACTTTGTGCTATGGAGGTACAAAATCGAGATGGTAAAATACATGCTCTCTTTCTACCTCCTTAAGAGGGTGTGGTGAGAAATGGCTTGAATAATACCCATTAAGAGCTCTCAGCTTCTTGGGAGGATGATAAGTAAACACAATGAAGTAAGAACTGTTTTTTTAATCTATAGGTGAATTACATGTCTTTCCTAAACAAAGAATGACTTGGATAGACAAAAAAGACCAAAAGCAAGCTCACATCACTGCAGACAATATACTTCTGATGGCCACCCAACTCAACTAACCTTTATCCACAAAGGAAGTGAGAGGCCCATACCACAAAGCTGTCTCTCTCTCTCTCTCTCTCTCTCTCTCTCTCTGTTGCACGTGTGTGCAAGCACACACACACACAGACACACACACTTTTTACTTTTTACCAGATGAAGAGACTCATAATCTTTCTAATCAGAAATAATCAGTTCAGCTATGATTTTATCAGCCTTGTTTTGTATCTCTATTACTACATTTTGTCATCATGGTTCTTGTTCTCTAACTAGTGGATGTATACCTTTATCTCTCATTAGGTTATCAAGTGGCTTTCCCTGGTGGCTCAGATGGTAAAAGAATCTGCCTGCAATGTGGAAGACCTGGGTTTGACCCAGGCAGATCCCCTGGAGAAAGGCATGGCAACCCACTCCAGTATTCTTGCATGGAAGATCTCCATGGACAGTGGAGCCCAGCAGGCTACAGTCCGTGGGGTTGCAAAGATTCGGACACTACCGAGTGACTACGAACAGCACAGCACAGCTTATAAAGAGGAGGGACTCATTTTCATCTCTGTTCCTACTCCAAGAGCTGGTCCTTGGTGTATTCTGGATAAATGTTGGGGAAGAAAAAGTAGACAGTGAGCAGGTCCTTATCTGACAAGAACAGTCATCAGAGAGATTTAATCATCATCACTGTCACTTCTCTACAATAAGCACAAGGCATCGCGGAGTTTGAGATCACGTATGTGTGCCAACACCTCCACGCCTCCAGCCACCGATCCTCTCGTCACCCACACTCGTATCCTATCATCACTTCAGCAAGGCCACCAGGTTAGAACATGCGACAGTTTTCCTTGAAGTGGCCTCAACTCAACTGTTTGTCTATTCCCATATTGCTTTTGCTTGTTGAGCTTCAACCAAATCAAACTGACCCTCCTCCCATGATACAATTCACCAAATTCGTGTCTACAGTTACATCAAGGAGTCTCAAACTGATAGTGGATACATATGTTCTGTGGGTCCAGGGAATTTTACAAAACAATAATTTGCATTATGCCAGTGAGGCAAGTGTTCTCCCTAAGCATCACAATTCCCCATTCTCTTACACTGAATGTTTCACACAGTTAAGGCTTTAATCTAACTAACTTAAATGGTTCTCTTCACCAAGAATACTTTCTTTCCCTTCTTTTTCATATAGCCAATATATTTCCTGAGCTCTCAAGTAGAAATGATCATCAGAATTTCTGCTGAAATTCATATTCTGGTGCTTACCATTTCTATCTTGATAAGGTTGGTTTGTGTCTCCTGTCCCATAATAAACTGGGAGGTTTGGGAGATAAGAATGTGCTGTTTGTCTATTCATTAATTCCCCAGATTTTCTCAAGTATGGCATCCACCAAATGTTAACTATATGGCAGGACCATTAATTATTTAATGCCTAAGAGTTACCCTTCATACTGTGATGTGAATATTCCCCTGAAGTTATAGAGCCCAGCAGTCAGTGCTGAGGACTAAACTCTGGTCTGGTGTTCAATGTCTTTCTATTTATCCCTCAATAGGTATGATCACTTAGATCATTTATAATCTAGTTCACTAATTTCATATCTGTCTCCCCCACCAACTCTATGTTATAGGTAGTAATAGACTCAGCTTTTTTTCCCAACTCTTTTATTAAACCTGTACCCAGAGCAAAATATCTTGAACTTAGTAAATAATCAATAAATTATTGATGAATTGATAAGAATATAAGCTTTAAAAATTTTGTCATTTTGTCAAGGTAAAGATTATTATGAACTGTTTTTACAATTGAAAAAACAACAGGTGTGCAATTTTGTTTAATAACATCTTACTGATAAAGATGTGTAGCCAACCAGTTAAGAAGTATATTTAATTACTTCTTCTAAAGTATTATATTCTACCTTTTATTTTTCAAGTGATATAACCCAGAAGAGCTTTCTACATGTTTATAGATGAATCACAGCTGGATACATTTATTTTAAAGTAGAGACTGGCTTAGGCATTTTTTCCTCTATCATTATGACTGTGTCCCCTTGGGTAAGTCACTCTACCTACACTTGGACCCCAAATTCCCTCATCTAATGTTTTTGCTGAAACACTGAATTCTACCAACGTTTCTCAAACAGCAAAATCAACTGGAGGGCTTATTGAAAGATTATTGCCCTCCCTCTCCTACTTTCTGATTTAATAGTTCTAGAGTAGAACCCAAGAATTTGCATTTCTTAATAAGCTCTTAAGTAAGGTTGGTGCTGCTGACCTGAGACCACACTTTGAGAACCACTGAATTTAAATGTCTGGGAGTCCCAGGAGTTCTGACTTCATTATCACGCTGCAATTCAAACCCAGGTATATCTAAGTGCATAGTTTTAATTAGTAGACTGGCAAAAGGAATATTTTATTATCTTAGGATTACTGAATGACATAAGTAAAATAATATTAATATTTAATAATTAAAGTGAAATGTTTTCTTTGAATTCTTCAGTTTTTAAAAGAAATATGCTTCAACATTTGATTTTAACTTAAAGAAAATTTTATCCAGTTTCAAGTGGAAATGGATGGGTAGATAGCATGCCAGCCTATCTTCAACTATTACCTTCTTTTTATGGAAATACAAGAATACAAATCTAAGCAAGTTTATTTTTTTTTCCTGTATCAGTAATTGCTCTACTTAAAATGAATAATTTCTGGTTGCAAGATTATCACATTCAAGAGTGTAACAGCAAAAACTATCACACCTGAAAACCTATAGCATGCAAGGTATTTTGCTGACCGCTTTATAAGATGGAAAGACTGTCTTCTGTCAATTCTCTAAATAGCTTTTCTATGGTATGTTACCAATAGCATCATCTTCATTTCACAGGTGGGGAAACTGAGGCTCAGAAACATACCAGGTTTAACCAAAATCATCCATAGTGAATGACAGAATTGGATTCAAATGCAGGCAGTCATCACCTGCAGAGCTATAGCTCTTAATATATGTCTAATAGTAGAAGGAGAGGCAGGTTTAAAAAAACAGAAAACTGGGTTAGCCCTGACTCTCCCACAAACTCTAATGGAAATGTTGGAGGAGCCAATAGTAGTCAACTTGGATCTTCACTTTTCTATCTATTAAAAGAAGGCTGGACTAGGACTAGATCGTGTCTACACTTCTTCAATTCAACAAACTAGATTATTTCAAGTTTTATAGATTAAAACTAAATTAAATAAACTGGTGACCAAAAGAAGGACAAGTGACTAATACGATGGGTGTTGTTTCAAACAAATCAGATTCTCCTTAAGCTAGCAAGTTAGGATTTCAACCCGATTGGTTTTTAAGAGGATGCAAGGTCAGAATCAGTTCCAGTGTTTCTGCTGAAATCCCTTTTTGTTTATCTGCCCTCTTCAACTTTGTCATCTTGAATGCATACACACTGAGCACAGTGTCTTAAGTAACATTGCTGAGGTTACACCAAAGACAGGTGTTAGGGGAACTATTTCCCCCTGGGCTATCATTTCCAACTCTCTCTCCTGCGAAACCAAGGGAGGGGAGAGCAGGAAAAAGATTTCTTTTCAGATTAAACACAGCAACTACAAACACTTTCCCCTAGGCAATAAATTCTCTGCCAGTGCATGCTGCAGTTTACCCAAACACCAAAGCAAAAAGCAAACAGCCCCTTTTGTAATGGAGGAGTTGTCACCTGTCAAGTGATGTTTGTGAGTTTCTAGAGAAGAGAGAAAAAGAAAACCCTTTCCCTTATTTTGTTAAGCAGACTGTTTGTTCAAGGTTTGAAATGCATACTTGGGTTTAAGGTAAAGTCTCTGGCTTGGCACTCTTGAACAAAGTAATGCCTTCCGATTGGTTACACGGTACAAAGAACAGAACAGAAAAACAGTCTGCTCTTCAGGGGACACCTGAACTTAGTCTAAACAGTGATTATTGAGCCACCTCATAAGCAACATGAGTACCTGCAAACTCATTTTCCAAAAATGAGAGTGCTTTTGCTATACAGAATATATGCTCTTGTTTGTTTCATTTGTGTTCATAGAACTAACACATAAAAAGCTCTGTTGTTCAGTTGCTCAGTCGTGTCACAATCTTTGGAATCCCATGGACTGCAGCATGCCAGGCTTCCTTGTCCTTCACCATCCTGGAGTTTGCTCAGACTCATGTCCATCCAGTCAGTGATGCCATCCTACTATCTCATCCCCTGTCATCCCCTTCTCCTCCTGCATTCCATCTTTCCCAGCATCAGGGTCTTTTCCAATGAGTCGGCTGTTTGCATCAGGTGGCCAAAGTACTGGAGCTTCAACTTCAGCATCAGTCCTTCCAATGAATATTCAGGACTGATCTCCTTTAAATTGACTGGTTTGATCTCCTTGTTGCCAAGGGACCCTCAAAAGTCTTCTCTAGCACCATAGTTCAAAAGCATCAATTCTTTGGCACTCAGCCTTTTTTATTTTCCAGCTCTCATGTCTGTGCATGACTACTGGAAAAACCACAGCTTTGACTAGACGGACCTTTGTTGGCAAACTAACGTCTCTGCTTTTTAATATGCTGTCTAGGTTGGTCATACCTTTTCTTCCAAAGAGCAAGCATCTTTTAATTTCATAACTGTAGTCACCATCCACAGTGATTTTGGAGCCCAAGAAAATAAAATCTGTCACTGTTTCCATCGTTTCCCCATCTATTTGCCAAGAAGTGATGAAACCAGATGCCATGATCTTCGTTTTTTGAATGTTGAGTTTTAAGCCACCTTTTTCATTCTACTCTTTCATTTTTATAAAAAATCTCTTTAATTCCTCTTCGCTTTCTGCCATAAGGGTGGTGTCATCTGTGTATCTGAGATTATTGATAGTTTTCCCTGCAACCTGATTCCAGCTTGTGCTTCATCAAGCCCAGTGTTTTGCATGATGTACTCTGCATGTAAGTTAAATAAACAGGATGACAATATCCCATCTTGATGTACTCCTTCCCTAATTTGGAACCAGTCCATTGTTCCATGTCCAATTCTAACTGTTTTTTCTTGACCTGCATTCAGATTTCTCAAGAGGCAGCTAAGGTGATCTGGTATTCCCACCTCTTTAAGAATTTTCCACAGTTTATTCCGATCCACACAGTCAAAGGCTTTAGCATAGCCAATGAAGCAGATGTTTTTCTGGAATTCTCTAGCTTTTTCTATGATCCAACAGATGCTGGCAATTTGATCTCTTGTTCCTCTGCCTTTTCTAATTCCAGTTTGCACATCTGGAAGGTCTTGGTTCACATACTGTTGAAGCCAAGCTTGAAGGATTTTGATCATTACCTTGCTAGCATGTGAAATGAGTGCAACTATGCAGCAGTTTGAACATTCTGTGGCATTATCCTTCTTTGGGATTGGAATGAAAACTGATGATTGATGATTTTTTTTAATGGTACTAGCAAGGAGTAAGAGGGTTAGGGATACTAAAAGCAAGGTTAAGAAGTGCTGAAAAGCTGAGGAGAAAATAGGCCCATAGCAATGCTCTGCACTAATCCTAAAGTAAAATTTATAAGTATACTCTGTATATCCCTCTTTTACCACCTCTTTCCTCACACGTTTCTCATTCCAATTAGGCCTACTCTTCCCACTTATAGATGCTCCATTCTCTAATATGTCTTACTCATCTCCAGGCAGCACTGCTATCCACTGGTACTTAAAAATGTATAAAGAGGGATTATTTCATCTTGATTTGCAAACAACTAGGGAAGAAGTTGGAAGAAGCACAAGCTGGAATCAAGATTACTGGGAGAAATATCAATAACCTCAGATATACAGATGACACCACCTTTATGGCAGAAAGTGAAGAGGAACTAAAAAGCCTCTTGATAAAAGTGAAAGAGGAGAGTGAAAAAATTGGCTTAAAGCTTAACATTCAGAAAACTAAGATCATGGCATCTGGTCCCATCACCTCATGGGAAATAGATGGGGAGACAGTGAAAACAGTGTCAGACTTTATTTTTGGGGGGCTCCAAAATCACAGCAGATGGTGACTGCAGCCATGAAATTAAAAGATGCTTACTCTTTGGAAGGAAAGCTATGACCAACCTAGATAGCATATTAAAAAGCAGAGACATAACTTTGTCAACAGAGGTCTGTCTGGTCAAGGCTATGGTTTTTCCAGTGGTCATGTATGGATGTGAGAGTTGGACTGTAAAGAAAGTTGAGCACCGAAGAATTGATCCTTTTGAACTGTGGTGTTGGAGAAGACTCTTGAGAGTCCCTTGGACTACAAGGAGATCCAACCAGTCCATCCTAAAGGAGATCAGTCCTGGGTGTTCATTGAAAGGACTGATGCTGAAGCTGAAACTCCAGTACGTTGGCCACCTCATGCGAAGAGTTGACTCATTGGAAAAGACATGCTGCTAGGAGGGATTGGGGGCAGGAGGATAAGGGGACGACAGAGGATGAGATGGCTGGATGGCATCACCGACTCGATGGGCATGAGTTTGAGTAAACTCCGGGAGTTGGTGATGGACAGGGAGGCCCGGCATGCTGTTATTCATGGGGTTGCAAAGAGTCGGACACGACTGAGCGACTGAACTGAACTGAGGGCTTCCCTGGTGGTTCAGTGGTAAAGAGTCTTTTTACCAATGCAGGAACTCTGGGTTCAATCCCTGGGTCAGGAAGATAGCTGGAGAAGGAAATGGTATTCCACTTCAATATTCTTGCCTGGGAAAATCCACAAATATAGGAGCCTGGGGGACTATTGTCCATGGTCTCATAAAGAGTTGGACACAACTCAGAGACTAAGCAACAACAGAAATTCCTTTAGGTGCTTGGACATATTTGCAATTTTTTTAAAGAAGAGATTGTATAATCAAAATTGATTCCACTTTATGGACAGTTTTGCACATGTGGTGTGAGTTGGGAAAAATTTTTTTTAAAGAAATTTGATAATGTGTATCCATAACTGGTGTGCATATACTTTACTAAAAAATTATACTTCTAAGCAGCAAGATCAAAAAGTGTTTTAAATGCAAATATTCTTCTTAAAAATCTGTGAGTAGAAAAACAGGAAAACAAATCATTAAATACCTATATAGTAATTTAAAATACAGTGATTAATGTTGTTTTGAAGATTAGTGGATAAGAGAAAAATGTTCACCATAGACTGCAAAGAAAAAGAAGCAGTTTATAAAATTTATATATGGTGTGATCCAAATATGTCTTGCAAAAGCTATTTCTTCTAAGAAAACAACTGGCAAAATCACCTAAAATTTTCACAATTATTATTTTTAGGTAGGGATTCTATATACTTCTGATACTAACTTGTAAAATTATTTTTAATTAATTAAAAATGTATTACTTTAATAATCAGGGCTATCTTTAGATTTGTCCTTTATTATAAAATGTAATGCATATGCACCTGTCTTACAGAGTTGTAGGAATATCAGCATAGATGGACAAGTAAAAACAAAAATAATCATTTTTAATTGATAATATATTTATATATCAATCAATTATAGTCAGTTAATCATTCTGACTCATTGAAAAAGACTCTGATACTGGGAAAGATTGAAGGCAAAAAGAGAAGGTGTGCAAAGGATGAGATGGTTAGATAGCATCACCAACTCAATGGACATGAATCTGAGCAAATTCCAGGAAATAGTGGAGGGCAGAGGAGCCTGGTGTGCTGCAGTCCATGGGGTCACAAAGAGTTGGACACGACTTGGTGGATGAACAACAACAGCATATTTATAAGCCAGGAACTATGAATGAAAACAAATCAGATAATGAAAAATTCATAATTCTTGAAGTTGCTGATCAATATTATATCCATTCATAGAAAAGAGGAATGAGAGACTCATAGAGATTTTCAAGTTCACACAGCTAAGATTAGTAAAGACAGAATTCCAACTCTAGTATGTCTGATTACAAATCTCATGTTGTCTCTAGGCTATCTTCCCAACCCAGGAATTGAACCCAGGTTTCCTGCATTACAGGTGAATTCTTTACCACCTGAGCCACTAGGAAAGCCCAAGAAAACTGGATTGGGTAGCCAACCCCTTCTCCAGGGGAATCTTCCCAACCTAGGAATGGAACCGGGCTCTCCTGCATTGCAGCTGAGCTACCAGGGAAACCCCAGTGAACACGGGAGTGGGTTGTCACGCCCTCTTCCAGGGGATCTTCCAAACCCAGGGATCAAACCCATGTATCTTACATCTCCAGCATTGGCAGGCAGGTTCTTTACCACTAGAGCCACCTGGGAAACCCCTGTATAAATCTAAAGTAAGTAATAAATTATAAAGCCCTATATTAAATATCAGGTAGTCAGTCATTAAAGTGAAAAATAAAAGCCATTAATGAAATCTGTCTGCATTTAACTCTAGTGGTTTTCTAGAAGACCAGAAAATGGGGGAAGTGAGTGGGTATGAGAAACCCAAGGTAAGAGAAACCCAAGTAAAACGATAGGGTTGCAAGAGGGCATCAGAGGGCAGACACACATAAAACCATAAACAGAAAACTAGCCAATCTGATCACAGGACCACAGTCTTGTCTAACTCAATGAAACTAAGCCATGCTGTGTGGGGCCACCCAAGATGGACAGGCCATGATGGAGAGATCTGACAGAATGTGGTCCACTGGAGAAAGGAATGGCAAACCACTTTAGTATTCTTGCCTTGAGAACCCCATGAACAGTATGAAAAGGAAAAATGATAGGATACTGAAGGAGGAACTCCCCAGGTTGGTAGGTGCCCAACATGCTACTGGAGATCAGTGGAGAAATAACTCCAGAAAGAATGAAGGGATGGAGCCAAAGCAAAAACAATACCCAGTTGTGATGGGACTGGTGATAGAAGTAAGGTCCGATGCTGTAAAGAGTAATACTGTATAGGAACTAGGTCCATGAATCAAGGCAAATTGGAAGTGGTCAAACAGGGGATGATAAGAGTGAATGTTGACATTCTAGGAATCAGAGAACTAAAATGGACTGGAACGGGTGAATTTAACTCAGGTGACCATTATATCTACTACTGTGGGCAGGAATCCCTTAGAAGACATGGAGTAGCCATCATGGTCAACAAAAGAGTCTGAAATGCAGTACCTGGATGCAATTTCAAAAATGACAGAATGATCTCTGTTTGTTTCCAAGGCAAACCATTCAATATCACAGTAATCCAAGCCTATGCCCCTACCAGTAATGCTGAAGAAGCTGAAGTTGAGCGGTTCTATGAAGATCTACAAGACCTTCTAGAATTAACACCCCAAAAAGATGTCCTTTTCATTATAGGGGACTGGAATGCAAAAGTGGAAAGTCAAGAAACATCTGGAGTAGCGGGCCAATTTGGCCTTGGAGTATAGAATGAAGCAGGGCAAAGGCTAATAGAGTTTTGCCAAGAGAATGCACTGATCATAGCAAACACCCTCTTCCAACAACACAAGAGAAGACTCTACACATGGACATCACCAGATGGTCAACACCGAAATCAGACTGTTTGTATTCTTTGCAGTCAAAGATGGAGAAGCTCTATACAGTCAGCAAAAACAAGACCAGGAGCTGACTGTGGCTCAGATCATGAACTCCTTATTGCCAAATTCAGACTTAAACTGAAGAAAGTAGGGAAAACCACTAGACCATTCAGGTATGACCTAAATCAAATCCCTTACGACTATACAGTGGAAGTGAGAAATAGATTTAAGAGACTAGATCTGATAGACAGAGAGCCTGATGAACTATGGATGGATGTTTGTGACATTATACAGGAGACAGGGATCAAGACCATTCCCATGGAAAAGAAATGCAAAAAGACAAAATGGTTATCTGAGGAGGCCTTACAAACAGCTGTGAAAAGAAGAGAAGCGAAAAGCAAAGGAGAAAAGGAAAGATATTCCGATTTGAATGCAGAGTTCCAAAGAATAGCAAGGAGAGATAAGAAAGCCTTCCTCAGTGATCAATGCAAAGAAATAGAGGAAAACAACAGAATGGGAAAGACTGGAGATCTCTTCAAGAAAATTAAAGATACCAAGGGAACATTTCATGCAAAGATGAGTTCGATAAAGGACAGAAATGGTATGGACCTAACAGAAGCAGAAGATATTAAGAAGAAGTGGCAATAGTACACAGAAGAACTGTACAAAAAAGATCTTCATGACCCCGAAAATCACAATGGTGTGATCACTCACCTAGAGCCAGATATCCTGGAATGTGAAGTCAAGTGGGCCTTAGAAAGCATCACTGAAACTCCAGTACTTTGACCACCACATGCAAAGAGTTGATTCATTGGAAAAGACCCTGATGTTGGGAGGGATTGGGGGCAGGAGGAGAAGGGGACAACAGAGGATGAAATGGTTGGATGGCATCACCGACTTGATGGACATGGGTTTGAGTAAACTCCGGGAGTTAGGGATGAACAGGGAGGTCTGGTGTGCTGCGATTCATGGGGTCACAAAGAATCGGACACAACTGAGCGACTGAACTGAACTGACTGAGTGGGTATGCGAAGAGGCAGGAATCTTGGAAAGGGGCAAGGGAATGTGTAGGAAGAACAACAAGAGGATGGTGGTGAGGGTGGCTCTGGAAGTCTGAAGGAGATCAAGTAGGAGGAGAATGGAAGGAAAATAGTTGATGTGATCTCTTGATTTTAGTGTCAGACTTAGAGTTGGGTAACATTGTGCATCTCTGGTACCTAAGAGATATAGACACATAGAAGATTACTGCTATTTGTATTATACAGCTTTTCTACTTTTTGAGTCAGGATAAGATGTGTATGGAGGAAGATTTAGAATGTTTGTGTGACTCATGTAGCAATGTACCCAGCCCCTGGCAGCTTGACTGGAGTGACTTAGTTAAAAATGCTTTGTTCACACAATATGTTCTTAATGTATATAACAAATGAACTTATTAAATGAAGACAAAAATATTAGCCTATCCAAGACTATTTTGATACAATTCTATAATGTTGGAAAATAACTGCAGAAGTTGTTCAAATTGAGTTACAGGAGTCAATGTGTATGTGTATGTGTGTGTATGTGTGTTTGTGTGCTTCTGTGTGTGTGTGTGTGTGTAAAGACAGGGAGAGAGAAAATGATGAGGGAGGCATGGAGGGAATCTTTACAAACTTTTGATCAATAAAAATTCATCAAATTAAAGTTTTGATGTGGTTTATGATTCTGCTTAGAGAATGCAAGTGTTTCTTTTTCTTTGGAAAAAAAATCATTCTGATGAACAAAAGGGTGCTTGGAATTCCTTATTTTTTCTGATACTATCCAAACAGAACTATAATTTTGGTACAAAGGAAGAACAATTTCAATGATAAATATCCTGTTCAATAAAACAGACTATTCTCTTGAGTTTTTTAAAATGTGTTTGACAGTTGAAAGTAAAAATTATACCACTGTCTGAGGCAGCATTCATGATATATAGATGTAATATATATGAAGACTATAACATCATGGGAAATGTTATGAAATCAATGTTATTGTAAATTTTCTGCATTCCATTTGAAGTGGTAAAATATTAATTCTCAATAGACAGTGAAAAATTATGACTATTTCAATCTCTAGAGCAATCACTAAAAAGTATTCAAAGGGATAGAGCCGGAACCAAAATAAAACAATTAAAATCAAATACTAAAAACAGGTCAAATAATCTAATTGGTAGCAGAAAAAGAAAAACAGAACAAAGGACAAATAAATAAACATTAGAAGAGATAAAAGATCTCAACTCAGTAATATAAATGTTCAATAGAAACAACTTAAAAAGAAGAGCAAAATAAACCCAAGGAAGCAGAAGAAAATAAAATAAAACCAAAAATAACAAAGTTAAAAGCAGAAAGACAACAGAGAATAACTAAAAAGACTGAAAGCTGAGCTGGTTCTTTGAAAGATGTACTGATACAACTGATAAATCTCTAGCAAGATAGAGAAACAGAGAACACAAATTACCAATAAATGAAACAGGAGGCTATTACAGATCCCACAGATGTTGAAAGGGTAATAAGGGACTACACCAAACAATTCTGCATACATAAATTCAAAAACTTCTAATTTAACCAGTTCCCCCGTGATTTATGAAAACTTAGCCAAGATCAAATAGATCATTTAATAGTCCTATAACTACAAAAGACACTAAATTTGTAATGAAAGAACTCCCCCCAAAATAAATATTCAGACCCAGATGGTTTCAATAGAAAATTCACCAAACATTAATAAGAAATAACATCAGTTCTATGTAATCTTTCTCAGAATATAAAGGATGCCTCTCACAAAGCACAAATAGAGAAATCACACTGAGGTTCATGAGCAATAGGATTGCCAAGATGAAAATGACCACACATCATAACTAGTAATGCCATATTTCAATGTGGGCTTATTTTCATGGGCTTTAAACTGCAGTTTCTATCTAGCACAGTCCAAAAATTTTAAGTCTAAAGAATTCTATCTAGTTGTACCATTCTGGAAATTACAAACAATGATGCAATGAAGCTTTCATTTCTCTGTGTGTGTATGTATGTATGTGTTCCTGTATATACTTATATAAATGTTTTTAATCATTTCATAGAAAAATAGTCTAAAAAGGGCATTTATAGACCAAAGGATAAGTACATTGAAAATTAAATAAGAGAGAATAGGCAAATTGCCATCCAAATTTATACTTCTACTAGAAGTATAAAGACTGATTCCCAACAATCTTACCAGCACTGGATATTAATCATTTAAGTTTTTGCTGATCAAATAGAGGATGAATAAACTCGTTGTTTAAACTCACAATTTTTTTTATTACTAGAAAAGTTGAACATTTTATATCTATTAAACACCTCTGAACTACTTACACTCTTTGCCAAAGGGGGAGATTCATCTTTCTCTTATTTTTTTGGTCTGGGCCAAGTGGCTTGTAGGATCTTAGTTCCCTGACCAGGGATTGAACCCATCCCTCATGCACTGGAAGAATGGAATCCTACCCACTGGACTGTCAGGGAACTCCCAATTTTTATGTATTAACTTGGGCAATTAAACCTTTGTTATGTGTTATGATTTTTTAAATTAATATTCTGTCTTTTATATATAAATTTACCCTTACTCAAATATTTCGGCCTTATCTTTGAAAACTTGTTTCCCATTATAGATTTTTAAGTAAATTATTTTCATAAGTTACCCAAACTTGATCTACTTTTTGCTTTCCTCTTTTTGACCAATTTGACTCATATTTCAAAGCCTAAATAAACATCACTTTCTTTGTAACATATCGCCAATCTTTCTCAGGCACAATAAACCATTTCTTTTTTATGTGCCTTAAATACATATATATGAGTACTTTTCAAAAGTAATTTTGTACACACTTGACTTTCTGCTATATTCTGGTCTTCTCAAGACTAGAGACCATGATTTGTTCAACTGTATTACAAAGAACATAGCATACATAGGAAAGTAAATTCTAAAGAAATATTTATGGCAAGATCTAGTATATATATGCTCTTTGAAATCTGATATAATATTGGGTTATAGAAGATATAGGGTATTGTACAGTGTGCTGGGGTCTGTGCTGTGGTTAGATGCTCAGTCATATTTGACTCTTTGCAACCCCATGGACTGTAGCCCACTAGGTTCCTCTGTCCATGGGGATTCTTTAGCCAAGAATGCTGGAGTGGGTTGCCATGCCCTCCTCCAGGTTGCTATGGCCTATGTCTTCCCAAATAAAAAAGCACTATCTGCTTTGTGGTACGTAGGGTTGAAGACTCTTCATTTATAACTGGGTGCTATAATAACAATTTACAAAAATGGATAGTCCTATGTATGTTATGGCCTTTGTAATACAGATGAATGAATCATGCATGTGTGTGTGATAAGCCACTTTAATTGTGTCCAACCTTTTGTGATCCTATGGACTAGGGCCTGCCAGGCTCCTCTGTCTAAGGGATTCTCCAGGCAAGAATACTGGAATGGGTTGCCCTACTTTCTTCCAGGAGGTCTTCCCAACGTGGGGATTGAACCCACATCTCTTTACTTCTGCTGCATTTTCACAGGCCTGTTCTTTACCACTAGGGTCACCTGCAAAGCCTTGGAAGAAATCATGGTCTTAGATAATAATTTCTAAAAATTCCTAGGGAAAAACCCGATTCAACTAAACAGGGTTTTCTTCAAAGTACAAAGACTAAAGAAATGCAAACGTAAATGTCATATAGTTTCCCATCCATCATTCCAGGAAAACCTTTAAGTGTCGCTATCACTATCCACCTCTTAAGAACATGACAGGTATGCTTAGACAGTTTATAAATAAGGCAGAGCTGAGATGTAAAGTAATACAATAGACAATAGAATGAAGAACTAATGAGAATCTTGGAAGCATAGCCTAAATTATAACACTTTTTTGAGAAATCTCATTCAATTCATTTGTTAATCCAATATAGTTCATTCTTCAGTGACATTAAAATCATCCTAATGAAGAAGGCACATATTCTCTGCAATTCAAGTTCTCTTTGTTCATAATAAGAGCAAAATATTATGACTCCACTTCATAGTTTTTAAGGTGAAGGTAGTTTTAAAAATCAATAAAAATGTGATGACATTCTCAATTTCAAGAGTTTTGTCCTTGATAATCTGACAAGTAATTTCATGTTCACAGATTCATATTTCTTGCATAGTGAGAAAATGTTTGGCATGGATCCCAAATGTTTTTTATCATATGCAAGAGAAAAGTAATTTATGTGCAGAGTTTTGTAACTATTTAACTATTAGCCTATATACAAAAAGGTGAAAATATGCTATCAAGTAATGGACTAACAGAGCTTCACACCAGTTGCAACAGCTCTCAGTTTAGAAGGACAAGGAATCTCGGAGGATCTTAGTTCTTACTTTCTAAACCAGAACACCAGTTACTATTACATCCTGAGCTAGTCCACCATTTTGTCATTCATTTAGCTAAGGACTACCAATGTTATCTAGACCTACCCATGTGGCCTCTGCACATGGATGCCTATGAGGATGTCGGAATGGTCTTAAGTCAAGGGAAAACCCAGGATTCATGCAGAACTACACTTTAATAGCAATGCCTCATTTCTTTGGAGAGAAAAACAGAAAGACCACAGAGGCAAGTACGTATTCAATTCAGCCTCACTCTACTTGCATATTCCTTTCAATACAGTTGTTTCCAAGTGATTTTGTTTCCCATACTGGCAAAACTCCATTTCGTTTTCCAGTTTTTCCTAAATCACTTGAATTCTCTGCTCCTTGCAAATGTTTCTACTCTGCTCTTATATCCTGATTTCTTGTTACCTTCAACCTGACACATTTAATTTCAGGCTCTAAGCTGCTGGTGAGTGATAGCAGCACTGTGTTTCATTATTCCTAGTTAGCAATGGTGTCCTGTGCCTGCCTCAGAGGAGAGAAAGGAATGGAGACTCTCCACTATATGACTATCTCTTGGTGGAAGAGTAGAGGCTTTTCCACACAGGTAAACCTCACTCTCATAGAAACAGAGGTACTCAAGAAAAAACAGAGGCCAAGTTCCACTCAAATGCAATACTGTAGAAAAAGAATGAGAAAAGATCGCATCCAATAATGTGGGCAAAATACTGACACTGCTGATGACTATGCACATCACCCTAGAAAAGGTTTTTAACCACTTTTTTTAATTTATTAAATTTAATTATTTTTTAATTGTTAATTCTATTAAAACAATGATAATAATTTCTACCTCATGAAGTTCCAGGAAAGATTAAATAAAATATCAGATGTGTTAACCATCGTCTGATATTGAAGCCTAAGAAAATTTGTAATTCAGACATCTAAGGGGAACATTTAAATCAGTTTCACATGGAACACTCTGTTTCAATGAGACCAGCATAAATGCACATCAAAAATCAGTTAAAAAGAATCAACATCAGGCATATATATTCATAGCCGATGCTCAGGAAAAAATTTTGAATAAAAAATGAATAATCCTCTCAAACATTTCTTAAATAATAAAAACCTAAAAAACAAGGTGTGCCTTCTTAGCTAAATAAGACACTGGCCACAAGAGCAATTATATCTGAAGTTCCTTGCCTTTCTCTCCTTCCTCCTTACCCTCTTAGACGATCGCTGTATAGCTTAGCTGAGTCTTCCTTAGATACTCCACTAGGTTTTCTCCAAAGTTTCCTTTAACTCTTTTGTAAAAGCACCAAAAGTGAAAGTGTTATTTGTTCAATTATGTCTGACTCTTTGTGACCCCATAGACTGTAGCCTGCCAGGACCATCTGTTCATGGAATTCTCCAGGCAAGAATACTGGAGTGGGTAGCCATTCCCTTCTCCAGGGGATCTCCCCAACCCAGGGCTCAAACCAGGGTCTCCTGCATTGCAGGAGGATTCTTTATCATCTTAGCCATCAGGGAAGCCCCCAAAGCACCAAAATGAACTTTAAATGACTGAATCTTTATGACTCAAAGGGCAAATCTGAGTATTTTCAAACAGAACTGGGGAAACAATGGAGGTAAAGAAGGAGCACAACATTTTTTATACTGAACTACTATAATCAAAATGGAAGGAATACAAGAGAGGACAGGACTGAAAGTTTTGCTGTTGTGAATGTTGAAGTAGAGAATGCTTCCCTGATTGGTGGTTTTCTAGAACTTTGCTACCCAATACACTACCAACTAGCTGCACGAAACAACTTAAATTTAAATTAACTAAAGTTACAATTAAGTTCCTCATTTGCACTAGCTATATTTCACATGCCCAAAGGATTCACATGTCTAATGGCTACTGTGTTGAACAATAGAGATATAGGACATTCTAGCCATTGGGAAAAAAAAAAAATCTTGTGGACAGGGCTATCTTAAAGAGAATACTTTAACTTTTTAGATAACTTCCAAGTCTCATTTCTTATGACTTTAAAAACTCCTGAGGGCCTACTATGGGCAAAACATGGCAAAAAAAAAAACCAATAATGTGCATGACAAAACATGACACTGGTCCCCTTTAGAGACAGAGAAAGAAATATTATAATAGATAATATTAATATTATATAATGTCTTATGACTAAAGTTATACCTAGATTGCTTCTGTAGAATGATCTCTAATTCAGACTGGTAGAGAACAGTGATATGGAATGTTTTCCTAGAGAAGGTAAGGCAAGCTTGATGTTGAGGGATGGATAGGAAATGGCTAGATATGAGGTAGAAAAAATGAGATGTTCTCAAGGAGAAAATGTCTAATAGCAAAGGGGAAACAGCATGGCACATTAAAAAAACCATGTGCTTCAGTATGTGAGAAGATAATAATAATAGGAACTGTAAATGAAAATACTTCATTCTGGATTTTAAATTAACTAACTTTGACTTGCTTTTATGAGAAACAGAAAATCCCTGCCTGGAGAGAATGTAAGAAGACACAGGGCATCAACGTAGGCAAACCTATCAGCATAAGAGGTGATATTATTAAATGAATGGGGACTATCCTAATTTCTAAGTCACTGTCAAATCAGAATTTATATATTTATAAATATTTATGCTTAATTATCATACATTCCCAGGCTTTGAATTACTTAACCTTGGATTTACCTATCAGTTTCTTTTCACTATCTCAAGGATAATTGAGAACTGAACCCATATGAAGATGGAATGGGCCAATGAAGAAGTGTATTTTTCATTTATCAATTTGGTGACAAAATATCTGCATATTTGTACAACTACAACTTTGTATTTTTGGTCATTTCCTCTCCTTTTTCCCCCATCTCCACTTCTCCCAATATTAAAAAGTACAGTCTATATCAAAAAGTATACAGTGAGAATTCCAGCAAAATCTTACATTGAATCAGAAAGACAAGGGTATACCAAAACATCTTTCATCTGTACCATTCCTTCAAGTGAAGTTACCTGGTAATCGCCCCCACCTCCAAAAAAGAAAGGCATGGTACATTATAAAGCACTCTGTTTAATCACATCAGCAGACACTCTATGACACCCTACCCTCTTTCTAGCTCTTTTAGTTTCTATTTTTCTACAGATTTTTGTTTGCTTTTATACAGGAAAAGCAATAGGGCTTGTGGAATAAATGAATGATTTTAAAAAAAGAAAAGAAAACACATCAGTTAGCATGATGGATTGCACAAATACAAGAAAGTTCACCTAAGCACCTCAGTAAAATGTTTTAGTATCCTTAACCTGTATACTTCTCAGCTGCCTGGAAGGTGTGTACATCTAAGTTCTTACCATTTTATAACTGAGGTCTAAGGTCATGAGTGACCCAGTGGTGAAGTTAAAAATAAAAGAGAGAGAGAGAGAGAGCCTATTTTAGATATTAGCTTCTTTCCTCTTACTCTCTTACCAGGTACTTGAATATGTATATTTGTGTAGAATTTACTTCATCCTTCATCATTTAAAAAGGATAATTCTATAAGAAAGGCAGTTAGCCATAGAAGAAAGTGCTTTGGATACAATCCAGGATTTGACTTTGGTTCTGTCTCCACCAGCTGTGAAACACTGGGAGGAGCAATTCATATAAAGAATGCAAGGAATTACTTCCAACCCCCTTCTCCACACCAATGGAAGCATATACATTATGCAGAGTTGAGGCAGACTCAGAATCCACAGCTCTTAATTATTTCTCAGCTGACCACAATGACTCTCTTTCCAATGGCCTTGATCATTCAGAGTCACCTGCTTTTTCATGTGCCAGGGAAGAGGTATAACAGAGAAGTGGATAGCAAGACCCACAGGTTTAAAGGGGAAGCCATGTCACTCACCCACATGGGGTCACTCAGGTCCGAGTCCTGCATGCGAATACAGTCCATGCTAATCTCAATTTTGTTTGTAGCACCATTTTCTGATGGTTCATCCACAAAGTTCAAGTCAATGGGCTGAACTGAACAGATGGGTCTGCCATAAAGGAAAACAAAAGTGTGTTAGGTGTGGAAAGGGACTAACACACACACATTCAGTTGGTAACACTGAGCTCTTTTTGCTTTAAAGATGGCAAGGCTCATTGGTTGGAGTAAGAAACCCTCAGCATGAATTCTGGCTCAAATACTTACCAGATATGAAACCTCTGGCATTCCAAATCTAAGCTCCTTTTGTAAAGTAAAAATCACTGCCCTCATCAAAGAATCACTAGGTGGAACACAGAATAGAAGGAACGAGTCAGAGATATATCCTAATCGTATGGGTCCCCAATACTCTGATATTGTTTCATCTTTCCCTTAATTTACTTAGGTGTCCCAACCTAATCTTAAGGAGATAATTATCCTCTTCCCAGCAAGGTACAATGAACGGTAAAATTTAGTGTTTTACTTTCTCAGAGATTATTTACAATATAAAAGTATATAAGTCTTTAACCCAAAGGAATGAATTTGAGTATCAGAGAGTCAATGGGGAAGTTATTTTGGGTTAGGTAGGAGAGTCCTTCTGATCCTCCAAAATTATACCACCTTGGAACAATAATGATTTTCTCGTGTTGAAAACTGAATAAATCTGTGCTGAATTTTGAACACAGAGATACTATTGGAGAGAATAATTTTTTCCCAATAATATCACCTGATTTTTATTGATTCTAAAAACATGCCTTCAAAAGCAGTACTTTGACTATCCACCACTACCTATTTATAACAGTCCATGTAAAACAGCTTTTTTGCTTATTTAATACTTACTGTTCCAGAAAATCCCAGATGTGCTGGAAAACCTCTGGACTGAGGAATTCACTTGTCTGTGTGCTCTGGGACATAGTGGATCGGTAATAACTCTCTTTCCAAGAGAAATGGGCAGGGGTTTCTACAAACCTTAAAAGGATAAAAATGAAACTAGGGTTACAGTTTCTATATTAATGAGACAGGATATTAAAATTAAAACATAGTCAATCAAAAACTTGAGTGAATGAATCTTCAAAAACATGCAGGTATACACAGCAAATTTTACTAGTTAAGCAACTGGTATCTCTTTAGGCAGTGGCAAGGATCCCATTTTGCCATTAAAATCAGGAAATCAAATCTTCTATCAAAGCTCTATTTCTTAACTAGAAAAGTTACACTCTGCACCTCCACTATCCAAAATCTACATTCTGCAGATTTCAAAAAGAAAATAAACATTCCCTCACTAAGTCTGACAGTGAATCTGACCTATTACTAAACCCATTTCACAAATGTCTCAATTGATTATCTGCCCATTCAGCCTCCAGCAAGTAAAAAGCAAAATCAGAAAATAAAAATGAGTTTAGAAATCTTAAATTTTACCCTCAGCATAGTCATCCCTCTCATAACTACCATTTTAGCATCAGGCCCAGGGACAATAAATTCAAACTTTTGAATTTGATTTTTTTTTATCACCAGTTACATATCTTAGTGTATGCGTGGGTGGTTTTTAATTGGAGTGTAGAATTCTATGTCAGACTAAGGGATAAGCAAACATCTGAATACACTGCAAATAAATGGTATTTCTATTTGTTTCATTTTGTTATAGGGTCCTCAACTTTGCTTTTACTTAAAAAAAAAAAAGAAAACTTGATCCTTATACATGTGAAGAAAAACATCAGCTTTCTCAGGTGATATAGTCTCCAAATCAGCATTCTGTCTGCATATCTCACCTTAAACGTATGTGATTCATTGTGATTATCAGGAAAAATCTCTAATAAATGTGATAAAAATACATATAACACTGTAAATGTACAGTGATGACATATATTATCTCATCTGATAGACCAAGGAAAAAGCCTTAAATGATGAGAAGAAATCAGTCAGGCCAGATAAGAACTAAAGTTACAGAGTTAGCAGTCTGTGATGCTATTGAAAGTGAAAGTAAAATGAAAGTAAGTCGCTCAGTCGTGTCCGACTCTTTGCGACCCCGTGGACTGTAGCCTACTAGGCTCCTCAGCCATGGGATTTTCCAGACAAGAGTACTGGAGTGGGTTGCCATTTCCTTCTCCAGGGGTGATGCTATTAGCCTAGTGTAAAAGTTTTGGGCCGAGAATGCCAGGAGATAAAGGTGCAGAGCGACATGTTGTTTTAAAAGTTTAAATTCTTCTGGTGAGTGTTGAACAATTTTGTAAGATATTTTTAAGCAAACTTAATACTTTGAAATAATTATAGATTCACATACAGTTATAATAAAAAATAAAGAGCACATCCATGTACCCGGAGAAGGCAATGGCACCCCACTCCAGTACTCTTGCCTGGAAAATCCCATGGACGGAGGAACCTGGTAGGCTGCAGTCCATGGGGCTGCGAAGAATCAGACATGACTGAGCGACTTCATTTTCACTTTTCACTTTCATGCATTGGAGAAGGAAATGGCAACCCACTCCAGGGTTCTTGCCTGGAAAGTCCCAGGGATGGGGGAGCCTGGTGGGCTGCTGTCTATGGGGCCGCACAGAGTTAGACACAACAGAAGCAACTTAGCAGCAGCAGGAGCAGCATCCAGGTACCAGTTACCCAATTTTCCCCAATGGGAAGTAACATCTTACAAAACTGCCATATAATATCACAACTAGAATATTGACATTGATATGATCTTATTCAGAAATTCTAATATTATTGTACTTTCTTTTGTGTCTATGTGTGTGTATTCATTTCTATACAATTTTTTATCACATACGTAGGTTAATGTAGCCATCTCTACAGTATTAAAGAATCTGAAGCATGAGCTTGACCCAGAATATATCTTCCATTGATAAATCTGAAAGTTGTATGGAGGAAGGATTTATAGTTTATTGGTTTATGGACAAAGTTTTTTATGGGGTTGTATAAGTCCAAATAAGACAGCAGGATGATAGAAGTGGGGGTGGAGAAGATGGAGGCAATTTTAATAATTAGTGAAAAGGTTAAATCAGATACTGTTTATGTTACTGATGGAAGAAGAAGGAATAGTAGAGGTGAGGATGACTTCAAGTTTCCAACCTTAATGAACTCAGTGGTTGATGATTCCATTAATGAAACCAATGAATACTGTTGGAATATCTGGCTTGGAAAGAAAGGAGAGATGGTGAGTTCTGTCTTAGCATGTTAAGTTTGAGGTACCAATGGGATATATTAAAAGTATAGCACACAGTTGAATAAACCTTAAACTTATGGGAGAGAAACAGGCCAGAAGTTTAGAAACAGAAATCCTCATCATAGGGTGAAAAAAAATTCATGAGAACAGATGCAATGGCCTAAGCGGAGCAGGTACAATAAGCAAGAAAGTTACCCTGATGGAGGTGGAAATAAGAGTGTGCTATGAAAGTTTACAATGTTCCTCATGGGCCCATCCAGGAAAATCTGTCCATAATTAGAAGAGCATCTGAAAATCCAATATCTTTACATCAAAAGAGTAAATTCATTTTCTTTATTTCTTTTGGGGAAAGAATCCAGACTTGGTTTATATACTCCCAACTAGTGAGTAGAAAGGAAGTGAAATTTAATAAATCTAATACTGACTGAGAGTTAAGATTTCACCCACAGGTGACACTTTTGAATATGCTTGATTTTGAATATGTTCCTTCAAATAAGACAGAAGGAGAAGGAAGTGGAGAAAATAAAAAAATCCTAAGCAGTGAAAAAAATGGAGGTAAACAAAGGTATGAATTATTCAAACTCCAAGATGTAAATAAGCTCCCATATGGATTATCCTGCGCATGGACCCACAAGCCCATCCCTAATATCCAAAGACCTTAGCACCATGATTGATAACCTGACAGCCAGGCGAGTACTAGAAGGTAAACTCAGCAGCATGAAGTAGATTCTCAGTGATATTCAGTGTGTGACATTTAACATGAAAATGTACACGTTTTTCTTAAAGATGGCAGAAATGTAGGTATAGTTTCTAAGAGACTGACAGTTGACATAACCTAGATCTTAAATAACAGACAGTATGGGGCTGATTCAAAAAGAAGAAAGGAGCTTAGATGGAAGTTAGATGCTGTCACTTCCCTCTAAAGCAGAAAGAAAAAATATCATTGACGCCAATATCACTTAGGATTTCTATTTCTTTTACTATTTCTACACGGAAGTTCTGGTTTCTCTCATGCTTACTCTGATATTCCTTTGTTTCATATTTTCCTTTTAGTTTCTCTTTGATTTCTAAAAAGACCTTCCCTGTATCTCTGATGTTACAGCTAACCAGCTCCATCACCTTGAAAATGCCCCTCAGTTGTGAGAGCTTCAGTTTTCTTGAATGTTACATGAAGAGCATCATCTCTGCTCTGCTGCCTTTCAAACGCCTGCCCAGTCCTCAGGGCCGGAGACGGCCCACAGCGGATTTCCTGGTTGCTTATTTGAAATAAAGTTTTTCTTTAAATTTTCTTGGCCTCCTGTTGCATCTCGCAAATGCTAGTTTACCTGTGTAACAATTACGACAAAGAATTTTAAATAATTGAAGGCTGAGCCTAGATCTCTCATCTTTGCAGTTTGATAGTTCCTTGAGGTTAGAGTGGAGTGAACATAGGTATTGGAGTGAGACAGACTTGGGTTCAAATCTCAGTTTTACTGTTGACATTCTATGAAGCCATGGCCATGCTACTTAGTAATTTTGTACCATACATTTTTCAGCTATGCTTCCTTCACAGAGTGGTTGAAGGCATTACTTGAAAGGCTTACCTATAGAAAATGTGTTATACGTGTTTGTTTACACAAACAATGATTGTGTTTGCATAATCAATACACTGATTCTATTAGATCAAAAACTATATAATTTGTATCTAGGCAATACTTACTGAACTAAGCTAACTAAATAGTGTATTTGAAAGGTTTGTCAAAGTTTCAAAAGTGTCACACAGACGTATTGATAATTGCATTAAACTGGAATCATCGCTCATTTCAATTCAGTTCAAATCTTGCATTCTGTATCTGTATCCTTGGACCAAAACAACGCCCCATCACCTCTCACTTTCTCCTAGGTCGCCTTTGTCTCAGGCCTGCAACATTAAATTAGGCAGCTTCCTCCCTCATGGTCTCAAGCATCAAGAGGGCTTTATTAAAAAAGATGAGGGTGGGGTGTGGTATAGATTGGTGATTATTAAATTATTTCATGAAACCCTAGGTGCCTCAGTGTATTCACATATGTAAAGAAATGGCCATATCAGTAGATCTCCAGAAACATACCTGTCCTTAATACAATGAAGTTAGACTTTTGTCTGTTTTCCAAGTATTAGGGCTCTGAGCAAGATTTCATTTGAAGAAAGGGCTCCGTTTAAAAAAAAAATCAATTGTCTAGCTTTGAGGATATTCAGGGTCTCTCTTCTGCAAACTTGGTATTGATTTCCATTTGTGAATAAATATGCAAAATATTTTTGAGAGAAAGGAAGGGAAGTGATCAGCTGGTATCAGAAAGAATGAAGTAAGTCCTACTATCTTCCAATGTTTTGCCTTTGGGTGAAATCTCTGTATTAATTCAGGGCTTCCCTGGTGGCTCAGTGATAAAGAATCTGCCTGCCAATCAATTCAGGGGACGTGGGTTCAATCCCTGGGTGTTGACTGGCCTCAGGAGCAGTCCAAATCACACAATTTCTTCTGTATTTTTAGTTCAGAAACATTCCCCTGCTTTCAGTTTACTCTGCAATTATCATTATTAATTGTCATGCTTAATTTTAAGGATGCTGAAGAGCACCTTGATGTCGTTTAGTAAACTGCCTCTTTATTGAACCCAACAGTGCCCAAGGGCCCTGGAGGAGTAAATTTACTCAAATACTTGAGGTAAACTCACTTCCTGGAAGTCACCCACATAATCTAAATCAGGCCCATTAAGAAATTTTTTTGGAAGGAAATATTTTCTTTTCAACTTCGTGTTGAAAAATGACCAGTCTGTTCCTTCTCTTAAAGTCAAACCCATCTTCCAGCTTCACTTTTGACAAACAGGTTAAGTGGATAAGGGGAAAGGGTGGGAGAGATATTTTAGGATTTGGGATCAACATACATAAACTACTACATATAAAATAGAAAACCACCAAGGACCTACTGTATGGTACGCCCCAGCCCCCAAACTCTCTCATTACAGTCGGTGTATCTAATATCAATTCACCAGTTTTTAACTCTGAGGTGATCTTTCCCTCTCTTAAGTACTGAATCTTCTGACTCATATTTTGTGTCCTTCTTTTAATCATAGGTATTTGCTGCCTTAAAGGTAAGGTTTCTCTGATGTATAGAGAGAAATCTTTTCTTACACTCCCAATTCCCACTGAACATTCTTCCTGCCTTCATTTCACTTGTCAGAATTCCCTTCTAACCTGCATATATGATCATCAGTCTTCCCCACACAGTATTTTTATCAGGTCACTTTTCCCTGACTCAGAATTTGCAGTCACTCATCTTTGTGCCCTGGACAAAACCTAATCAGCTCTGGCAGCCCATCATTCTCTTTATTCTTTTGAAAAGACCCTCTTTTCTAAAATATTCAGCCATCTGCATTCTATATCTTGCTTGTTTTTAGCCAAGAATCTTTTCAGATCATGATCTCTTATACTCCACTATCTTCCTACAAACTTTACTGTTTACATTTGCCAACATCCAGTAGAAAACGCAGCTCAGAAGGGCTACTGCAATAGACTGAATGTTTGTGTCTATCCCAAAATCCATATGTTGAAACTTATTGGAGGTGAGGTCTTGGGAGGTGATTAGGTAATGATGGTAAAGTCCTCATGAATGGGATTAGTTGCCTTAAAAAGAGGCTTCACAGAGTTCTCTTGCCCCTTTCACTATGTGAAGTTAGCAATCTATGAACAAGGAAAGGAGATCTCATCAGACATCGAACCTGCTGGTGCCTTGATCTTGGACTTACCAGATCCCAGAACTGTGAGAAATAAATTTCTGTTGTTGATAAGCCATTTGGTGGTATTTTGTTATAGCCGCTGGATGGGTTAGGTCAGTGACAATATTTTTTTGTTTGTTTGTTTGAGTTCATTTCCTCAATTTGGCACACTTTAAGTACTCTTTCCTTAGTTAATTCTATTATAATTTACTCATGTTGAAATGGCATTGCCCCAGCTAACAAGTAAGGAACTGGAAGTCAAGAACCACGTTATTAATTTCCTGGTTCTTTACAACACAGAGTTGTAGAACAACAATAACAATGACAACAAAAAAATTGGAAAAGACTTTATTTCTCAGCATCTATACTTTATATAAGTGAGGACTCACAGGGGTCTTATTGATAGTCCCATATGAGTATAAAGGTCTAGAAGGACTGTGGGAAGCCCTGACAAGAGACCCCTGCAATGAGAAGACCATACCAAAACTAGAGAGTAGCCTCTGCTCACTGCAACTGAAGCAGGCCTGTGCGGAGCAATGAAAACTCAGCACAGCCAAAAATAAAATAAAAATTAAAGACATGAAAAAAAAAAAAAAGGACTGTGGGGAAATTGAATCAGAGGAATTTTCTTAATATTGAGGAATGCACTAGATTGAATTTAGATAAATAAATTCACTAAAATCATTCTATGAACTTCTATGCATTTTTTCAATCACTTTTCTGCAACTGTATTATATATTTACTGGTCTTTTGACAGTCCTCCATCAGAATGCAAAGTCATTGAGAGCAACCATTGCCTTGTTCACTTCCGCATCCCTAGAACCTATTACAGCATCTGGAAATATAGGCTTCCACTGTTTTCTGCAATATCTCATTCCTATGAAACCAAAAGGTTTCACAAGCAAAGAATATCCTTTCCTTTCTGAAAGTTCTTGTTATGCCACTTCGCCAAAGAACTATGTTAGTGTTGGGTTTCATGAAAGAAATCTGAAGACTTTTTTTGCTTTTAAGAAAAAAAGTCATAGGAACTTTCCTGGTGGTCCAGTGGCTAAAACTCCATGCTCCCAATGCCAGGGGCCCACGTTCAATCCCTGGTCAGGGAACTAGACCCTGCATGCTGCAACAAAGACCCACAGTAGACAAATACATTAACAAATAAAAATATTTTTAAGAAAAGAAAAAAGTCATTGCCATACTGATGGAGTTATTTTTATACCCCTCTCCTACCACTTCCCCCAAATTCCTAATATTTCAATGTTGGCTATTGCCTTAGCTCTACTTGAGAGATATGAGAAAATTATAGTTATGAATAATTAAGAAACTTCCACATTATAGTCTCCCAAGACAGAAAATTGTATAAATATGTCTTTGTATCCCTACAAGTACCAGAATTCTTGACATAATAATATGGCATTTATAAACATCTGATGAATGAATGAATGGCCTTGGTTCATGCAAACGAGCATGGTTAGTATACAAATAGAGATCAGATAGACTCTGAAGTCTTCACTCTTTATGACAAATCACAGAGATTTCTAAAGAGGGAAGTAGATGTTTTGTAGCAATACAAGAGACAGAAAAAAATTTAAAACCAAGAATGGAAACAAAGAGACGGGTATATCCTCAGAAACCCAGGAGGACTTTGCTGTAATGACACAACCCAGTGAATAAGGTTGTCAGTGGTAACTCTGAGTCATCAAGCATTTTCATGTCACACACTTTCTTGGTTTGGTGGTGGTCTGACTCTTACAACCCCATGGACTGTAGCCTGCCAGTCTCCTCTGTTCACGGGATTCTCCTGGCAAGAATACTGGGGTGGGTTGCCATTTCCTTCTCCAGGGCACCTTCTCAACTCAGGTCTCCTGCACTGCAGGCAGCTTCTTTACCAACTGAGCTACGAGGGAAGCCCTATTCTGGGTTTAGAAGGACAGCAGAGTATGTATGCCTTATTTTCGGAACTACATTAACATACATTGTAATACACATTGTAATACAATGTAATATACATTGTAATACATAACAGTATAAAAGGGAAAAAATGCTATTTAAACAGTTTATCTAAAAAACTCACCTATGTGGAATGACATATTTTCTAAGGGATCCTTATAGATAAGTTTCATCTTTTGCTAAATCATTACGGCCCTTTGTGGTTCCTGTCTGATCAGGGGCACATCTTTTGTTAGAGTCTAGTTTTTTTATTTAGTTTCCATTGAGTGGTTGGTTGGTTGAGATAAGAAAGTCATTTATTTCAGTTTTTGGCTTTGTGGCTTCACAGTATAGCAGAGTGTCTGGTACAAGGGTGGGGTGGGGACCAAGTCAATACTTATTGAAGTAAGTATTTGGAAAGTTGGAGTAAAAATAGCAATGCCAATATCTAGAGCAGAAATAACAGTTAATATTTGATTGCGTCTATGGGCAAGGTACTCTGCAACATACATGGCATATATTAATTTTCATAATGTCATGTAAATATCAATATTACCCCATTTTCCAGGTAAGAAAACTGAAACCTAGTCATGCTTTTCCTCAAGATCACATGGTAACTGGGAAGATGGCAACTCAACAGGTCTTAAAGATTTGACTTCAGAGGCTCTATTCTGTTATTTACAAAGTCAGTCATTTGGGGAAAGTTATTCAGCTTCTCTGAGCCTCAATTTCCATATCTGTCACAGTGAAGAGAGAAGCGTACCTATCTCTCATGAAGAGGGAAGGCCTCGGATCCTGATTTTAGGCGGTTATTCCACTTCCCCAGCAAGGGGCAGTAAGTGCCACAATCCACTGCTCTACAGACTCACTGGTCTGTATTTGGAAAATACAGAGTCCCTGTCCATACCTCCAAGAGATTCTAGTTCAGGTAGTCTGGAGTGAGGTCCAGGAATCTACACTTTAACAAAACTTCACATGAAAACACACAGCTTTGCAATTCACCTGAAATCGATTCCGTTGCAATTGTTAATCAAAAAATAGAGCACCTTGAAAAATCTACATTTTCTCCAAATCTGTATCCTTAAATAGGTATTATCACAGTCTTATTCAATAAGAATTTTTTTTATCACTTGAGTAACACAGTATGGTATAATAATTGTAATTACTATTATAGAACACATATCACATGTTAGACATTGTTCTAAATGTTTTACAGATAGCAATGCTTATAATCTACCCAATTACCCATAATAAAGTGGACTATCATTATCCTCATTTTAGAGATGAGGGAACTGAGGCACGCAGATGACTAGTAAGCTCCCTAAAGATGCACACTTGATAAGGGAGGGCAGGCTCTGCAGGCTGTGCTATTTACCATTACACTGTGAGGACGCTACCAGGACGGAGGTCAGAGCCCCAGCTTATACGTGATCTTGGCCAAGTCCCTGACCCTCTATGGGATTTACAGTCCTCCTCTGTGAGGTGAGGAGGCTAACACTGATGATCTCTAAGGTCCTCTGGGTCCAAAATTCTATTATTCATTCTACAGGAGGCTTTTGACCTCGTTATCTAACGGACCAAGACCTTAGAAATTCTGACCGTAAAACACTCCCACTTCTAGAACTGCCCCATTATTATCTTTACTTTACCTGCCAATTCAAAAAAACTTCCGAATAATCTGTCCTTTGACACTCTTTCTTGCTGAGGAAACCAAATATTCTTCAGCCCAGAGCCTGTAGATCTGTCGTTACAGTTTCCTTTGAAGCCCTGAAGCCTTATGCTTAATCAGGCTTGCAGAGTGCTTCCACCTGAGTCCATTTGAACCTCATTGCCCTCCCCAATAGGCCTCTAGCCTCTTGCTCTTTTTCCTTTCCTCTTGAGCAACGGCCCTCTTCTGGCCTAATTCACCCTCAGTAACATCTCTCCAAACTGTCCACCTTACCTCTCCGCTTGTGTGCGGTTGGCTTATTCGAGGCTGAAACTTTCAGCTTCTTTTAGTCTCGTATTTCTCAAACCTGGTTACACAGTAGAAGAGATGAGATGCTCAAAATATAGATGGATGGGCACTCCTACAAACCAATTAAGTCCAAATTTGGAAGAGTGGAATCTGGCCAGTACTATTTAAAAATTCAGGAGTGCCTCAAGAGCTGCTAACGGGAGGCATTAGTTAAGAACCACTGGCGTCTAGGTCCAGGGATTTTACAGTGGGGAACATAAGCAAATCAGAATCACCTGGGCTGCTGGCTGACCCTGATTCCTAGAAAGGGAAGTCTGGGCATGCAAAGCAAATAAGGGGACAGCCTACAGAAGGTCTAGAGAAACTCCTTCACGAAGAAAAGTTTTAGCTGAGTCTCCAAAGCAAGATGGTTCACTACGCTTTCCTGTCATCCATCTTCACAGAATAACCCAAAGCTCCTATTGCATCTTGCTCCAAGTTAATATTTCTAATCATAAAGAGCAATTCGGAGGAAAAAGCAGACAAGGGGAATATGCGTATTCTTTTTGCTGCTGTGGACTAACTGGCTGGGTAACTTTGGGGGAAACCCCTTTTTCTTGCAAGTCTTGATTTTCCCCCATATGTAAAGCAAGGTTATTGGATTACTAGGTAATCACCCAGCTTCCTTCCTATTTTATTATTCTACTATTTTAAGGCCCCAACGCTATTGTTTCTTGACTACTATACAACCAGGCCCAGTTTTGCTACATTCAGCTGACACCAGACTTCGACACAAAGCTATTTCTGACCCTTGGGGAAGACTGCCCCTTGCAAGTCAACGACAGGGCTGCAGAGACTCTGCCCCAAATTCCCTCAGTAGGGAAAGAACTCCTGCTGCCCCAGCTGCAGTTCAGGCCTCCCCTCCAGAAAAACCTTCCTTCTGCGTGCTCTCTGCTAGCATCCCCATCTGATAACAATCACCTCCTTTGCTTCTGGGCCTCCCACTTCCTATAGACAGCCTGCCTTCACGAATGTGACTTGGAGAGACCAACCTTGTCTATGAACAGGCCCTTTCTCTCCCCCATCCAGGTGCCCAGGCCTGCTAAGAAGGTGGATACAGAGTGGTAGCAGTTTGGCCAGGTGAGCCTTTGGTGTTTGCTTGCTTTGTCTTAGTGCGAGAGGGCCAAGTCTATGAGGAGGTGCTGGAATGGTGACTATGAAGCAGAGAAGTGGTAGTTGGAGTCTCTCCCTTTCCTCTCCCTGTCTTTATATTGTATTATATAATATATATATAATATATAATATTATATTATATATAATTTATATTATATAAAGGAGTTGAAGGGAGAATGGGTTCTGAGACTATCTACAATGATACCCTTTCTGGGTACTGTGTATACATATGTATATTTTACAAATAGTTGCAATAAACTTAAGCTAATAATGGTAATAAAAATCATAAAGGTAATATTTGACTGGATTTAAAAAAAATAAAATCAGGAATGTTGATAGATTTTGACCTGGTTTTTAGTAGTCTAGATTTTCCTTCTCTGCCCTAGTTCTTACTTCTGAATTTGGGAATGAAAGAAGTAAAAAAGGGAAGAACTAACTAATTTAGCATGGGTAGTTTGATCAATCTGCAAAATAAAGTGCTCTGAGTCAGAGGAGACAGTGTTAAAAATGAAAATTTTGTAGTTTGAGCTTGCTGGGTTAGGGGGATTTGGGATACCAAAAAAGATGAATAGAATGTAATATGTGAAAACTGTGGGAAGAATAAAGAAGAAAGGAACTTGCCATTCAAGGTTATGGATTGCGTCTTCTTTAATATCCTTCTAGAGACAAAGAATAAATGAGAATTTTAAGAAATAAAATGAATAAAAATTCTTTTAAGTTCTACTTGATGACCCTGTGCTTCGTAAATGACATCCCACTCAGAGATCAAATCCAGGCTGGTCACAGACACAAATAAAAGAAATGAAAATGATATTAAAGGCATTTATCTAAATTTCAGGAAAGATTTCAAAAACAGTAAGAAAAGAAGAGACCATAATTCCATAAAAAAAGACTCTCAAAGGAAATTTTACTTAAGAAAAATGGAAGCGTCTCATCTACAAAAGAGGTCTATAAACTACTATCTACAAATCTACCATTGCCTGATTCTGTAAATGCAGGTCTTGGAGCAGAGTCCTGTTTAGGTGCAATGTACGGACAATGTCACACCACTCTGCCAGAGTTGAGAAGTTGTGACAGAGGCTGTGGGGCCTGCAAGGTTGCCCATATTTACTATTTGACCTTTAACAAGAAAATTCTGCTGACTCAGACCTACAAAATAAAATTTTAACTGCATAATCCTCAATACTTCAAGTTATAAAGGGGAAATGGGGTAAGTGCATATCAGATAGAATGTTTATAAAAATGACATGAGGACATAACAGGATTTCCGATAAATTAGACTTGAAAGAGTACCTATGAAGTATGAAGTATGGGCACATAACCAGGGGAGGCAGGTGAGCCTGATGGGGGCTGCACACACCGGCTAGAAAACTGAGGATCAGAATAAGCCTAGTGCCCTCCTCCAGCCCAAAAAAGCTACAGATATGTTTTAAATTAGATGATAAGCACCCACTCCAGTGTTCTTGCCTGGAGAATCCCAGGGACAGGGGAGCCTGGTGGGCTGCCATCTATGGGGTCACACAGAGTCGGACACGACTGATGTGACTTAGCAGCAGCAGCAGATGATAAGCACAAATTAAAAAAAATATATTATCAGGAGGAGTACAATTTCTCTAGGTACAAGTCCCCTCACTGCCACCAAACCAATTCAAAACATTTTTATTTATTTATTTTTTCAATAACCATTTTTTGAAATATAGTTAAATTATAATTTTGTATTAGTTTCTAGTGTACAGCAAAGTGATTCAGCCATATATACATATATATATGTACTCTTTTTCTAATTCTTTTCCACTATAGGTTATTATAAGACATTTAATTAGTTTTCTCTGCTATACAGTAAGTCCCTGTTTATCTATTTTATACATGTTAGTGTGTATGCATTAGTCATCAAAACACTGTTTTCTATGGACTGGTTTTTCCCGTTTGCACCTATGGGTTTTGCCTTTGCCACTATTTTTTTCTTGACCATCCTCTTCAATTCTAGCAATTGAGAACTCTTCCTTTTCTCATTTAGTCACATCTATGGCTGAGAACCATCCAAGTTCTTTGTAAGAAACATTTAAATAAGAGATATTTGTTTATCTAAATCCTCCCCATATTTCTGTTTATGCTAAATATGCCTCTTTCACAGCCATCGGCAACGGCTGCTTTTTCCCCTCTGTGATAAGAATTTCAAGGTAAATTTCAAAAGTATTTCCACATTCAGTCTCACATTCATAGATTCTCTGTCCCCATGGAAAGCCAAATCACTCTTAGTTGGCCGATTTCAAAATGGTATGTTTCTTTAGCCATGTGATTATTTTCTCTAATAGATTTCTAAATAATACAACAAGGATCTTTTATGTAGCCTGCTTAATGTAATTTACACAGTATTCTCAGGTTTATTTTTCCCTGTAACCATTTTCTTACAAAATAAACATAAGATCACTCTTATTCCAGGAGTTTGTGTTTTCTTCAATCATGGCTTTCTGGTCACTGCAAAGTTGTCTCTGGTTATTTCTTCCAGACACCTGGAAATCAATGTTTTTGAAGTCCATTTCTAGATCTGCTTATGACAGATCCTTGTAGTTTATTCTCTTATAGATTAGCACTTTCTGTTATTCCAACATGCATAACCTCTCCACCTAATTATTCCCTTGAGTTTTTAAATCTGCATTTAATGACTTTTGATTTTAGCTTCCTGGAGTCTGAGGGAAAAAGCAGATATAAAGAGCCTTATCCTTTTCTACATTAATACATTTTTGAATTTGCTCCCTTGCATATGATACATTCATTTTTTCCTACTAAATCTGTGTCTTCCCTTTCCAAACTTAAGGTGAAGACTGACTTTTGGAAAGAGAAAACTTTCTCTTTGGAAAGAGAAAGGACACTCAGTCGTGTCCCACTCTTTGCAATCCCATGGACTGTAGCCTGCCCAACTTCTCTGTCTGGGGAATTCTCCAGGCAAGAGAATTGGAGTGGGTTGCCATTTCCTTCTCCAGATGATCTTCCGTATTCAGGGACTGAACACAGGTCTCCTGCATTGCAGGCAGATTCTTTACCAACTGAGCCACTGATTGGAGGCTGGATCTAATTTCAAGTTAGCAGGAAAACAAAATAGAAAAAATTACTCTAAAGAAAGGGACTTATCCAGTGCAGAATATTTATCCTCAGGCCTAATTCCCAAATTTTATGGAAAAAATAAAGAGTTTAGGAATTGGACAATCATGATTACTTTTGATTAATGAAGCCAACCTCATTTAAACAGCATATTTGTCACCCTGACTTCAGATATCCTCTGTGACCTGCAGGCTTGTGAGGTCATGTTGTTAATGTATTAAGCTTAGGAAAATTTAAATTCAGCTTATTTGTGTTTAAAAAGCTATAGCTACAGTTATATGAAAGCAGTGTATCTGTTTTAATTTCTTATTTCATCCAAATCCTTCTAGAAGCAGTAAACTGCTATCTCTACTTACAAACCCACATCTTTGTTTTCAAAAACTTTATTCATTTATTTATTTTTCAAAGTTATTATCTTTGTCACAAGTATTACAATGACACTCTGTCTCAAATGAATACATGATTTGATCCATGTGAAAGATAATACTTAATGCATCTTTATTATGAGATTATCTATAATTGGTCCACAAAATAGTAGGTATTTGTGTGTTAGGAAGGTTATTGAAGTAGTAATAATTATTTACTTTCACAGATGCTGAAACATGGGAGTAGCTTTAATGCAGAAAACATTGTGTGTGCATATCCACATTTGTTGATTTGGTTACAGTTGCATTTCAGAGGTTATTATGGTCGATGATTTGAGACAGAGCTAATGATACTTGGAGAGTCTTACAACTCCTTCTGGGAGGAAACAAGTGGAATGATAGGTAGATGGGCAGAAGAAAAATTTCAAAAACAATAGATTAGTGTCACAATGGGAAAAGAGTGTTAATGTGATCACTGTTATTTTGGGGGAGTCATTTTCAAAGGTTCACCTGCAAAATTCAAGTTATCATAACATTACTCAGTCTAGTCACAATAAGAGCCATAGATTTCTTGCATCCCCAGTGTGTTTAGTGATATTAAAGCTGAAAAGTTCCTTTTCTTTTTTTTATTTTTTAATTCAAAGATAATTGCTTTACAGAATTGTGTTATTTTCTGTCAAACCTCAACATGAATCAGCCATAGGTATTAAAATTCAAAATAATTGAGGAAGAACATAAAATGTTCAAATGATCACACTGTTTCCACAATGTGTCCAAAGTCCAGTGACTGAGAATTTGAGAAAACTTTTTGGATGTAAACTCATTACAACAAAATGTTCACTGCAGCACTGTTTACAACAGACAAGACATGGAAGCAACCTACATGTCCATTGACAGATGAATGGATAAAGATATGTTTATACATACAGTGGAATATTACTCAGCCATAAAAAGGATGAAATAATGCCATTTGTAGCAACATGAATGAACCTGGAGATTAACATACTAAGTGAAGTCAGTCAGACAGACACATACCATATGATATCACTTACATGTTGAATTAAAAAAATAATACAAATGAACTTATATACAAAACAGAACTAGACCTACAGATACAGAAAACAAGCTTATGGTTACCAATGGGGAAAAGGATAGGAGGATGAAATAGGAGTTTGGGATTAACACACACATACTACTATACATAAAATAATTAACCAACAAGAACCATCTGTATAGTGCAGGGAACTATGCTCAATAATCTGTAATAACCTATATTTTGTAATACATATAATAATGTATACCTGAATCACTTTGCTATACATCTGAAACTAACACAACATTGTAAATCAATTATACTTCAATAATAAAATAAAAGTGACAAAATATGTACTCATGAAACAGAGCATTATACATAAAAGGGAGCTATCCAATACAATTAAAGATACAGAACCTAAAGTTCCATAGATCCATAACAGGAGCCTTGAACACTCATAGGAATAGGAATTTGGGAATTCTAGTTTTGCCACAATACAGATGCTTGACCTTGAACAAGTTACATATGCTTCCTAAACTTCAGTTTTCTTATTTGGAGAACAGAGATACAAACACATAGCATGTTAGGTTGCTACAAGAGTAAAGTGTTTAGTACAGTACCTGGAAGGCACTCAATAAAAGGGAAGTAATGGTTATCCCTGTTGTAAACTGTGGTCTAAAGTTAAACATTCATCCCCCTGGGAATGATGAATCACAGGGTTTATACTGAGGGGCATGGTTCAGTTCCCAGGAGCCTCAGTATTCACAGAGGCACTGAGTTATTTCTCAGACAATTTTATGGTCTCTTGATTTTTTTAACAAAAGAAAAACAAACAAGTCAAATTGCTGCACAGAAACTTATACAGTAATAAATCTTTACTATTCTGCATTAGGGTTCATTGTGGTTTAGGTACAGACCCAAATTCTTCACATGGCTAACTGTTCTAATGTTTAGCACCAGATTTATACACCATGGTGGCTGGACTGCAAACCACCACAGAGATGGTGTCAGACTTAGTACTTATGACCTTATTAAGGGTATAAAGTCATTTACCATAAATGGCAGTAGAAAAATGTAAAAACTGGCTGCTGACTTAACTTACCTAGTAGCTCTTTGTTGATCAAGACATATTCTCTAGAAGAATTAAAGTAACACGTTCATAGGTAGGTCAAATGTATCTTCCCTGAGAACTGCATCTTTTAGCTGATCAGAACATACCTTACCTGATCTTTGTTTTAGAGTAAAAGCTAACTACAGTGAAAAATAAATGCCATAATTTCAAAACAAATGACATAGTCAAAGTTTATTTCCCACTATACTGTCATAGGAGGATATTTCCTTTGGGGTAACTCATTTCTACACCTGGGTGCAGCTTTGCTACAACTTCTAGACAGAGATTTTGAATTCTTCCATCTAGCTGCCAGGCTATCATCTATGGCTCAAAAAATTTCCTCTGAGCCTTATCTATCCAGCCTCGAAGTGAAGAGAGGAGGAAAGAGGAGATAATGGGAAGGTAGGGAGAGAGGAGGGGAAGGGAAGATTAGAGAGTAAGCAAAGGATGATCCTGCTTCCTCATGGCTCAGTTGGTAAAGAAACTGCCTGCAATGCAGGAGACCCCGGTTCGATCCCTGGATCAGGAAAATCCCCTGGAGAAGGGAATGGCAACCCACTCCAGTATTTTTGCCTGGAGAATTCCATGGACAGAGGAGCCTGGAGGGCTACAGTCCATGAGGCTGCAAAGAGTTGGACAAGACTGAGTGATTAACACTTTTCACTTTCACTGTAACCTTAGGAAGTCTGAAAGTAGCATGCAACACTCCTGTTTATATTGCATTGGTTAGAACAAAGTCACATGTTCATATATAACTTTAAGGAACTGGAACATATATTTATGCCCAAATGGAAAATAATAACAGTTTGTTGGACACAGAGCCAAAAACTTTTTCTTGGATTTTTTGTTTGTTTGTTTTAATTTAAGATAATACTCTTAAAAAAATATCTTTTACATAAATAAAGAGGTGTGTGAATATAAGTGTGTGTGTGTGTGTGTGTGTGTGTGTGTGTGTGTGTGTGTGTGTGTGTAAAACTGACTCATTAATCCTGAGAAGCATGCTGAAGGAAATCTTGGGTATTTATTTACCACTTTCTCTCATTTCTCTCCCAAGAAACCAGTGCCCTCTCATTTTTTAAGTTACTTTGAAAAGGTGTAAGGATGATCCTCAACCAATGGGAATCTACCAAAGACTCTGATATACACCAAAGAGAGAGAAAGTTTTCAAAGAGAGGTCTCCAAGACCCAAAAGAAGTCACTTAGACATCACTAAAGTGTACAGAATTTCTAGGCAGTTGACCATAAACACATGTCTTATTAAACTACTACCAAAGCAAGATTTTTTTCTATACTTATCCTTTGATTGTGGATATATCTACATTGTTCTCTGGTATATTCTACAGCTTAAACAATGAGCCTACATTATTTTAAGGGACCAGAGCTGAGTTTCTAATCTTTTTGCATGTATCTCTGAAAGCTTTCAGGACAAGCAGAGAACTAGGGTTAGGAGAGAACACTGGGGACATAACCACCATTCAAAAGGGCATGGCAGGGAAAAGATGAGCCCAGAACTTGAAGAGTGGACACTCAGAAGTTTAACAGTGCCTCTTCTACGTTCCAACTTATGAAGGACCTATGTTATATATCTGTCTCAGATACACATGCACAATTCCACTTACATGGTGTCTTTAATGTGCCTATAGGTAGCAATGATATATCATTATCATATAAACTGGAGAGTTGGAAACCAACTTTACCCAGATTGCTTTTGGATTTCAGATGTGTCAAGCAAAAATGGGAACTATTAAAATTATACTTTGTAGAGAATGAAGACTAGGCTTTACCCACTCTTTCCATAGTGGACAAAACATTTCACTTGATCAAATGTTTCTTAACTAGTGATCTGTAATGTCTCTCAAAAGGCTTAGAGATTAACTTGTACCTATTATATTATTATTGACTTGTTTATTAATATACTAAGCAATTGTATATGCTATGAAAGCATTACTCACAATTATGAAAAGGGGTAAAAATTTTTTGAGGTAATATATGCATAATATAATCAGCTTAGTTCAGTTCAGTTACTCAGTCATGTCCAACTCTTTGTGACCCCATGGACTGCAGCATGCCAGGCTTCCCTATCCATCACCAACTCCTGGAGCTTGCTCAAACTCATGTCGAGTGAGTCGGCGATGACCTCCAACCATCTCGTCCTCTGTCATTCCCTTCTCCTCCCACCTTCAATCTTTCCCGGCATCAGGTCTTTTCAAATGAGTCAATTCTTCGTATCAGGTGGCCCAAGTATTGGAGTTTCAGTTTCAGCATCAGTCCTTCCAATGAATATCCAGGACTGATTTCCTTTAGGATTGACTGGCTGGATCTCCTTGCTGTCCAAGGAACTCTCAAGAGTCTTCTCCAACACCACAGTTCAAAAGCATCAGTTCTTTGGCACTCAGGTTTCTTTATAGTCCAACTCTCACATTCATTCATGACTACTGGAAAAACCACAGCTTTGACTAGATGGACCTATGTTGGCAAAATAACATCTCTGCTTTCTAATATGCTGTCTAGATTGGTCATAGTTTTTCTTCCAAGGAGCAAGCGGCTTCATGGTTTCAGTCATCATCTATAGTGATTTTGGAGACCCCAAAAAATAAAGTCTCTCACTGTTTCCATTGTTTTCCCATCTATTTGCATGAAGTGATGGGACCAGATGCCATAAGCTTTGTTTTTTGAATGTTGAGTTTTAAGCCAACTTTTCCACTCTCCTCTTTCACTTTCATCAAGAGGCTCTTTAGTTCTTCTTTGCTTTCTGACATAAGGGTGGTGTCATCTGCACATCTGAGGTTATTGATATTTCTCCCAGCAGTCTTGATTCCAGCCTGTGCTTAATCCAGCCTGGCATTTCACATGACGTACTCTGAATATAAGTTAAGTAAGCAGGGTGACAATATATAGCCTTGATGTACTTCTTCCCCAATTTGGAACCAGTCTGTTGTTATATGAGGTGTTTAATAATTGTCTCAGTCAATTAGTTCTAGACAGGAAATTTAAGTTATTTGTTCAACCTTGTTATTTATAAGATAGTATTTTTTGAACTATATTTATTTGTTTTATGGCAATCTTCAAAGTCTGATCCTTTCAAAAGAGGAAATAAATCAGGGATATGTGAAACTTGACTCTTGAATCTGCCACTGGATCAGTTCATTGATGGCACAGCACAGTTAAGACTATTCCCTAATGGTTTCATATGAAAGAGACTCACCTCAGGAGATAAGTGATTTATCTAGGCACTCAAGGAGAAAAAGGAAGGAATCAAAAGCTAGTCTTCTACTCAAAACCAGATGTTCATGCACAGATTGTTTACCCAAGCTCTGATCACCAGGCTCTGCTTCACTCGTTAAAACAAGTTAAAAGTCTGTTCATTCAGCAAACACTTATTTGTGCTTATTAGTTACCAGGCAGTGAACTAGGAGAAAATAAATCAAAGAGAAGAGCGAGCCCATAGAAACAGCTTGGGTTGGAGAAAGAGTGGTCATAAACCCCATATTAAGAGCTAGGTTTGTGCATCTCAGTATATATCTGACTCTTAAGTCAAATAATCAATAATTCCAATACCGAATACTATCAATACTATTTCCTTATGCTGCAGTGGTTTGGGGAATTCTCAGACAAGCCTAGTTCTTTCTTAGAGCTGTAAAACGCAGCAATAATGCACTCAACACCCCTGAGTTTATTCATAGACATGTTTCACTTCACATCTCAGGTATCTTCAATGATCAAGTCTGAAGTCCAAACTTAAAGGAATGACTTTGAAGACACTTGATGATCTGACCCTAATCTCAACTCATAATAAAATATGATTCATACCCTAGTCTTAATTTTTGAAATAGCGTTTGCATTTATGGTGTCTTTATTTGCTTACTCTTTCTTTCAATCAAGGATCTTCCCTGTAGCTCAAATGGTAAAGAATCTGCCTGCAACGCAGGAGATCTGGGTTCGATCCCTGGGTTGGCAAGATCCCCTGGAGAAGGGAATGACAACCCACTCCAGTATTCTTGCCTGGAGAATCCCATGGAGAGAGGAGCCTGGTGGACTACAGTCCGTGGGGTCACAAACAGTTGCACACAACTGAATGACTAACACTACTATTACTTGTTTCAATCAAAAATACCATTCCAAATGTGTTTATTAATCAACAACCCAGCTAGTCTTTATATTTCACCTCAAATATAATGCTTCATAAATGTTTCTTATTTCTCCGTGGTCAAAATGAATCTGTCTTCCTCCATACTTCCATGGCAAATTGCTAGTTCTTGCTGAACTTCATCTGTGCAACAGTTGCTTACATGTCTATCTGCCTCTGTTCCTTGCAGTTGGAGACAAGGGCAATGTATTACTCTATCTCAATAACCAACGCTGTGCCTATTGTACTGTTCATATAAGTATGTGCTCAGTAAATGCAATTAACTTGAATTGCTGTGTTTTTCTTGTCTGAATTGGGTACTGAAACTCCCCAGAGGAAGGTGGGCTTAAGTTCTGCCTACCAACTACTACTAATTTCTTACAGGGACCTCCAGACCCTCTCCTTGACCATTATCAGCCACCAACAACCATTATCAGTAACCTCCCATTAAGGAAGCTCCATAAGTCTGCCTATCTCTCTCCTATTCTTTATTCTAGCCCCAATGGTCACAGATTCAAATGCCTACACATGCAAGCCATATAACATAAATGCAAGAATACAGTTGGATTTAATTGTAGACAAAATGCCCATATGAAGACAATTACATTATTATTTTTTAATTGCTAGATAAACAATACTGCTTGTATTATAATTCAGTAACCTAATGGTACCATTTAACACAAGGGAATAAGCCATTCTAATAATCCACTGAACTCCATTCTCTGTACCATTTTTAACTCATTTTTTTTTCTCCATTGGAAGTGCCTCCATTTTCATCTGCCCTTCGAAGTCTTGAGCCAGTGTTACCTCTCACTTGAAACGTTTCTAATCCATTCAAGTAAAGCTTGCAATTTCCCCCATACACCCATTGCATCTTTTTAAAACCTCTAATACACCACTCATTAGAGCTTCCCTCACACTAACCCTATTAGTATATATTAACCTTTTCTATTTATGTTGTTATCCTCTACTTCAGTCAGCACAGTGATTTGCACACATCAACTCTCAATATATGTGTGTGTGTGTGTGTGTTTTAGTCATTCAGGCATGTCTGGCTCTTTGTGATTCCATGGGCTGTGGCCCACCAGGCTCCTCTGTTCATGGAATTCTCCCGGCAAAAATACTGGAGCATGTGGGTTGCCATTCCCTTCTCCAGGTACCTAAACTGTGAATGGGAAAATCTGTTTCAAATAATTAGGTAACGGTCCTTGATGCAACAGGATGACTAATGGCCATATGAAGGGCAGAAGTCTTATCTCTGAGAACACAAGGCCTACAACAACAAGGCCATGTTGCCTACAAGATATTTCAAACTCTCCAAGAGAACAGAGAGGCGCTATCATTGATGAATACACTCTTGATATTGAACTTAGTTCTTGGAGGGGGAGGAAGCAGTTTAGTGAATGTGCTGTTAAAACTCTAGGAACTTGACAGCAGTCAGTATCCAGGAATTCCCCCAGCCCTGCATTTTAACACTGCTGTGGTTTGTAGACATCACTATTTAATAAAGCACACAGCTGTGCAAGAAGAGGAGGAGGTGGAGTTTGGCAATAAAGGGCCAGCAGGAAATCTGGCAATCCCTGTCATCTGGAATTTCCCTGTCAAGCCACCCCTCCTTCATCAACCTCTAGTCCCTCTCTGAAATGACCATGTTAACTACACAAATAACCAAGCAGAGAAATGGCAGTGTAAGTCCAGCCCTTTCATTCCTGTTTAGCAAGTATATTTTTGTTAAGTCCAGGAATTAGAGTTGGGCAAACCAGCAAGATAAAATAAGAAATGATCCAAATCTTCAGCTAAAACTGTCATGGAAACATTGGGAGAAGCTAAAAAAGAAACTGCTTTGGGTAATGTCATAAATTATTTCTTTTAATTAAATTAGCCCTGCCCTTTTCTATGTCAGCTGTAAACAGAAGTTTCCAGCACAGTAATTTGAACTTTGAGAAACCTTGTGGTGTCCTGTAGAGCTGAGTTTTATAGTTAGGTTCAAATCCTTGTTCAAGACTTCATCAATCAGGAGACGTGGGCAAGCTATTTGGCCTCGCTGAGTTCTATTTTCCTCCTCTACAAAATGGGGATAATAGTATATACTAGTGAGGTTGTTAGGAGACTTATTTGAGAAAGTATATTTATAAAGACAAGTTAGTGTGTTTTCTCTTTTGCTTTTCTCCTTCATCACTTACCCCCAACACATACATATAATCCATGACTTAACAGTACAGTGTAATTCTAGTGAAAAGTAGATGCTTTTTACAACATAATAGATTTAAGGAAGTACTTGATATTTGGGTATCACACAATGCATTCTTGCTGCTATTACTAAGTAAATGACATGAAAAGTGTCTTTATTTCAAGAATTCAAAGCAATTATTGACATATATTTATTTTCAAAATATTTCTGCAAAGTATAAGCAAGGATACAGGTACCCATAATGTAGATAAAGAAAATGAGAATAAAGGTTAAGCTGTATAGCCCAATTCTTTAAAGGAGAACTCTAATCCCCAAGTTATGTAATCCCTTACTGTAGCTTTCCCTTTATTACATTGTTCAAAGTATCCTCTGTTGGGTTATAAATCGAAGACATGGCCAATGATCCACAGTAATATTTACTAAAGACACTGTAAATAAAAAAGCAACTATAATGTTTAAATAAAGCAACAATAGCAATAAAAATCATGTTCTCACCATTATGTTTTCCATTAAGAGTTATTAACATAAGACTATAATAAGTAAAGACTATTTTAAAATAAAGACAAAATTTTAACATTATACTTAAGTTTTATATTTTGTCTCTATAATGGAAAAAGAAGAAATTAAGATAAAAGAATGATGAAAGGTTAGAAATAAATAACTTTGATGTTTTCTAAAGTCTTCTGAAGCAAAGCTATAACTATTTCATGAATTCAACTCTTTGGAATAAAATGTCTATTTGGATTAATAGTAGGAAAACGTCATAATAATTTGTTATAAAAGCAAATTTAACTCCTACCAAAAAAGGGAAAGTAGTAGTTTATTTAATATTGTAGCTTCATGTTTTCAATAAAAGTCAAATATTAATAGTAATTATTGTACTAATCACATGAAAAATCTATATTTCAGGTGAATTTTACATCTAAATTATGGTCAAGACAAATAATGTAGTGTGTTATCATGGATTAAAATGACATAAAGAAAAAAATGGGGCTGAGCACTAAATAGCTACATGGGAACATGTAGCTACATCAGAGAATGTAAAAAGACATACTGCAATAACTTACATACTGCATGTGAGATGACTTCTTTTTATAGGAACACAGGAAAAAAATAGTTGGCACTCTACAATTTCTTGAACAATGGAAAGATTCACCATCACTTTTATGTCCATATCTTTAAGCCATAAGGCAATTTGTGGGTAAAAATTCTATGAGTAGTAATAGTATTTTTAAATATTCTAAGTGAATATTATCCCTTGCATATTATTCTACTATCTAGAAATTTAAGCCATGCTCCTTTTAGCCTAGTAAAATAGTGGATAATGAAAAAATCAATGACTAAATCTCTTGAGTGTTGGTTGGACTTCAGGCTTTATGGCCCTAGCCAGCCAGCTCTAAATATTCTTGTATACCCGGCCTTTAATAATTTGTTCATTTATGCTCAGAAAACATGCTTTAAAGATCTCCTTTTTTCCAGGCACTACTAGCTACTTTCACATACCATATCTCAGTAAGCATATGCCATTTGAATTTTTCCCCAGAGATTATATTTAGCCAGGCCAGAGAAAAATTAATCAACCAAACTGAATGTTGTTATATGCCATGAGAGTTTAGATTTCAGTATAAAATGTACAAGTGGCAGAAACAAATATCAAATTCTAGCTAATGAACAAAAGAGGAAATATAAAGGTAAATTGTGATTTCTTTTACACTTTTGTTCACAGAATAACAAATCGGTTTTCCTTAACCAAATATACTTCTCATGACTGCTACAACTGCTGAGAGATTATTTGTCCGTTCCAAATATGAAGTTCTAAGACAATACATAAAGATATTTAAATTTAGCCTTAGTAAATCATTTTTAAGTTATACATAGTGCAAATCAGCAATGCTCCTTCCAAAAAGTATTTATTAATCTACTGATCAAGATCATGAAACCAATTTAGCGGGCTGTGCTGTGCTAAGTCGCTCCATTCATGTCTGACTCATTGTGACCCTATGAACCCTAGCTCACCAGGCTCCTTTGTATATGGGATACTCCAGAAAAAGATACTGGAGTGGACTACCATGCCCTCTTTCAGGGGTTCTTCCTGACCCAGGGATGGAACATGCATCTCTGTGTGTCCTGCATTGGCAGGTGGGTTCCTTACCACTTACACCACCTGGGAAGCCCCATTTAGCAGGCCCAGTTAGCCTAAGGAAAGGTGAGTGAGTGAGTAAAAGTTGGTCAGTTGTGTCTGACTCTTTGCAACGCCATGGACTATACAGTCCATGGAATTCTCTAGGCCAGAATACTGGAATAGGTAGCCTTTCCCTCCTCCAGGGGATCTTCCCAACCCAGGGATCGAACCCAAGTCTCCCACACTGCAGGCGGATTCTTTACCAGCTGAGCCACAAAGGAAGCCCTAAGGAAAGGTAGGGGGCATGTAATAGATGACTCTGGAATAATTCACAATGGAACGAGTGGAATATATCAGATCCCACTGCACGCAGTACGGGTAAGTATGTGTCTATGTAAGTATATGTGTGTGCACAGTGCACAGATGTTACCTAAACCACATATTTTTATTATTCCTAGTGATCAAATATTGGAAAGCTACTCTAATAAATTGGCTTCCCCAATGGCTCAGTGGTGAAGAATCTACCTACAATGCAGGAGATGTGGGTTTGATCCCTGAGCTAGGAAGATTTCCTGGGGAAGGAAATGGTAACCCACTCCAGTAATCTTCTTGAGAAAATCCCATGGACAGTGGAGCCTGGTGGGCTACAGTCTATGGAGTCACAAAGAGTTTGACAGGAGAGAGCATGCACACACTCTAAAGAATAGTTAAGATCCATTTTTACTTAGCAATGAATTTGTACTTATATAAGTACAATATAATTTTTGAAAGTTTTAAATACAGGCTTTAAATCTGCTTTACTGACTTTTTTTAAAATTTAATTTTAATTGAAAGATAATTGTCATAAAACATTAAATATTTCCAGGTGTAAAACAATAATTTGATACTTATATATACTGCAAAATGATCAACACAGTAGGTCTAATTATCATCCATCACTACACATAGTTATAGAATTTTTTTGTGTTTGTGAAGAGAACTTTTAAGATTTACTCTCTTAGCAGCTTTCATATATACAGTACAGTATTATTAACTATAGTTGCCATGCTATACATTCCAAACCCATGACCTATTTATTTATTTTATAGCTATTTATTTTGTAACAGGAAGTTTGTGCATTTTGACTCCCTTCACTCATTTTTCCCACCTCCACCCTCCACTTCTAGTAAGCACAGATCTGTTCTATATATCTGAGAGCCTGTTTTATGCTTGTTTGCTTGCATTCTTTATATCATATAGAATTTGTCTTTCTCTGCCTGACTTATTTCTCTTAGCATACCATGCTCAAAGTCCATCCATGTTGTCACTAATAACAAGAGCCCACACTTTTTCATGATTGAGTAATATTCCATTGTGTGTGTGTGTTCTTTACCCATTCACCAGTGGACACTTAGATTATTTCTGGATCCTGACTATTTTAAATAACAATGCAATGACCATGGGAATGATATGTCTTTTTAAGTTAGTGTCTCCATTTTCTTTAAACAATATACAGAATAGGAACTGTGAGATCACAGGTAGCTCTATTTTTTTATTTAAAAAAAATTTTTTTTTATTAGTTGGAGGCTAATTACTTCACAACATTTCAGTGGGTTTTGTCATACATTGATATGAATCAGCCATAGGTAGCTCTATTTTTAATTTTTTGAGGAATGTCCATACCGTTTTTCATATGGCTGCACCAATGTATCTTCCCACCAACAGTATAGAAGTCTTCCCTTGTCTCCACAGGCTCACTAATACTTGTTGCCTCTCATCGTTTTGATAATGGCCATTCTAACAGGTGTGATATAATATCTCATGGTTTTGATTTGCATTTCAGATTTTTAATTTATAACATTAGTAGTTATAGTATTAGGATATTGTATTCATATAATATATATGATATATATATCATGATGTATATTATGAATATTTATATATGGATATATAATATAATGGGTATATATTATGAATATATAATATGATATTATATTCATATTTATATCTTAAAATTAATCATCTTCTAGGGTGATAACCTAAATTTCAAGTTAATAGCATTCTGCCTAATAAGGTTTCACTATGAAATATGAAAAAGAACAAAAGTTTGTATATGTTCTAACCATGAATGCATCCCTCCCCTCTGACATAACAAAACTACATCTGAGGCTATTTCCAAAGAAAAGTTTTCAAAACAAGGAAAATACATGAAAGTAGATAAATGATGACTACAGAATTGTTAATAATAGCAAAATGTATATCTACAAAACAGAAATAGAGTTACAGATGTAGAAAGCAAACTTAGGGTTACCAGGGGAAAACATGGGAGGCAATAAAATAGAAGATTGCCATTGACATATATACCCTAATATATATAAAATGGGCTCTCCTGGTAGCTCAGTTTAGTCAGTTCAGTCACTCAGTTGTGTCCAACTCTTTGCGACCCCATGGACTGCAGCATACTAGGCCTCCCTGTCCATTGCCAACTGCAGAAGCTACTCAAACTCACGTCCATCAGGTCGGTGATGTCATCCAACCATCTCATCCTCTGTCATCCCCTTTTCCTCCTGCCTTCAATCTTTCCCAGCATCAGGGGCTTTTCAAATGAGTCAGTTCTTTGCATCAGGTGGCCAAAGTATTGGAGTTTCAGCTTCAGCATCAATCCTTCCAATGAATATTCAGGACTGATTTCCTTTAGGATGGACTGGTTAGATCTCCTTGCAGTCCAAGGGACTCTCAAGGGTCTTATCCAGCACTACAGTTCAAAAGCATCAATTCTTCGGTGCTCAGCTTTCTTTACAGTCCAACTCTCACATCTATACCTAACTACTAGAAAAACCAGTAGTTATAGCTTTGACTATACAGACCTTTGTCCTGCAATGTAGGAGACCCAGGTTCAATCCTTACGTCAGGAATATTCCCTGGAGAAGGGAAAGGCAACCCATTCCAGAATTCTTGCCTGGCAAATCCCAAGGACAGAGGAACCTGGTGGGCTATAGTCCATGGGGTTGCAAAGAATCAGACAAAACTGAGCAACTAAGCACAGCATATATTACTTACCTAAAATCAACATAAAAGATTAGTTGTTAGTATATATTGGTAAATCTACACAGCACACTATATGAAGTCCTTAAAATGATCACTCTGAGGTAAATTCAGAAAAATGCATATGTGATACATTTAAGTAGTATATTTTTATCTGTACTGTGATTACAGTGATTCAAATATTATACAAGCATTGATCTAGATGTCAGAAGGGAATAGGAAAATAGAAATGATTAATTTTCAGGAGTGATAAAATACAGAGGCATTTTTAAAAATTCTGTTTAGCTGATGTTATAAAACTGTGCTATTAAATACTATCATTGTATATTTCTAAAATGCATCAATGTTGACAATTATCAGCAAAGCTAAAATGCTTCATCCACATTATATATTGCTAAAATATAATGAAAGTGAGATAACAAGAGTTCTTTCAAGGAATCATAAGGAAACAAAATGAACTGAAACATTACATGTGGTTGGAGGATACTTTTGCACGTAGAAGAAATTATGCAGTTTGTGGAGGGTTATTCCTCCTGGGTTTGAATAGCCTATTCAAGGTTTCTATCTTAGCAGCAGGGGTCTGCTAATGCTTTAGGCAATGTTTCACGTCCCCTTTCAGGCCCTCCTTTATCTGGTGATGACCTCTGTTCCAAGTGGTCTTAGAGAGCTTTACTTTTCACCTGGCTGATATGTAGGATCTAGGTAATTCTCTATCTGATATATAGGTACTGAATAGATGAGAAGCACACCAGGATCAGATGTATGGCCGGATGTCACAGAAGCTAAAGGCCCACAGCAGAAGATAGGAGGAGTCTCCAGGGCAAAAACCAGAGTTAAGGACTATGGTCACAGCAGCAAATATCCATTTTCTTGCCAAGATAATGTCTGTGATTCTCATCTTGTATGCAAAGGGGGAAGGTGGAGATGATACGAGGGGGCAATTGTGACATAGTACAAGGTGATATAGCATCTCAGGAGGCTCAGTGGTAAAGAATCTGCCTGCTAATCCAGGAGCCCAAGAGATGTGGGCTCAATCCCTGGGTCAGCAAGATCCCTTTGAGTAAGAAATGGCAATTCACTCCAGTATTCTTTCCTGGAAAATTCCATGGACAGAGAGCCTGGTGAGCTACAGTCCAGGGGGTCGCACAGAGTTGGACACAACTGAGCCACTGAGCGCACATGCACATACACACACACACACACACACACACACACACACACAGAGTGTACACAATGACACCATGTGATATAGAGAAAATCTCTATTTAAAAAGCACATTTCAGAGCAAAGTGAGAGCAGTCTATTCCATGTAGACATAGGATCTGAATGTGCAATATGGAATTAACCACTTATTCCTTAGTTCTGCAAGTCAGCCAAGCTTGCCTTCATTTCAGATCTCCTAGGCCCTGAAGTGTCACAGCTACTGAGGAAGGGCTGTCGGCATGGTTAATCCACAGCAAACTGATATGTTCTCCCTAATACGAACAAGCTCAAGTGGCAAATGATCTCCTTTTAGGTCTAAACCAGTGTTCCTTTACACTTTTTGACATATAAAAATCTTTCACACACCTAGACTATCCAGTGTACCCCCCAGGAGGGTTTTCCTTTACCCAGAGTCTTGAAAGCAGTAGGTTCTTTTTTCATTTTCCAAATATGATACCCTATCTTATATTAAATCTGATTTTATGAACCCTACATGCTCTCCAGGCCCACTAGAGGTTCTGATTCAAGTTGAAGGTGGGAGGACAATCTCTCCAGGTGAGAAAAGTCATTCTGTGTTAAAGTGAAACTTTAGTTATAGAAATGATATGTGTTAGGTGACACCAACTGTGAGCTAAGAATGAAGAACAAAACCAGAATGCTAGAGTGAAAATGTATATATATATGTTTATATAAATATATTGAATGTATATAAATACATGTGCATGCATGTGTATGTTTAGTTGTGACTGACTAGTCTATGACCCTATGGACTGTAGCCCACCAGGATCTTCTGTACATGGGATTTCCCAGGCAGGAATACTGGAGTGGGTTGCCATTTCCTCTTCCAGGGGATCTTCCCAACCCAGGGATTGAACCCCCATCTCCTGTGTCTCCTGCATTAGCAGGAGGATTCTTTACCACTAAGCCACTGGGAAAGCCCATAAATATATGTATGTATTATATATAAGTATATATTTTTTATTACTTATTATAAAAATAAGTATATATTTGTTATAATAAATATATGACAGAAAAACATACACATCAGTCAGTTTAGTTCAGTTCAGTTCAGTTGCTCAGTCATGTCTGACTCTTTGTGACCCCATGAATCGCAGCACGCCAGGCCTCCCTGTCCATCACCAACTCCCAGAGTTTACTCAAACTCATGTCCATTGAGTTGGTGATGCCATCCACATATATATACATAAATAAATATATATGACAAAATTTTCTATGCGATCAAGACAGTCATTTGCTCTATAGGAAAGTCTTTCAAAAGTATACAAATGTTAAAATGATTCCATTTCTTTCACTGAAATATGCCAGTCACTTAAGTGTTTAATCTTTACATTCATATGGGGAGATTGTGCAGAAGTGATATGTCTGAGAATTGAGAATTATTCATAATTTTTGCTTAAGTTGTGAAATGTATATATAAGCTATATATATACACACATATAAGCTATATATATATAAATAAACACACACACACACACACACACACATATATACATACACATATATATGCCACTGCACAAGCTCCACCCTAGACTCAGTAAATCAGAATCTGTAGATGTTGGGTCAAGACATTAGTAGTTTTCGCAACTCCCCAGGCAATTCTAATGTGTAACCAAGGATGGGAACTTTCTAGGTTAACAGGCTACAGAATGTTAGAGGGCAAAGGGCCTTAGAGATAATCTTATCCAACACTTTTTCATCTGTGTTTCTTTCTCCACTCCCATCAATAATAGTAGTTCAGCTTGTATTTGTTTGTTGTCTTTGTTTCCTAGCAAATTTTCATTTGAAAAAAAATTCAGAAGTAAAAAGGAAGGAAGATAAAAAACTTAGACCAACTAGCCATCACTTTTTTTTTCAAAAATCAAAAATCAAATTGAGATGCTCCCAGAGGGATACTTCTTTGTTTTAGGTTGCAGTGGTTTAAGAGAGAGCAAATTCACAGTTTATTCCCAGGTCATAGGGGTTTTTTTGCTTCCAAGGAGTGCTTTTCTATTACTCATCTGCTTCAGTGGAAATAGTCAGAAATTCATAAACCAATTACCTAGAAATGATGATACTACTCTTGTGGTATTGATATTCCTATTACAAGGTGAAGCTCCAATACTTTGGCCACCTGATGTGAAGAGCCAACATATTAGAAAAGACCCTGATGCTGGGAAAGATTGAGGGCAGGAGGAGAAGGGGACGACAGAGGATGAGATGGTTGGATGGCATCACCGACTCAATAGACATGGGTTTGGGTGGACTCCGGGAGTTGGTGATGGACAGGGAGGCCTGGCATGCTGCAGTTCATGGGGTCGCAAAGAGTTGGACACGACTGAGCGACTGAACTGAACTGAGGGAAGCCTAGCGTACTGCGGTCCATGGGGTCTCAGAGAGTCGAACACTACTGAGTGACTGAACAATTACAAATTAAGATATCACCATATAGAATCCTTTTATGGACGATTCATTTTTGATGTAATATTGATTATTTGGAGACATATTTTTCATACATATTGAGACATATAACATATCTTTTTGATTCCTGGCCTCCTCTTTTCTGATCTCAAAGCCTTAAAAACTACAGTCACTCAAATTCTTTAAAGTAATAAAATTCTACTCCTGGAGAATATTTTTTGAGAAACTAAGATAGCTAAATACCTTTACTTTTTTCAGCTTAAACTTGTTTACCAAACTTATTACTGTATGTTAGACACTGTGCATTATTAGCCCTTAGTACCAATTAACCCTTAGACCAATCCCATGAGATGGGCGCTATTATTATCATCACTATTTTACATATGAGGAAACTGAAGCTTGGAGTGGTTAGACAACTGATCTGAAGAGCACACCCAGAAAGTGACAGAGCTGAGAATGTAATGCATTCTTTATACAAAGTCCATGCCCTTGAGCCTTTCCTATGTACCTTCCTAGACAGCTTGGGAGTAGAAAAACCTGGGTTGTCAATCATGAAATGACATTTGTAATGACCACATTTTATATATAAAAACATGATGCCAATGTGGACAGTTCTTGAGAAAAGTCATACAACTGGATAAATGTAAATCTAAAAATCATGACATTTTACAAATATTTGGGATGATAGAGTTCCGCAATTTTTATATTTTTCCTCCCAAAGGAAAATGTCACTCCAAGGAATTTTTCTAGCTGCATAGATTTATCAAAACTTATACAACTTCCATGGGGGAGGGATTTTAATCTGCTTTATTCATTTTACTTTCAAAAATGTTTTTTAAAAACCATTTTTTAATGTTTCAAAAATGTTTCTTTTAAAAATTTAAGCATTTTCCAAGTGCCGACATTGTAATAAATTCCAAGGAAATAAAATTCAATGATAGTGCCAGAAATGCAAAGATTATATACAATACAACGGGACGCATGATACTGATTCAATTGAGAAATATTTATTGAATGATTCCATACTAGGTCCTGAGGAAACTTTGGACCTAAGAGACCTGTCCCTCCTTACAATTATGGTCTAGTGGGGAGACAGACATCAATCAGACCTAGCAACACTCATAGAACTCTGACAAGTGCAAGAAGAAAGGAATAGAGGACAAAAAACATGTGTTACAGGGACCTGAACCTGATCAAGATATCTCTCCAAGGGATAATTAAATCTTGCATCTGAACCATGGGGAGGTGTTATCTATATGTTGGGCTATCTAGAAAGTTAAAGAAATCACTTTATAAGTGGTGGGTGGTTTCACACGGGAAGTAAAGGGAACTGAGGTGTTAAAAGTTAATTCAATATTGCCACATAGAGAACCGAAGATGAACATTCTGGGAAAAAAGCAGCATGAGTCAACATGACCTCATCACTTAACCTTTTAAGTGAGGGCAGGATAGAAACCCACACACATGCAGCCACACAGGACATGTACTCTGGCACCCTGACCACCTTTTTTGTCCCCACTGTAACTCTTCTTTTTTCCAGTCTACTGCACAGGACTAGCTTAATCTATAAGCAAAATCTGGTTGGTAAGTAGAAAGAGGATATATGGCTTGGTTGTCCAAATATGAACCCAGAGAAATGTTCTCCAAGACAGGTAACAACAAAGTGACTTTAACTCACATTGAAGTGTAAGTGATAGCTAGTGGGTTCCTACGAGTGAGTAAACTTTTGTTAGAGATCTTGAGATTATCTCATTAATTGTGGTTCCTCCATTACAGGTCAAGATGAAGTTACAAATAGTGTGTAAATTGTTCTGCCAAAAACTGACTTACCTGACTCAGGATAAGTCATGAACACTTTCTGAACCTCTGCTTATTTATCTTTTGAGAAAGAAGTGCTAGTAGCAGAACTCTTAATTCTACTATGGATTGTTGATGACTGTGTGACAAAATATAGAACATTGATGCACTGCCTGGCTCTTCTCTGCTTAGGATTTAAGGAGCTGGATTTTGAAAACTACTTTTATTTAAAGCTCTAAATAACCCTGCTCTCTCCCACTTCTTTGAATCTCATCACATGCAAACACTACTGAGACAGGGAGCAACATGCCTACTTTCCTTTTCATACAGACAGAACTTTGAATCAGGTTTCATGAAATAGCCACGGTGAAAAGGGCTTATGGATAGAGATAGGCTTTGGAGTCAGTCCTGGTTCTAATTTTGGCAGCACCACTCACTAGTTGGTTGGAGAAAAAGTTACTGAATCTCACCGATTCTAGTGTGTCTTATCTGCAAAGTGAAAATGACAATAATACCCACTTGGTAGATTTCAAGGGGCTGAAATGTGAAAATACATATGGAGCACATAAATGATGCCTGAAACACATTGCTCAACACCTGTTAATGATATGATTTGTTAATTTCCTAATATCCTTTATACATATATATATATATATATAATTTCTAATAATATCAGTAACACTTCAAGATAGAAATAATTCAGCACACTTTACAAAAGAGGGAAAAGGAACATGAAAGAAGTTTATTGTTTCCCAAGATCACAGTTCCAACAAAAGAGCAAAGATTCAAATGAAAGTTTGTGCTATTTGCTCTACTCAGTGCTGATTCTGTGCTGAGTTAAAAACAGAGTAGCAGTCATAGCAACCCCAACTACTCAACCTCATTCATCTGTCTCCTTTTGTTCTTTCCATGTGGCATCTGCCCTGCTCCTTATACCCTTGGCATGGCTTGGGCTGGTTGCCTTGGGATCCAAGCAAGGGAGAAAGCTTTTTGGAATGTATTGTTGGAGTCCTACTTATCTTCTGAATGAGTAAAGAATTTAAGGCCCTAGGGAAGAGGCGGTTAACCAATGAAATCTTTCCTCAGCAAGTCAAGAAACAATGGAGAGATAATCTATGACAGCCAGTAAAAAACGCTCCCTAATGCTCTAAAGTCCCAGAGAAGCCCCTGGAGGGTTTCAAATCTGAATCATTTTGAATGAGAAGGAAGTTGGTTTCAAGTGAACTTTTGGAAAGTTGAGATTCATTGTCAATAAATCTCCCCTACAGTTTCTGTCTGATGTTTAACATTCAGTTAAAACCTTTAATTCTTCCAGGGAAATTACTAGAACAACAAGCAGCCCTTTGCAAGCTTAGTAACCAAACCACTAATGCAGCTTCAGATCCACGGAACCCCCAAAGATCAATTCAACAGGATTGAAGTCCAACAGGACGAATCCTCAAGCACAGGTCCCCCAGGGATAATTTGAGGAGAGTTCTTTGACCAAAACTATACTATGAGGGATGCTCCATAAAATAATACATCACAGTTAGGAATTTCAAGCTTCCCAAGAGGTTACCTACTTACTCAGCTAATTAAGGGTAAATCCTGCATGTGGTGTTGATCTGTATGGGAAAAGAAGAAAAAGAAAACAGAGAAACCCTAGCATCAAATCAAGAGAGGTTGTTCAGTCTCAAAGAATGCATTCAGCCAATTTTACTGAACATGACTATGCCAGGCAGTATTAAACTTGCTTTGCAAAAGAGGAAAATGAGTATAGAGACCATGAACAACTCAACCAATTTCATTATCTAGTAAATGACAGAAAAGGGATTGAGCTTCCTATGGGCAAGCTCAAATCTAGCCATTTTTCCACTGGGCCTTGTGAACTTGTGAATTTTTTTTAATTTTAAAATTTGTTTATTCTCCATAGAGGTAAATATTATACAAATAATTACTGTTTTGTATTACTCCACATTACCTGCTCAGCATAAAATTTATACATATCCTCATATTACTACAAATCCCATACACCCTTATCTCTGTCTTCCTGAAAGATGATTTTCCATAATCAGTCAGACTTCCCCTGATCTTCCACTCATGTTGGGTCTGCCTCACTTAAAATTCTGTTTTATTCTTTAAATGACTCTCTGGTCATTTATCATGATTTTTAGAAATGCCAAGAGAGGAATTCTCATAGCCTTCACATCTTCACAAAAATAGACAAATTCGTAATTCCCTTTTTACACACATAATCCTTTAAGAGCAATTACTAGAGTCATCTCCCTGTAATACAAAAGCTTTATTGAAGTACAGTTCAATACTAGTACTACTGCCAATAATAAATAATACTTATTGGGACCTATTTTGTTCTAGATTCTAAAGACTCTGTATACATTTGCCCATTTAGTCTTCACATTAAGTGTATTAAGAGAGGTACAATTTATCTTTTTTACTACTGTGGAAACTGAGTCAGCAGTGATAACTTACTCTGAGCAGCTAAGAAGCTAATGGCAGAAAGGAGCAAGTTGTTTTAAAGTTGACTAACCTCTAGAGTCTTATTTAATCCACTTTATTATAAACCATGGAATGATAATAACCCCATACTTCATCTCCTCTCAGTTCAGTTCAGTCGCTCAGTCGTGTCCAGCTCTTTGCGACCCCATGAATTGCAGCACGCCAGGCCTCCCTGTCCATCACCAACTCCCGGAGTCAACCCAAACCCATGCCCATCGAATCAGTGATGCCATCCAGCCATCTCATCCTCTGTCATCCCCATCTCCTCCTGCCCCCAATCCTTCCCAGCATTAGGGTCTTTTCCAATGAGTCAACTCTTCTCATGAGGTGGCCAAAGTATTGGAGTTTCAGCTTCAACATCTCCCTCACTTGTAAACATAGTTTCAATCACTGTAAAGTCTATTCTTCTTTTTAGAAAACTTGTGAACCATTCTTACCTATCCTTTAAGAAGTCAGAAATCACAGATTTTCTGGTTTGGATGGACCTTGGTAACCTACCTAACCACAATTTACATCACTCTGTGCTATATTAATTTGTCAAAGAGATTTGGAATGTGATAATATCACCCAGACCTTCATAGTTTCCTAGAATGGAATAATATGATTATTACCATTACCATGGTCTTCATCGAGCTCAGTAGTATATGACTCTTTGTGACCCCATGGACTATATAGTCCACCAGGTTCCTCTGTCCATGGAATTTTCGAGGCAAGAATACTGGAGTAGGTTGCCATTTCCTTCTCCAGGGGATCTTCCTGACCTAGGGATCAACCCTGCATCTCTTGCATCTCCTGCATTGGCAGGCAGATTCTTTACCACTGCACCACCTTGCAGGTGCCATCATAACCATAATCATTCCTAAAATTACCTCTGGAAGATTTAGGGGGTATAAAATAACTCACTATCTGAACTTCAAGAAGTGAAAAAACACTGCTACTAGATGGTCCTGTTTCAAGTTCTCTGTGTCAACTCTTTTCATTCGAGCACATCAGGCTAAAGATGACAATGGATGGTTTCCCTGACCACATCAGAGGCATAAGGTATGTTATTGTGTTGTAACTACCCGGTGTATAGTTCCCAAGAATATCTGATCCCAAATGGTGATACCTATCTAACTAGATACAGTGTACTGGAGTTTCTGTATTTGCAACTAGAAAATCACCATGTTATTTATTGATCTTCACATAGGGCTTGCATTTCTTATCTGTAATTTTGGGAACAATAATAATGCTTAAGCAACGGCAGTGTAGTGAGAACCAAATGAAACAGTGCAAGAGAGAACCAAGCGCTGTGCCTGACCCAGAGTAAGGTGTTCAATAAATGCTTTTTGAAACAAAATCTGTGAATGGTGGCACCACTTTTTCATAGAGACCATATTACATAAAATGGAGACATGTCAGAAAATCATCCTGCTAGCATTTGCTCACCATAGTGCTGCTCCTATAGCCGCTAACAACCTCAATTAGAAAAATCAGAAGAATCATCTTTAGGAGCCTCTGGGCAGGCATTTAACCTCAAGTTACTGCACAACCTGTTGATCCACCTTCTATCAGGTCTCACTCCAGACACTTCAAATGTCCACTCAGATTAAGCTACTAAGTCTTCTGAAAGGTACAAGGGGATTTATCTACTCAGCACTGCAATCAGACAAGTGCTCCCGAGTCACCAAACCGCGTCAGCACACATAACTCTTCTGTATCTAAAATCAGATACTGTCTAAACTGGGATGCCTTAAAATACATACCTTTAGTAGCTAGAATCCCAGTTGGTAAACATTTGTGTAAGGTATCATAGCTCAAGCTTTAATTAACTCACTTAACATTAAAAGTTTAAATATGAAGGTTAATTTCTCTTTTTCTTTTAGATAAAGGAAGGAAATTAAAATTCTCTCTATAATAACAGAGGTGCCTTTCAACAAAATCAATGCTATTATGTATAAAGCTATGTCAAAATACCTAGATTTATATTTTTGAAAACTCTTGAATTTATCATATATATATATATATATATATAAAATACTACTTTTTTATCTCAAAGATCAAATCCATGTTGATTAGTTATAGCTGTGTCCTACTTTCCCAACATTTAGTCATTCTGAATTTTTTATATTATTGCCTTGGAAAAAAGCAACAGACAACTGGATAACTAATTATTGGTGCTTGCATTAAAAAAAAAGTGTTTTGGAATCATTTAAATGCCATGTCCAGATTTCTTTCCCACCTCAACACAAAATAGGAAGGATATGTCCAAACTTTCAAAAATATTTATATTTGTTGAAGTGAATGTCAATTCCCTAAGGAAACAACTTTGAAAAAACAAATGCATAGAAAAAGGGATAAGATTTGTAGTTGCCAGCGGTGGGGGTGAGGAACTGGGTGAAGCTGGTCAAAAGAAACAAACATCCAGTTATAAGCTTAATAAATTCTAGGGGTGTAATGTATAACATGATGACTGTAGCTTACAATACTGTTTTATATATTTGAAAGTTGCTAAGGGAGTAGACCTCAAAATTTCTCATCATAAGGAAAAATTTTTTCTAATTATGGGAGGTGATGAATGTTAATTTATTGTAGTAATCATTTAACAATGTATGCACACATCAAATCATTATATTGTACAACTAGAACTTGCACGATGTTGTTGTTTAGTTGCTAAGTCATATATGACTCTTGTGACCCCATGGACTGTAGACTCCCACACTCCTCTGTCCATGGGATTTCCCAGGCAAGAATACTGGAGTAGGTTGCGATTTCCTTTTCCAAGGGATCTTCCCCACCCAGGTATCGAACTTGTCTTTTCTGGTCTCCTGCATTGGTGGAGGATTCTTCACGGCAGAGCTACCAGGCCCCTTTACAATGTTATATGCCAATTATAACTTAATAAAGCTGGAATAAAGGTAATGCTAGTATGTAGACAAGAACTCAATAAGTTTGTTTAACAGTCATCTCAGAATCAAGTTACAAGCAGTATTTATCAATCAAATAAAAGAAAGGGGAAAATAACACCCTTATGGTAAGATGCTTCTAATGATGACAATCCAGAACAGTAAAAAACCTGAATTATGGCAGAAATAAAGGGTAAGAAATCTATGTTCTAGTACTGGCATTAACAAATTTGACTTGTACAGCTCACTTTCTGTCCCTGGTCCTGATTTTCACACTCAAACATGCATGTCTTGGGCAAGATAATCTACCTAAATGATTCTAGCTCTGTAGTTATATACTTCTACTAGCCATTCAATTTAAAATTACTTGTTTATATAGTAAACGGCAATAGAAACCCAAATGATGACATCAGCAGAACAGGGTAACATCTGGTGCTAGGAGAACAGTGATATGGAATCTCAGACTCCTTGAATGGGAGAATGCTTTCATTTTACAGATGGGAACCCTGAAGCTTAAACAGAGAATGGGATGGTAAGGCAATGGTTCTTAACCAGGGGTGACTTTTGTCCCCCCAGGAAATATTTGGAAATGTATGGAAATATTTTTGATTGTTACAGTTTGGGGAATAGTTATACTATTGACATCTAATAGGACGAGGCCAAGGATGCTGCTGATCATCGTTCAATGCACAGAAGAGATCCCCAAAACAAAGAACGGGTGGTAGTTTGGCCACTAAGTCGTGTCTGACTCTTGTGACTCCATGGACGGTAGCCTGCAAGGTTCCTCTGTCCATGGGATGTCCCAGGCAATAATACTGGAGCGGGTTGTCAGTTCCTTCTCCAGGGGATCTTCTTAACCCTGAGGTCAAACCCGGGTCTCCTGCATTCCAGACAGTCTCCTGCATTACAGGCAGATTCTTCCAGCTTCAAATGGCAAGAATGCAAAGTTAGAGAGACCCTGAATTGCCACAGACAGCGAGTTACCTTTTTATATGTCAGAGGTTATATTAATAAATATACTGTGAATGATTTAAATCACTTTGTATTTTACTTGTCATGATAGAGCAGAGGCTAAAACTTCATGATAGTGTCAACTCCAGTCAGTTTTCTATTATATAACACACTGAGTTCAAGAGCCTTATCAAGCAAATGACATCAGAACAAACTTCAAACATGTGTGAGTGTGTTCCAATTCTAATTGAATGTACAACATCATACAGAAGAATTAATTATGCTTCTAAAAATTATTCTCTAATTGCTAGAAACTACATGAGTAGAGAGATTATATAAAAATGGATAATACATTTGCTATTACCTTCTCCCATTCTGAGGGTTGTCTTTCCACCTTGTTTATAATTTCCTTTGCTGTGCAAAAGCTTTTAAGTTTAATTAGATCCCACTCATTTATTTTTGCTTTTATTTCCATTACTCTAGGAGTTGGGTCATAGAGGAGCTTGCTGTGATTCATGTCATAGTGTGTATTGTCTATGTTTTCCTCTAAGAGTTTTATATTTTTTGGCCTTACAGTTTGGTCTTTAATCCATTTTGAGTTTATCTTTGCATGATGTTAGGAAGTGTTCTAATTTCATTCTTTTATATGCATCTGTCCAGTTTTCCCAGCACCATTTATTGAAGAGGCTTTCTTTGCCCCATTGTATATTCTTGCCTTCTGTGTCAAAAATAAGATACCCATAGGTGCATGGGTTTATTTCTGGGCTTTCTATCTTGTTCCACTGGTCTATATTTCTGTTTTTGTGCCAGCACCATACTGCCTTGATGACTGCGGCTTTGTTGTATAGTCTGAAGTCAGGAGGAAGTTTGATTCTCCCAAAATTTTCTTAAGATTTCTTTGGCTATTTGGGGTCTTTTGTGTTTCCATATAACTTGTGATTCTTTTTTTTTTTTTTTTTTTTTTGGTTCTACTACTGTGAAAAATGCCATTGGTAATTTGATAGGGATCACATTGAATCTCTAGACTGTATTTGGTAGTTACAGTCAATTTCACAATATTGATTCTTCCAACCCAGGAACATGGAATATCTCTCCATCTGTTTATGTCATCTCTTATTTCTTTCATCAGTATGATAGTTTTCTGTACACACTTCTTTTGTCTCCTTAGATAAGTTTATTCCTAGATATTTTATTCTTTTTGTTGCAGTAGTGAGTGGGATTAATTCCTCAATTTCTCTTTCTGATTTTTCATATAGGAATGCAAGTGATTTCTGTATATTCATTGTGTATCCTGTGACTTTGCTAAATTCACTGATTAAGTCTAGTAATTTTCTGATAGTATCTTTAGGGTTTTCCATGTACAGTATCAAATGAAACAACTGACAAAGGATTAATTTCCAAACAAGCAGCTCATATAAGTCAATACCAGAAAAACAAACACCCAATCAAAAATTGGGAAAAAGACCTAGACAGACATTTCTCCCAAGAAGACATACACACAGTTAACAAACACAAGAACAGATGCTCAACATCGTCCATTATTAGAGAAAGGCAAATCAAAACTACAATGAAATATCACCTCACACCTAAGAATGGCCATCATCAAAAAGTCTACAAAAGATAAATGCTGGAGAGAGTGGGTAGAAAAGGGACACTCTTGCACTGTTGGTGGGAATGTAAATTGATACAGCCACTATGGAAGACTGTATGGAGAATCCTTAAAAAATGAGGAATAAAACCACCATATGACCCAGCAATCCTACTCCTAGGCATAAACCTCAAGGAAACCAAAACTGAGAAAGACAAATGTACTCCATTGTTTATTGCAGCACTATTTACAATAGCTAGAACATGGACGCAACCTAGATGTCCATAGACAGATTAATAGATAAAGAGGCTGTGGTACATTTGTACAATGGAATATTACTCCACCATAAAAAGGAACACATCTGAGGTGATTCTAATGAGGTAGATGAACCCAGAGCCTATTACACAGAGTGAGGTAAGTCAGAAAGAGAAAAACAAACATCATATACTAACACATATATATGGAATCTGGAAAGATGGTACTGATGACATTATTTGCAGGGCAGCAATAGGGACACTGACATAGAGAGCAGACACTTGGGCATGGGGGTTGGGAAGGAAGGAGAGGGTGGGATGTATGGAGAGAGTAACATGAAAGCTTGTATTTCCATATGAAATTAGAGAGCCAATGGGAATTTGCTGTAGACTCAGGGAACTCAAACCCAGGCTTCATAACATCCTAGAGGGGTGGGAGGGAGATTTAAGAAGGAGGGGACATATGTATACCTATGGCTGATTCACGTTGATGTTTGGCAGAAACCAACACAATTCTAAACAATTCTAAAGAAATTATCCTTCAATTAAAAATAAATAAATTTAATTTTTTTTTAAAAAAATGGGTAATACAATGAGTTGATCTGGACAGAGGTGAAGAAGAATATAATAGAACAGTTAAGGATGCCAGTAATAGTCCTAAGGCCTCATTACTCATCCCACACCCTTTATTCCAGCCAGGATTGGGTTTCTTCTTAAGGAGCTTAGTTCTTGTGTTGTGAGGGTATCACCCAAGACTAGTTCAAAGAAAAGTGTCTGTAGGAAGTTATACAAGGTGCAACTATCAGTGAATCATGGAACAACAGTAATTTTCACAGATCCATCAAGAAATGATCCTATTGTTTGGATAAGGAAACAGTGGTCCTGAGCTGGGGGATGGAGAGAGTGACTGGTCCAATGACAAACCCCAATTTATGGCAGAGTCAGAATCCTGCTCTCATGGATAACCTGACCCTCATTAGTGGGATGGCAGGTTAAGTTAGTACATACTTTACCTAATTTACATGATCTTAGTTGGGTTCTGTATATGTATTTAGTTGATTTTACCCACATAGTAGAAAGTGTTTTATTTCATTTGACTGAAAGGTTCTCCATGAAATTGGAAGTCTGAAAAGAAAAACAACTTTTCCAAGGTCATAGAGCTATCACGTGGCAGAGCCTGAATTTAAAACCCATGCCCTCTCATTCCAGGTGGAAGATATTTAACTGGTTGGGTGACTCATTGTTGCAGGGGGAGTGGCAAAATAAAGAAAAGAAGGAAGGACCATTACACTGGAGATCAAAAACTCGAGGGCTTTCCCTGATAAAAATATAAAGACACAATATATTAAAGTTTAGAAGAGAAACCAGCCCTACCTGTTTTCAATATCCACCATCTTCTCCTTCAATTCCTCATCCCATAAAGTGGCTGATGATAACTCAAATGGGCCATTCAGTACAAATATCACTTTAACAAAGAGATGAACTACTGGAAAGAGTTTTCCAAAATTTCGGATAGAAACTTCTCCTATGCATGGTCTTAAGATATTAAAAGAAAATCTTAATTGCCACAAAGAGTGGGTAACCTAGGACATACTTATCCTTTCTGGGGTTATGACCCTTTTGAAAATTTGATGAAAGCTATCAATGCTCTCAGAAAAAGGCACACATTTTCACACAGTTCTGACACACTTTCATATACCAACAATGCAGGGAAGTCTCAGAAACCCGTCCATGAACCTTAACTTCTTTTAGGCGAGACATTTTAAGAATGAGCTCTGCCGTTGGGTATACGTGTGACCTTAAACAAGTTAGTGTAGTTCAGTGTCTTAGTTTGTCCACCTATAAGAAACTAGATTTGCACACTGGACATTCTATGTTATTGATGGATGCAGCAGAGTACAGTGGAAGGTACTCTAGGCGTCACTGCAGATACTTGATTCAAGGAGGTTTATTTTCCCTCTCTGGGGCTTAGTCTCCACCAATTGTAGAGGGAGGGATTAATACAAGATGACCTGGAAGGTACCTTTCACCTCTAATGTTTTGAGATTCTTAATTTGGGAAAAGTTATGTGGAGCAGAAAAGAGCTTCATCTCCCTAATAAGTATTATGAGCTAGATTCACCTGCTCTAAACAGAAAATTTATCAGACCTTTCAAGACACCACTATATAGCAAGACATCACACCTGTCCCTGACTAAATCATGGGATGTGACAGGTAAGTGGGGATGCTGTAGCCGTGGATATCAGTTTCTTGATCAGCTCCCTTTCCAAACTTGGAGTCATAAACCCCTACGGGTGGAGCCCTATCAGCAGTCATATCTTCATTTGTTAAAGAGCACAGTGATAAAGACTCAATTGGTTGTAGGGAGAGAATGGGTCAGGAAATAACTTCAGAACAAGAGGAAACAAAACAGCTGTTTCTTGGACATAAGGATGCTCTAACCAATACTTCCAGTGTCAGAAATGAATGTAAACACCATCCTCTTAGGCAACCAAGTGTTTGTAATCAAGGAACTTTCCCCAGGCACAAAAGGATTAGAATAAATATTTCTTGTTTTAGGAAAGATCACACCCTGTACTCACATTTACTGATAAAATTTTTAAATATTGGAAGACCTAGAGATCTGGAGACTTGAGTTAAATTATATATATTTTCTAGTCCTCAAGTTACTCATCTCTGTAGAATGGCAGGGGGCAAGAGGGTAGGCAACATGGGGAGAGTATACAATGCCTCTAAGACATTTTACAAGTGTATTTCTCCCCAAATGAAAATATTTCCTTAAACTCAGTACCCATAACCTCCAGTTTCTTGTAAGAACCAGACACTGGATCATATTTTTAAACTTTTGATATAATTATTGTTTCACTTTCCCTCTAATAAAATTGCAGAACTATAATAAATGAAGAAGCTATAACTTTCAGATCACACAGCATTGAGGATTTCTTTGAAATGAAAAGAAAATAAAGAAAAATAATTTAATACTGATAGATGTATGAATATTTTCAAAGAGATCTGATTGTCTGCTTCACAGTTTACATGTTCATTGTATTTAACAGGCATTTTTTAGATGCCTGCTACATTCCAGAGCATTGTAAATAAGACACCATTTCTGCTTTTAACATTCTCCTGTAGAGGAGAAAATACTGAGATAATGGAAACACAATGTTCACAGTCCCTCTAACATAAAGTTTTAGAATTTGATGGCACCTTAAAGGCCATCTAGTACAACCACCCATATGAAGCTTGATATTTCTTTATAGTGGGCCTGCCATCATCTTGTCCCCTGAGCAATGCAGATCACTGACAGTCTCATTATAGTTTGTAGTAACCCATTTCATTTTCATGCTTAATTCCAAATTCCTTTGAAATTATACCAACAGAGCAAAAATCAGGTTCCTATCTTACAAAGGAAGTAAAGATTATATCAGTGAAGAATGACCAATAAAGAGGTCATCAAAATTCTGCAACAGGCTGCCATCCAGGGCAAAAGACAAAGAGATTTCTGACACACAGATGAGCCCCTTCAAACCTGGCAAATGCTTTCCTAATTCTTGTCTTGGTTTTCCCATCTCTAAAATGAAGGGTTTGGAATGGGTAAAAGGAAAGCTTTGCATTTATATGAATACTAGTTTGTGTGCATATGTACTGCTGCTGCTGCTGCTGCTAAGTCGCTTCAGTCGTGTCCGACTCTGTGCGACCCCATAGACAGCAGCCCACCAGGCTCCCCTGTTCCTAGGATTCTCCAGGCAAGAACACTGGAGTGGGTTGCCGTTTCCTTCTCCAATGCCTGAAAGTGAAAAGCTGGAGAGGGTGTGGAGAAAAGGGAACCCTCTTACACTGTTGGTGGGAATGCAAACTAGTACAGCCACTATGGAAAACAGTGTGGAGATTTCTTAAAAAACTGGAAGTAGAACTGCCATATGACCCAGCAATCCCACTTCTGGGCATACACACTGAGGAAACCAGATCTGAAAGAGACACGTGCACCGCAATGTTCATCGCAGCACTGTTTATAACAGCCAGGACATGGAAGCAACCTAGATGCCCATCAGCAGATGAATGGATAAGGAAGCTGTGGTACATATACACCATGGAATATTACTCAGCCGTTAAAAAGAATTCATTTGAATCAGTTGTAAAGAGATGGATGAAACTGGAGCCCATTACACAGAGTGAAGTAAGCCAGAAAGATAAAGACCAATACAGTATACTAACACATATATATGGAATTTAGATAGATGGTAGCGATAACCCTATATGCAAAACAGAAAAAGAGACACAGAAGTACAGAACAGACTTTTGAACTCTGGGGGAGAACGTGAGGGTGGGATGTTTTGAAACAGCATGTATATTATCTATGGTGAAACAGACCACCAGCCCAGGTGGGATGCATAAGTCAAGTGCTCGGGCCTGGTGCACTGGGAGGACCCTGAGGAGTCAGGTGGAGAGGGAGGTGGGAGGGGGGATCGGGATGGGGAATACGTGTAACTCTATGGCTGATTCATGTCAATGTATGACAAAACCCACTGAAATGTTGTGAAGTGATTGGCCTCCAACTAATAAAATAATATTTAAAAAAATAAATAAATAAATTTAAAAAAGTAAAAAAAAAAAAAAAAAGAAAAGTGAAAGTGAAGTCATTCAGTCGTGTCCGACTCTTCCCGACCTCATGGACTGCAGCCTACCAGGCTCCTCCATCCATGGGATTTTCCAGGCAAGAGTACTGAAGTGGCGTGCCATTGCCTTCTCTGCTGCAAACGTACTAGGTTGCTTCACCTGTGTGATTCTTTGTGACCCCAGGGACTGTAGCCTGCCAGGCTCCTCTGTCCCTGGAATTCTCCACGCAAGAATGGGTTGCTGTTTCATCTTCCAGAGGATCTTTCTGACCTACGGATCAAACCCACGTTTCTTACATCTCCTGCATTCCAAGGTGGGTTCTTTAACACTAGCGCCACCTGGAAAGCCTTAGTTTAGGATGTATCAAAACAGTTCTGCTTCATCACAACTTATTCTAACCCAATGAGCCAGTAAGGGATCACAGATTTTGAGTGATCCTGCTTCACCAAACTCTATTAAATCTTACAGAAGACTCTTTCCTGACCAATAAACAGTGAGACTTACTTTGTCCATCTGTGTACAGATCTATATACTACTTCTCCCTTACCCAGAAGGTAAATTTTCACTCTTTCAGTAGCCCAATCACTAAGACATTTCTCTATTACTTAAAAATCTTGAATTCCTTGATTTCTTGAATCTTTAATAACTTCAGTGAAATTTTCAGCAGTGATTTTTCTCCCTTACCTGCAAAGTTAGTGAATTTTGTAATGTTTTTTAGTTCTTGAGTGTTATTTATTTGTTTTTAATAAGATGGATTCTAAAATCCTATTTAGGTCTATAAGTCCATGAATCTGTTTCTGAAGGAGCCACAATCAATGCCACATGTTAATCACTCTTTGAAAGCCACTACGTGAATATCTATGGTCCCAGATAATTGAAGACATTCTGCTATACCTCATCTCAGTTTCTTTGCTTGGCATTACCGCCTTGCCTCTGAGAGAGTTCCCTTCCTAGACACTGTTGCTTAGATCATTTCTCACTCACTCACTCATTCTTTTCCATTCCTAGCCTGTGCTGGGAGGAGCTGCAAATACTAGCTTCAAAACATTATGCGTTTCATAAAGGAAATAGACTGAAATCATCACCTGGGATGGATCTGGACCTGGACCTTCAAGTACCCAACCTCACCTGACTTAATTTCCTCTCCTGGAAGGAGTAGTCATAGTTTGTACCCTCTCTCCCTGTCCTTCTAACGACAAAATCAAACAATTCAGAGACTTCAGAGTCAAACTCATTTCACAGGGGAAAAACCATGACTCAGAAAGATGAAGTGCAACATACTAGGCTGCAACACTACCCAGTACAAGGTTAAGGCTAGACTATGGATTTTCCAATTAGAATTAGAATTTTCCAATTCCCAAAGCAGGGTTCCTCTCATGGATCTTTTCTCCTTCTCCCTGTTCATTTGATTTTTATCTAGTATCATTTTTTTGTTGTTGTTTTTTTAGTTTACATTGTCTCGAGGTGGTTGTTTTTTGAAGAAGAAATATATGACCTCTCACTCATCCTTCAACTCTGTAAACATAAGACCACTGGGAAGAGACAGATGCATTAGATGGACGTTACTATAATGATTCTAATTCCAAGAAACACCAGTTGAGAGAGCAAGAGTTTTCTTTACTTCCTTACTCTGTCCTAGTCTTCCACTGAACACAAGCTTACAGAAGATGAACTATGAACCAGGGCTAGAAATAAGTCGCACATTGGTTATTATATAACAATTTCATGCTGTTACGGAGTAAATAGGAAACCATGCACAATAAGAGAAGTTTAAAAAAGGTGCTGTAGTTACTCAGAGGAAAAAGACCGAAAAGAACTGGGCTCTATGAAACTTCCTTTTGATGGGGCCTTGGAGTATAGAAGGAGGAGGGTATGAAGAACAGAGGCAGGAGAAGTGAAAAGAGAAGAGCGCTGAAGACAAACTGCTGAAATTATTCAAAACAAAGTGATCCATGGGACTTCCCTGGTAAGACTCCGTGCTTCCACTCTATGGGCCACTGGTTCAGCTCCTGGTCAAGAAACTAAGATCCCACACGCCACACAGTGTGGTGAAACAGAACAAAACAACAGTGATCCAGAGGAAGAAACATGCAGGAGACAAAAGCAGGGAAGAACGTGGAAGAAAAGACAAAAAAAAAAAAAAAAAAAAAAAAGACATCTTTAGTCCATTTGGTGCTTGGTCTTTACAAATGAATCCATCCAAGTCCCTAAACATCCTCTTCGCTCCCTTTCCTCCTCGACTTCCCCCGTCACCCCACCAGCAATCTCTTGACCTTTCTGAGGTCTCTTCTGTGGTATGACAATCTATTCACTGGTTCCTATCTTTGGCTACACTGAAAATAATCTTACAGAATTTTAGGAAAGTCTTATTTTCTTCACAATCTGTTCAGCTCTCCTCATTTCTAATTTTCCTAGGACCCATCATACTTAGTGGTGTTCTTTATTCACTTCCTTTTTTCTCTGTATTTATTTATTGGATTGTATTCATTATGTACATAATGGGTTAGTACACTCTCACCATAAAAGTTAAATAGATACAGAAGATAATAGAGTAAGTCTAGAGAGAAAGTGAAAGTCACTCAGTCATATCCAACTCTTTGCGACCCCATGGACTATACAGTCCATGGAATTCTCCAGGTCAGAATACTGGAGTGGGTAAACTTTCTCTTCTCCAGGGGATCTTCCCAACCCAGGGATCGAACCCAGGTCTCCCACATTGCAGGTGGATTCTTGACCACTTGAGCCACAAGGGAAGCCAGAGAATACTGGAGTGGGTAACCTATCCCTTCTCCAGGAGATCTTCCTGACCCAGGAATTGAACCAGGGTCTCCTGCGTTGCAGGTGGATTCTTTACCAACTGAGTTATTAGAGAAGATGTGAGAGCCTTGCATTAACCCATACTACCATTCATCTCCTCACAGTCAGCATTATTAACCAACACTTTTTGATTTTTACTTCTACTCTACATTTTTTTATACTTCTCTTTCTGAGAGTAAATGCCCTAAGGATGCACAGGCTTCCCTGGTAGCTCAGATGGTAAAGAATCCGCCTGCAATGTGGGAGAGCTGGGTTCCATCCCTGGGTTGGGAAGATCCCCTGGGGAATGGAACGGCTGCCCACTCCAGTATTCTGGTCTGGAGAATTCCAAGGACTGTACAGTCGCAAAGAGTCGGACATGACTGAGCGACTTTCAGTTTCATGGATGCCCAAATTAAGTCTAAACTTCTTAGCCTTACCCACAAGATGGCATATTTCCCTCTCATCCTAATCTATTCCATTTCCAGCCATCAGCCTTGGACACACTGAACTTCCCACAATATTCAAAATATGGCCTTATTCTCACTTTTATGCTTACTTACATGCACTTCCTGCATTATTAAATACCTTTTTCCATAATTTTGACTTCCTAAAATGGAGCTGGTCACTCTGTCCACATTAACACCTTCAAAACTTCCTGTCTAGCCGTCCACCACCACATTTATAATGTGTAAGATGATTGTTAAATGAACTCTCTCTTCCCTACAGGATGTTAGGTTTTTGAAAACAGAATGTATGTTTCCCAGCTTTGTATTCCTGGCACCCAGGAAAGTACCTGGCAAATCTAAGATACCAAATAAATGTTGAATTCCTACATGGGAGATAGAGAATGAAAGAATTTCTTTTGGGCAATATGGCTGTATAGTCTAGAGACATGGTCACAATTCTAGAGGAAGACCACGTTGTTCTGTGGGCACTCTCTCACCCACTCACACCCCATGTGGCGGTCAGAATGATATTTCACCAACTGCTGCCTTGCAGTTGTTGAAATTGCACATGTCTAGGATATAATCACATCTTGTTAGTCCCTAAAACTTTGAACCTATTTTTCATTCTAGGTGACATGTCTGAATTCTGCAGATTTCCTTCTGGTGAGAACATTGAGTGCTTTAACACTTTGAGAGCAGGTGCTGAGCTGTTGTTATTCCAGGTCATGCAAAACAGAGATTCTACAAATTCAGAAGTAGTGAGATGGGGGTATGACTGGCGGGCTACTGTGATGACTTCATGTTCAAGTATAAAGAGGAGACCGTGTTCCCAATGAAAGAACAGAAGATGAAGTCATCATTTTTGGCTGTGTTTGGGAACTGAAGTTGACCGACTATATAGTGGGATATTCAATATCCTAAATACGATAGGGAATGAAACTGATTCATCAGATGCTAAGGAAGAAATTGAGCCCCTCATGTTTCAGAAGTGGCATTTCTCATGCTTCCTACTGTGCCTGCTGCCCTGGCATCTTATATTTCAGTGACTGAGTTTTCAAAGAAAGATTTGTCTTTAAAGGAAGCCATGTGGTATAAACTGTTATCAATGTATTACACAAAAGGTAAAAACTTTACAAGAGAGCAAAGGGTAATGGATGTAGCTTCATTCTAGTTCTGTTACTCACTAGTCATCAGACCTTGGGCAACTTATATAATTGTTCTGTGCCCATTTTCTCATTGGTGAAATGGGGATAATAGTAATATATACCTCATGAAGTCATTGAGTTTAAATGAATATACACCTGTGTGCGTGCATGTTAAGTTGCATCCGACTCTTTGTGACACAATGGACTGTAGCTTGCCAGGCTCCCCTGTCCAAGGGATTATCCAGGCAAGAATACTGGAGTGGGTTGCCATGCCCTTCTCCAGGGGATCTTCTCAACCCAGGGATTGACTTGCGTCTCTTATGTCTCCTGTATTGCAGGCAGATTTTTTTACCACTGAGCCCCCAGGGAAGCTTAAATAGATACATATAAAGCACTTAATACATGACAAATAGTTATCTATTATAAGCTAGATACTTACATTATTCTTTTATTATTGAGCTTCCCTCATAGCTCAGTTGGTAAAGAATCCACCTGCAATGCAGGAGACCCCGGTTCAATTCCTGGGTTGGGAAGATCTGCTGGAGAAGGGATAAGCTACCCCCTCCAGTATTCTTGGGCTTCCCTTGTGCCTCAGATAGTAAAGAATCTGCCTGCAACGCGGGAGGCCTGGGTTTGATCCTTGGGTTGGGAAGATCCCCTGGAGAAGAGAAAGACTACCCACTCTAGTATTCTGGCCTGGAGAATTCCATGGACTGTGTAGTCCATGGGGTTGCAAAGAGTTGGACATCACTGAGCAATTTTCACTATATTATTCTTTTAGATAATGTATTTATAATCATTAAGAGTTAGATCTGTGGATTATGATCAATGTAGGCTTGCATCTTGACTATTTAATAGCTACATGAACTTGGCAAATTAACTGCTGATTCTGAATTTTCTCACCTGTTCAATGAAAATGATAAAAGCATCTAAAGGACAAGACTTGTGAAACTTAAATGAAATAGCATATGGAATTGTCTGGCATGATTTCTAGTATATCTGAGTGCTCATTAATAATATTTATAATACTCTCTATGTATCATTCAGTAACTGAGACTCCACGGATAAAAAGATTCATCTCAAAGAAACCCAGTCTAGGATGGGAAGTGAGAGGACAGTTCTGGTGCAGGATATAATTGGTTTCATTTCTTCTGATACTGTCCATCCAAATCAGTGTTGGGAGAGAGGGAGAAGAAGGACACAGCTGTACATGGAATCCTTCCATTTAAACCTATTTGCAGGTCAAGATTGATTCAGGCAAACAGAAGGTGATATGGATACAGGCTGTACAGAGTAGTAGAAAGATTTATAGGTTGAGACTATGGGGAATGTTTCTGATATCTAAGTTATTGTAACCTAGGTCAAATAGCACTGGCTATCTGGACTTCAGTAAAATATAAAGCTAGATAATATTTCTGATTGATACATTTTTGAGCCCTTTATGTTTTTTATATAATTTTGAATAATGAACTCTGAGCATAGTAATTTTTCTGTACAGCATAACAATCAAATATTCTAATTTGACAATTGCCTCTTGATGAAAATCTTTCCAGATGAGAATCTACTAATTTTACCTCCCAGCATTAGTAAACAAAACCTAACCAGTGTTTTCAAGCTGTTATCATAGATGGGTTTTTCAACCTGACATCATTATTACCACTCGTTTCTGACTTCAATCCCAGCTACAGAGGGCAGTTCCGTGCTGGTTTAGATTTACCCACACATTAATGGAGTCTCATTTTAGACTCATTTTATGTCACTGTTTGCATTCTCCTTCAAGTCCTTCTCTGATGCTCGAAGAATCTGCTCAGCCTAGTGTAAGCGCAGGCTGGCTAAGCAGAGTATTAAGGCGGTTTCCTTGTTGTTTTAGTTGCTAAGCCATATCACACTGTTTTGTGACCCCATGTACTAGGGCCCGTCAGGACCCTCTGTCTACGGAATTTCACAGGCAAGAATATTGGAGTGGTTGCCACTTCCTTCCCCAAGGGATCTTCCTTGATAGAGATCAAACCCTTGTCTCCCACCTCTCCTGCATTGCAGGCCGATTCTTTATCACTTAGCCTCCATGGAAGTGTTGATGCCCCCTAAATAATCTTCAATTAACAGAGACTGTGAATAAATAAACATTCTAGATTTCTCTTCTGTTAATAGGAAATTTGGGGAGGTATTCTGTATGTTTCTCTGCAGATCATGGGGGTAACAAGCCCCCAGTGCCCACAGTGGTAACTTCGCTAAGTCACTTTCTATTGATGCTTCTGTGCTCTGCTTCTTCCTTCTTGCTTTCTGGGATCATTATCCAAATACATTACCAGTCCTCAAATCTTATCTCAGTCTCCTCTTTTGACAGAATTTGAATGAAAGTACTTGAGATCATCATTCCAAACAACAATGGCAGCTGCAATTTTGGAGACATGCAGATTTACCTGGTGTGATCCAGGATCCAATGGGTCCCAATTTTTTTAAATTAATTTTTAATTAAAGGATAATTGCTTTACAGAATTTTGTTGTTTTCTGTCAAACCTCAAGATGAATCAGCCATGTTGATTGCAGTATACATATATCCCCTCCCTTTTGAACCTCCCTCCCATCTCCCTCCCCATCCCACCCCTCTAGGTTGACACAGAGCCTCTGTTTGAGTTTCCTGAGACAGACAGAGAAGTCCTGTTGGCTATCTATTTTACATATGGTAATGTAAGCTTCCATGTTACTCTCCTCATACATCTCAACCTCTTCTCCGCTCTCCCCATGTCCATAAGTCTATTCTCTATGCCTGTTTCTCCATTGCTGCCCTGCAAATAAATTCTTCAGTACCATTTTTCTAGATTCCATATATATGTGTTAGTATACAATACTTATCTTTCTCTCTCTGTCTCTCGGTCCCAATTTGAAGTCCTAGAACATGCTTTCTCATTTTCTTAAGAACAGAATCTCTTTCTTTTTTGGCGTCTTCCATGTCTTCAGAATTTATCAACAAATACAGAGCTAAAGAAGCCTGGTTTGCTCACCATTATGAAAATAAATTCTCACTCATAAAATCAATTATATATCATTGACTTTATTCAAAGTTTTGCCTATAATTTCTTTATCACTAAAGTAAAAAGCATAGGCATCTCAGTGTGCACCTTATTACTCATAACAATAACAATAAAATCATTTCCATTTGCTCAGTTTCTCTCTTATACAGGATCTATTTTAATTACTTTATGCTTTATATTCCTAATTCTTTTAACAATTCATACAAAAAATGAATTTTAGTAATAAAACTGAATTTAAGCTAAGTTAACTGCAAGAATGAAAGAGCTGTAGATAATAAAATCATAGTGATTTTCTCTTTTTACTCAGGAATGTCAGAATCTAATACATATGATTAAATTTTTCTCATTCATGTATCACTACAGAGGTCTTGTCCATCTTTTTTTGCTAAATTTATTTCTAAGTATTTTGTGGTTTTATTTTTATGCTACTGTAAATTTTTTATTTGTTTGTTTGAGTTTGCTGCCCTGACTGGCACCTCCAGAGTAATGTTGGATATAACAGGCAAGAGCAAACTTTCCTTGTTGCCACTTAAGAAGAAACAATTCAAAGTTTCATTAAGTGGAATGTTAGCTGAGAGTTTTTTTGTATTTTCTCTTTATCAGACTGAGGTTATTGATATGTCTCCCAGCAGTCTTGATTCTAGCTTGTCCTTCATTCAGCCCAGCATTTCGCATGGTCTACTCTGCATATAAGTTAAATAAGCAGGGTGACAATATACAAACTTGATGTACTCCTTTCCCTATTTGGAACCAGTCTGTTGTTCCATGTCCAGATCTAACTGTTGCTTCTTGACCTGCATACAGATTTCTCAGGAGGCAGGTAAGGTATTCCCACCTCTTTAAGAATTTTCCACACTTTGTTGTGATCCACAAGTTTAAACATTCTTTGACATTACCTTTCTTTGGGATTGGGATGAAAACTGACCTTTTCCATTGCCTGTGGAAATGCTGGACTCGATGAAGCACAAGGGGGAATCAAAATTGCCGGGAGAAGTATCAATAACCTCAGATATGCAGATGACACCACCCTTATGGCAGAAAGTGAAGAAGAACTAAAGAGCCTCTTGATGAAAGTGAAAGAGGAGAGTGAAAAACTTGGCTTAAAGTTCAACATTCAGAAAACTATCATCATGGCATTGGGTCCCATCACTTCATGGCAAATAGATGGGGAAACAGTGACAAACTTTATTTTTTGGGCTCCAAAGTCACTGCAGATGGTGACTGCAGCCATGAAATTAAAAGACACTTGCTTCTTGGAAAAAAACCTATGACCAATCTAGACAGCATATTAAAGCAGAGACATTACTTTGCCAACCAAGGTTCACCTAGTCAAAGCCATGATTTTTCCAATAGTCATGTATGGATGTGATAGTTGGACTATAAAGAAAGAGCACCAAACAATTGATGCTTTTGAACTGTGGCAATGGAGAAGACTCTTGAGAGTCCCTTGGACTGCAAGGAGATCCAACCAGTCCATCCTAAAGGAGATCAGTCCTGGGTGTTCATTGGAAGGACTGATGTTGAAGCTGAATCTCCAGTACTTTGGCCACCTAATGTGAAGAGCTGACTCATTGGAAAAGACCCTGATGCTGGGAAAGATTGAGGGCAGGAGAAGGGGATGACAGAGGATGAGATGGTTGGATGGCATCACTGACTCGATGGACATGAGTTTGATCAAGCTCCGGGTGTTGGTGGTGGACAGGGAAGCCTGGCATGCTGCAGCTCATGGGGTCACAAAAAGTCGGACACAACTGAGTGACTGAACTGACTTTATAAGACTGGGAAAGATCTCTTCCTTCCTAGTTCTTTGAGTTATGGCCATAAAACATCATTATATTATGTCAAACAGTTTTTCTGCATCTATTCAGATGATAACATTGTTTGTTTTCAATTATTCTAATAAGATGATGAATTAAACTGATTAATTTTTCAAATTTGGACAAACCTTGAATTTCTAGTAAAATAGCTTAGTCATTTTATGTTGCTTAGGGTAAAATAACCTAGTCATTTTATGTTGTTAGTTTATATACTGAGAGATTTGATATGTTAATATTTTGTTAAGATCTTGCATCTATGTTCCTGACAGAGATTGTTGTGATATTTTATTTTTTCTTTTTGAAAGAAAGCCATATTGCTGGCTTCTCACAATGATTTGGGAAGAGTTCTTTCCTTCTCTATATTCTGAAAGAATTTATATAAGATTGGTACTATGTCTTCCATAACTGTTGATTGGAGTCACTTCTACACTATCTGGACCTAGAGTTTTCTGTGTGTGTAGGTATGTATATATTCCTCTGTAGTGTGTGTGTGTGTATGTGTGTATATATATACATATATATATATCCTAATTATTTGCCATTTCTGGAGCCCTTTATTATTTCCTATACATATGAATTTCTGTCTGGTATAACTTCCTTTGGTTCAAAAATTTCCTTTGACTTTATTTATTTAATTTCTGGTAGTTCAGGCTTGCTAACAACAAATAATCCACTTTTTTGCTTTGCTGAAAATATCTTCATATCACATTTGCTTTTCCAAAATATTTTCATTGGATATAGAATCCTGTTTCAGCAGAGTTTTGTTTGACTTTTAGTTAGTTTTGTTATTTCTTAGGCTGTCTAAAAGATATTTTCCCATTATTTTCTGGCTTCCATTTTTTCCACTGAGAAATCACCCATAATTTGCATTGTTTGTTCACTAAATACATTTTTCTTCATTTTCTTTGTTGTCTTTCAAGTTTTTAATTCTGGTTTTAATACATGTACTTATGATATGCCTAGATATTATTTTCTTTGTATTTTTTTTTCTGCTTTGCATTTCTGAGTTTCTTAAGGATTTGAAAGTCAGTGTTTTTAATGAAATTTGAGCTGTTACTTATTTGAATTTTTTTTCACTCATTCTCATTTTCTTTTTTCTTTAGGATTTTAATTAAACATTTGTAATACCCTTTGATATTTTTCCATATACTCTTGCATTGCTCTTAACATTTCTTCAAGCCTTTTCTTTCTTCCTATTAGATCATCCCTATTTGCTTCAAGCTCATTAAAACTTTCTTATACCATTTTCAGTTTTCTGTAAAGCTCAGATGGTAGATCTTTCAAAGTTTAGTTATTATATTGAATACATTTTAATTGTAGATTTTCTATTTTCTTTTCTATTTTCTACTTCTTTGCTAGATTCTTCATCTGTCTAATAATAAGATTATATTTTGCTTTTAGCTCTTGAGATTATTCAGCCTCTCTCTTAAAGTTCCTATTTGCTAAATAAAAACTCAAAGCTATCTCAAAGTCTGTTTATATTGACTTCATTTTTCTTGTTTTCTAGTTGTGTTATTTCACACTTAGAAAACTGGGTGATAGGATTTAGATATATCAGAATTTGTTATTTTTCCCTTAAGATTATAGATTTTTGTTCAAACAAGCAGCTTAATTACTACTTATCCTAAACTTGTATTAAGTTTATGCTTATATTTATTTTATGCTTTGTTAGGACATATCTGTATAAGGCCTAAGTGTTTCTCAAGCTTCTCTAACTTGGTTAGATTTAACATCTAAGTTCTTTACTTCTGTGTATATTATCAAAACTTCAGTTCAGTTCAGTTGAGTCACTCAGTTGTGTCCGACTCTTTGCGACCCCATGGACTGCAGCATGCCAGGCACCCCTGCCCATCACCACCTCTCAGAGTTTACTCAAACTCATGTCCATTGAGTCAGTGATGCCATCCAACCATCTCATCCTCTGTCATCCCCTTCTCCTCCTGCCTTCAATCTTTCCCAGCAGCAGAGGCTTTTTCAATGAGTTAGTTCTTCACATCAGGTGGCCAAAGTATTGGAGTTTCAGCTTCAGCATCAGTCCTTCCAATGATTAATTTCCTTTAGGATTGACTAGTTGGATCTCCCTGCAGTCCAAGTGACTCTCAAGAGTCTTCTCCAATGCCACAGTTCAAAAGCATCAATTGTTTGGTGCTCAGCTTTCTTTATAGTCCAACACTCACATCCAAACATGACTATAGGAAAACCCATAGCTTTGACTAGACAGACCTTTATTGGAAAAGTAATGTTTCTGCTTTGTAATATGCTGTCTAGGTTGGTCATAAGTTTCTTCCAAGGAGCAAGTGTCTTTTAATTTCATGGCTGCAGTCACCATCTACAGTGATTTTGGAGCCCCCGAAAATAATCTCTCACTGTTTCCATTGTTTCCCCATCTATTTGCCGTGAAGTGATGGGACCGGATGCCATGATCTTAGTTTTCTGAATGTTGAATTTTAAGCCAACTTTTTCACCCTCCTCTTTCACTTTCATCAAGAGACTCTTTAATTCTTCTTCATTTTCTGCCATAAGAGTGGTGTTACATGCATATCTGAGGTTATTGATATTTCTCCCGGCAATCCTGATTCAAGCTTGTGCTTCCTTCAGCCCAGCATTTCTCATAATATACTCTGCATATAAATTAAATAAAATTGTCACCCTGAGGTGACAATATACAGCCTTGACATACTCCTTTCCCTATTTGGAACCTGTCTGTTGTTCCATGTCCAGTTCTAACTGTTGCTTCCTGAACTGAATACAGATTTCTCAAGAGGCAGGTCAGGTGGTCTGGTATTCCCATCTCTTTAAGAATTTTCCACAGTTTGTTGTAGTCCATACAGTCAAAGGCTTTGGCTTAGTCAATAAAGCAGAAGTAGATATTTTTCTGGAACTCTCGTGCTTTTTCGATGATGTTGGCAATTTGATCTCTGGTTCCTCTGCCTTTTCTGAACATACTTTGAACATCTGGAAGTTCATGGCTCATTTACTGTTGAAGCCTGGCTTGCAGAATTTTGAGCATTACTTTACTAGTATGCGGGATGAGTGCAACTATGCAGTAGTTTGAGCATTATTTGGCATTTCCTTTCTTTGGGATGATCAAAGCTCAGTTTTAGAAATGTCAGTCTAGAGTAGACTTACTTAGACAGGAATCAGTAAACTATGGCCTGTGAGTTAAACCTGACTCAAAATGTAGTTATTTTGTAAATAAAGGTATGTCGAAACACAGTCACACCCACTCATTTATATGTTATCTATGGAAGCTTTTATACCACAAAAGCAGCATTAAGTAGTTGCAATAGAGACCATATGGACCAGAAACACTAAAATATTTGCTCTCTGGCTCTTTACAGAAAAACTTGCTTGATGTCTGCTGTTGGACAAGATCCACACTGTTACAGCATGGTCTTTCTGATGTCTCAGCTGAATGCTCAGGATATAAAAACAAGGCTTTTCTACTCTGGCTGGATTTGGGGCATCAATGTCTTCCCAAAGCCTGCAACCTTCAGTCTCTCTGTTTTGTCCTCATCTCTTTGGTGCTTGCTTCCTTATAAGCTAACCATTGTATCTTCCTGAGCTTGGTAAGCTCAGCTCTTGGCCAGAGACTTCGCAGAAGCACCTGTTAAATTTCTGGGGTCCCCACTCAGCTCAATTCCCTCCTCACTGGTGCCTTTCCTTACAGATTCCAGTGGATGCAGCAACTCTTGACTCTGATTTCTGCTCTAATTTCAGTGGGAACTCTTTGATCTGCTGATTCTTCGGCTCCTTCTGTTATACTTGAGGAAACTGTTGCCAGGCAGAGACCCAGAACTGTTATGCAACATGCTTCATAAGTTTTCCTTCTTTCAAGAACTGCAGGCTTGCAGTATTTGTTGTCCAATATCTGAAACAGTTATCTCATGTGTTCTGTCCAATGTTAAAGTGTTATATATAGTCACAAACATAAGTTCCTCTACGGCTGTCACTTTACCATGTATATATATATATTTGCAAATGCATATGACTGACAAAACATGAAACATTTTTGCCTTTTAATAGATGTTGAGCCAGTTAGGGGCTTCCCTGGTAGCTCAGCTGTTAAAGAATCTGCCTGCAGTGCAGGAGACCCTGGTTCAATTTCTGGGTCAGAAAGATCCCCTAGAAAAAGGATAGGCTACCCACTCCAATATTCTTGGGCTTCCCTGGTGGCTCAGACCCTAAAGAATCTGCCTGCAATGTGGGAGAACTGGGAGCCAGTTAGAGGATTATACTCAAATTAGGTTATTAGAGAACTGCCTGTGTAGAATAGGCTTGATTTTAGGATAATGCATCACTCTATTCTTCGTCTTAGAAGCTGCAAAGAATTTCTTCTGCTGCCCTCCATATCCTTGACATCCTACAGGGTAAATCAAATAGTAGATTAACCAATAGTGCATCATCTGTTATTATTTTACTCTGTTTACATATTCTGAATCATTTTTTAATATTCATCTCTCTCTCTTCCTCTGGTTTCCTCCTTTCCTTCCTTCACTACAATATTCATAGATTGACTCTGAACACTTCCAATTTTATTGTTTTTGGTAGAATATGAAGCATAGTATTTATCAGAGAAATTTATTTCACTATACTCTGTCTCTCCACTGCATACAAAGAATGACCTCTTGTAATCTATCTTTTTACACTAGTTAGTGTTATTTTGGTGGAACACTCTTCCGGAGTTTGGAGTTATAAGAAAGCGTTTACTTCTTTATTCAACCAAACTGAACTTTCTCCATTAAAGGGTCACATTTTTGATAGTAAAAAATCAGATCACTAGGGGTTGTATCTATAGCTATTAGAATATCCAAGCAATTAAAAGAATGGTATTTAATGAAATGATACTCATCAGTTTATAATTGGATGCATGCTTGTTGAGAATATATTCAATACATACGTTATAGCTATAAACAACCTCCAAAGATGAGAAAGGCTTAATAAATCTTGGAATAACTGGTTTCTGCTGTCACTTTCTTTGCTAAGGAAAATTATACTTATATTAAGTTGGACTTCAGATAGATATTCACCATAGTTATTAGTAGTTATAATTACATGAACATATACTTAGAGTGTTCATACTTTTAAATGTTTCTTTCTGGTTACATTTCACATAAAGGACCTACATTCAAATAACCCTTTCATATACTGGAGGCTATAATTAAGTCAAAGTTGTACATAAAATTAAAAATAAAAGAGAAGCCTTTAAAATAGAAGTGCTAATAAGACCTTAAGTGAACTTTCCTAACTGTCTTAACTGTAGGAACTAGCTGACTTTTATCTATAAAAAGGGTAGATAACTGGTTTACCAGTTAAGTTACATTCTGCTGCAAGTAATAGACACCCAAATAACGGTGGCTTTAAAATAATATATTTTTCACATAGCAAGATGCTGAAGTGTGATTCTAGGATCAATAACATCATCAAGTGGGTCAATAACATCATCAAGAACTAAAGTTTTTCCCTTCTTCCTGCTCTGCTGCTCTTGATACATTGGTTTATGCCCTTAAATATACCCCCTCATAGTTTGAAGTAAGATATAGAGACAGTAGGTCTCACATTTACTTCACTCTCAAGTTGCTTCAACTCCAATCTGTTTGGAATTTTTCAAAGAACGTACAGAACTGGAACTTGATCTGGTGGTGATGGCAGCTTAGTGATTTTAGCCACGAAGTCGTGTTTGACTTTTCCAACCTCATGGGCTCTAGGTCCTCTGTCCATGGGATTTCCCAGGCAAGAATGCTGGAGTGGGCTGTCTTTTCCTTTTCCAGGGGATCTTCTTGACCCAGAGACCAAACCCTCATCTCCTGCGCTGAAGATGGATTCTTTACTACTGAGTAACCAGGGAAGCTAGAATCTGATCTAGAACCAGTTTAAAAGGTATAAACATAAGATTACAGTATCAAAGTAGGCTTGGTTTTGTGGTTAGCAGTAGTTGATCAATATTTGTGATATTTCTCTATTCCTAATGCATACTGGTACATGTTTATCAACTGAATCTCTGGGGGGAAAAATCCCTGATTTGTAGCATATGTCAATTTCCATAGTGTAAAGTTGGATTTACACTCCCACTGTGGCCAGTTTTAAACTATAAACATGATGCCATTGAATGAAGAACTGAGAAGAGATGGATGGTAGCACATTCTTGAAAAAGTGTAGTTTTATTATACAAATGCAATTAATATAAAACTAAAGAACTTGGATTATAGTTAATAGTAAAATCATTAAAAAGCAATGAGTTTTGATTATTGATTGCCTTCAATTATTAATTGCCTTAAGTTAATAGGCTTTATTTCTAAACAATGGCTGTATTTAATAAGTGATTTACAAAATTTCTGAAAATTTAATACCCAACTCTTCTGAACAAATATGAGCCATCTCCAGCATGCCACTGTCTCCCCATCAGTCATCTCGTTTTTGCCTTTATTAAAATTATAGCCCTATACCATGTACATATATAAAAGGGTAAAGATTTTATTAAACATTATACAAAAAGAAATATTACAATTTCATTCAATATGCAAGTAGATTAAACTTTATTATATTTATTATCCAAGTCAGAAAATTGAGCAATAACTCAAGAACACTAAAATATTTCATAAACTAAAACAGAATGAAAAGGCACAAATAAGAAAGTCTTGCTGTGTTTTTTAACAGATACTAGCTCAAAAGAAAAAGAAACTGACATCTTGAATAAACCTCAGACTCAGAAATCTTAAATTGTGAGTCAATTTCCTCAAGCTAGCTCTGTTTGCTGTGTGTTCTGGTCAAGACCTACTGCACTGCAGGTGTAGCTTTTTCTCAGAAAATAAGGAAGTGATAACAGGTAAACTGGAAGGTCTCATCTAGTTTTAAACTTTGCCATTGTGATTTGGAAAAAAAAAAAAAAAAACTTTCTGCATGTCTTTGAATATAGCTCTTTTGAACTTCCTATTTTCAACTTACAAAAAGGATGTGAGTAATGAAAAAGGCCCTCAATAAATGATTTGGGGGGGACTTACCTGATGATTCAGTGGCTAAGACTCTGAGCTCCCAAAGCAAGGGGCCCAGGTTTGATCCCTCGTCAGAGAACTAAATCCCACAGGCTTCAACTAAGAGCTTGCATGCCCCAGGCCTCAACTAAAAGATTCCATGGCCACAGTGAAGATCCTGCGCCCCGCAACTAAGACCTGGCACAGCCAAATAAGTAAATACATATCGGGGAAAAAAAAAAAAAAACACTATTTGTTTAATTTATGTTAAATACTTTCACTAGGTATTATATTACTGTTTTTGTTGCTAACATGTATATTATTGCCTTATATGCTTACTTTTCCTCCCAAAACTCTTAGGTTTGTGAAAGGCAAATTTTAGGAGAGAGAGAGGCAAGGAAAGTGAAGGTCTACAGTCTTAGAGGGACATCAGATCTGAGTTTAAAGGAAGGTGAAGATCACTATTTGTATAGCCTTGGAAAGAATATCCAAGTAATGTCTCTGAGTGTCCATGTTGTCAGGTCTTTAGAATGTTTTGAGAATTAAGTGAACTAAATCACTTAATAGGCTTTCAAGAAATGGTAGCTAAAATATATGTACCTTTTCTGTATCCAAAGCACCTAACACTATGCTTGGCCCATATTAGAAACTTACTATTTGCTGAACACATAAGTGGATGAAAGAATGAATAAAATGAAACCTTCAAACTATGAATTAGAAAATTAGTTAATCTTGCCTAGAACTGGTCCAGACATCCTTTTGAATCTGCAGTCACTCACCTTTGTGAACTGTGAAGAATAGGGTAGAAGATTTCAGATCCTTTGATAGTTCTGTAAATCCATTTTCTGAATTTTAATTTTTTCCTTTGATAAAACCAAACTTGAAAGACCTGAAATCTAGGATGCTTTCAAATTCTGAAGCCCATCCAGATTCTATTCTATGCTTTTAATCATAATCACTATTGTAAAGATGCCAAAGTCTTTGACTGTGTGGATCACAATAACTGGAAAATTCTGAAAGAGATGGACATACCAGACCACCTGACCTGCCTCTTGAGAAACCTGTACGCAGGTCAGGAAGCAACAGTTAGAACTGGACATGGAACAACAGACTGGCTCCAAATAGGAAAAAGAGTATGTCAAGGCTGTATATTGTCACCCTGCTTAACTTATATGCAGAGTACATCATGAGAAACTCTGGGCTGGAGGAAGCACAAACTGGAATCAATTGCCAGGAGAAATATCAATAACCTCAGATATGCAGATGACACCACCCTTACGGCAGAAAGTGAAGAAGAACTGAAGAGCCTCTTGATGGAAGAGAAAGAGGAGAGTGGTAAAGTTGGCTTTAAAGCTCAACATTCAGAAAAATAAGATTATGGCATCCAGTCCCATCACTTCATGGCAGATAGATGGGGAAACAGTGGAAACAGTGGCTGACTTTAGTTTTTTGGGCCCAAAATCACTGCAGATGGTGATTGCAGCCATGAAATTAAGACGCTTACTCCTTGGAAGGAAAGTTATGACCAACCTAGACAGCATATTAAAAAGCAGAGACATTACGTTGCCAACAAAGGTCCGTCTAGTCAAGGCTATAGTTTTTCCAGTGGTCATGTATGGATGTGAGAGTTGGACTATAAAAAAAGCTGAGCACCGAAGAATTGATGCTTTTGAACTGTGGTGTTGGAGAAGACTCTTGAGAGTCCCTTGAACTGCAAGGAGATCCAATCAGTCCATCCTAAAGGAGATCAGTCCTGGGTGTTCACTGGAAGGACTGATGCTGAAGTTGAAACTCCAATACTTTGGCCACCTCATGCAAAGAGCTGACTCATTGGAAAAAACCCTAATGCTGGGAAATATTGAAGGCAGGAGAAGGGGATGACAGAGGATGAGATGGTTGGATGGCATCATCGGCTCAATGCACATGGGTTTGGGTGAACTCCGGGAGTTGGTGATGAACAGGGAAGCCTGGCATGCTGCGGTTCATAGGGTCGCAAAGAGTTGGACATGACTGAGTGACTGAACTGAAGTATTGTAAAGAACTCAAATAGTACGTTAAAAGTCATTTTGGTATCTACTGATATTTAAAAACATTAGTCAAGAATCTAAATGTACATTGACAGAGGAATGAATAAAGAAGACGTGATGTATATATATACATATATTGGTATATATATATATATATATATATATATATATATGCAACAGAACATTACTCAGTCATAAAAGAAGAACAAAATAATGTTATTTGCAGCAACATGGATGGACCTAGACACAGTCATACTGAGTGAACTAAGTCAGACAGAAAAAGACAAATATCAGAAAATATCACTTATATGTGATATCTAAAAATAGGGTATAAATGAACTTATTTACAAAATATAAATAGAGTCACAAATGTAATAAATAAACTTATGGTTACAAGAGGGGAAGGAGGGAGGGATACATTGGGAGACTGGGGTTGACATATATACACTACTATATACAAAATAGATAACTAATAAGGACCTCCTGTATAGCACAGGGAACTTTACTCAATACTCTATAATCGCCTATATGGAAAAGAATCAGAAAAAGAGTGAATACATGTACATAGATAACTGATTCACTTTGCTGTATAGCAGAAAATAAATCAACTATACTCCAACAGAAATTAAAACAAAATAAACAGATAAAAAATTTTGAAAAAAGGAGTACCATCTTCTAGGTTTCCACAGAAGGAATGTTCAATCTATAGAAATCAGCAGGGTTAGAGAGTTCTAATCATTTTATCAGTAATAGACATCCAACAATTTGGTCAAAACTATAAATTGACATCCCAGAAAAATATCCATTTTACAATAGCTCAATCTGCAATTTCAGAGGCCTTACAGAAGCCACAGATTAGGTTAAAATCATTCAATGTACTCAGGTATGCTCATTTACACAGGAAAAAAATGAATTCCAGAAATCTCTTGGTAGTCAAATTTAGATTCCAATTTTACCTACTTTTAGACCAATTAAGAATAAGAAAAATATTTTACTTTACCTTTACTTATTCTTTGCCCAATCCTCTTTTTTTGTTCATGTAGAAACAATATTTTCATTTAAGTATCTTACCTATATTATTTTTTGTCTATGTTGAAGGTGAAAGTTAAGGTCACTCAGTCATGTCCAACTCTTTGCGACCCCATGGACTGTAGTTCGTGGAATTCACCAGGCCAGAATACTGGAGTGGGTAGCCTATCCCTTCTCCAGTGAATCTCCCTGATTCAGGAATCAAACCAGGGTCTCCTTCATTGCAGGCAGATTCTTTACCAACTGAGCTGAGGGAAGCCCCTTCTTCTATGTTAAGAATTTCTATTAACATTTCTTGCAGGCAGGTCTGATGGCAATGAATTCCCTTAGTTTTTATATATCTGGTTATGTCTGAAAAGTCTTTTTCTTTCACTTCTGAAGGATACTAGATGTAGAATTTTAGGTTTGCAGTTTTCACCAACACTCTACTTCTTGCCTGAATGATTTCTGAGAGGTGTATTGCAATTCTTATTCCTGTTTCTCTATAGGAAAGGTTTCCTCCATGTTCCCTGCCCCCTCAGGGTCTGTCAAGATTTTCTCTTTGTCTTTGGCTTCCTACAATTTAAATATGATATTCCTAAGAGGGGGTGGTGGTGGGGTGTGTGTTTGGTCTTTGACATTTATCCTGCTTCTTGTTCTCTCAGATTCTGAGATCTGCCATTGTTTGTTCCATTGATTTGAGAAAGTTCTCAGCCATTATTGCTTTAAATATTTTTTTACATTCGGTTCTCTTTTCTGGTATTCTAATTATAAATATGTTACATGTTTTGACATTATTTCACAGTTCTTGGATGATCTGGTTTTTTTTTCCCTTTTATTTTTATTCGTTGGAGGTTAATTACTTTACAATATTGTAGTGGTTTTTGCCATACATTGACATGAATCAGCCATGGATTTACATATGTTCCCCATGCTGATTCCCCCTCCCGCCTCCCTCCCCATCCCATCCCTCTGGGTCTTCCCAGTGCACCAGCCCTGAGCACTTGTCTCATGCATCCAACCTGGGCTGGTGATCTGTTTCACCCTTGATAGTATACTTGTTTCTATGCTGTTCTCTCTGAACATCCCACCCTCGCCTTCTCCCACAGAGTCTAAAAGTCTGTTCTGTACATCTGTGTCTCTTTTTCTGTTTTGCATACAGGGTTATCATTACCATCTTTTAAAATTCCGTATATATGCATTAGTATACTGTATTGGTCTTTATCTTTCTGGCTTACTTCACAGTATAATGGGCTCCAGTTTCATCCATCTCATTAGAGCTGATTCAAATGAATTCTTTTTAATGGTTGAGTAATATTCCATAGTGTGTGTGTACCACAGCTTCCTTATCCATTCGTCTGCTGATGGGCATCTAGGTTGCTTCCATGTCCTGGCTATTAGGAACAGTGCTGCAATGAACATTGGGGTGCACGTGTCTCTTTCAGATCTGGTTTCCTTGGTGTGTATGCCTAGGAGTGGGATTGCTGGGTCGTATGGCAGTTGTATTTCCAGTTTTTTAAGGAATCTCCACACTGCTCTCCATAGTGGCTGTACTAGTTTGCATTCCCCGCAACAGTGTAAGAGAGTTCCCTTTTCTCCACACCCTCTCCAGCATTTATTGCTTGTAGACTTTTGGATAGCAGCCATCCTGACTGACGTGAAATGGTACCTCATTGTGGTTTTGATTTGCATTTCTCTGATAATGAGTGATGTTGAGCATCTTTTCATGTGTTTGTTAGCCATCTGTATGTCTTCTTTGGAGAAATGTCTGTAGATCTTTGGCCCATTTTATCTGTTTTTTTTTTTGTTTGTTTGTTTTTATTTTCATTTGTTTCCTCCTTGAATTTCAGTTTGAGAAGATTCTTTTGATATCTTCCAGTTCACTGCTTCTTCCCCTGGCTGTGGGCTATTGGTGAGTATACTGGTGAACCCATAAAAGGTATTCTTCATTCTTGTTCTACTGGTTTTTTGTTTGTTTGCTTGCTTTTAAGACTATTTTTTTAGAGTGGCTTCAGGTATAGGGCAAAACAGCAGAACGTATACAAGTTTTCTGCCTATTCCTATATATGCACAGTCTCTCTCATTAGCAACCAAAGTAATATATATGTGACATGGTGAACTTAGCTTGGAAAATTATCACTTAAGCCCATAGTTTATATTGAAGTCCAGTTTTCGCAGTGTGCA